>NC_044268.1:3042132-3343064 GCF_003957555.1 Calypte anna
TCCCTTGGGCAGGGCAATGCCCTCTGCCAGCTGCCTGGCATTTTTCTTCTAACAACTGCCTTGTTTCCTGGTTTTCCAGTGTTTTGTTGGTTTCTCTCCAAGCCAGGTACCTTCACCTGCCTTACCAGCACCCAGGGCCTGACTCTGCCCCATCCTCTCCTGTCTCAGGGGTGTCCCTGGATGTGTTTCTGTGTTTTGGTATCAGGGTTGATGCATTCCCTCCTGTGAAGCATGGGCCAAAATCCCTCTGCCAGCACTGCCATCTCTCGTGGGTTTACTGCAACTGTTGGAGGTTTTTGTGTTTTCTTTGGTGTCTCAGAGCCTGGGTAGAAGGAGAACCCCGGGTCTGGGATGGCTCCAATGCCACGGCTCACAGAAAATGGAGGGAAATGTCCTGCACCCCCCCTGCCCTGAGATAACTTCTCCTGATACCAGACTTCCAAGAGTTATTTAGAGGAGGGAGTCAAGCTGGCTGTATCTCAGCATTGATTTTCTGCCAGCTGCTGAACTTTCTGTAGTGCAAATGTGACTGATCCCCCCCCAACCTCTCCCCTGGGCTGGGGGCTCCCTGGCTGCGGGGCCAGGACCACTCCAGGTGCTCCTAACACAGAGACTGAGGAGCTTAAGCACTGACACCAGGCAAAAAAAAAATGTTTAAACAGGAAGATTTTCGAAGTTTTTTCTAAGAGCTTTGGAGTCTTTTCAAACAACTTTATCTCCTAATTCAAAAGTCTGTTTGAATAACCCAAAATGAGATCAGTGTGAAGGACTGGGAGATCATCTCTTTACTGCTAACAAAGAGCAGCAATCCCTCCCCATGCAGCTCAATTATCCCTGGCTCAGGCTTGGGGAAAGGGCCACGATTCCCTTTCTGCCAGCTCTTGGCTGGCAAATTAATAACATCGAGCCCTGTGCTTGATGGATTTTGCAATTACTCATGGAGAATTTCCCTGGGACGGGCTGGGAAGGGGCACGGGGTTGTCAGGAGGTGAGATGCCTTCTCCTGCACCCTCCTTTTCCCTGGGACACTGCTCGAGCCCTCCTTTATTCCCAGTATGGGGCTGTGGCTGTGCCAGCAGGACACTGTCCCCTGCTCAGGCACCAGATCCCCTCAAATCCAGACCAGGAACAGGGGAGGGGGTACGGGACCACCAACCACCTGGGTCTGGAGCCACTTGGGGCAGCTCTGCCCACAGCTCCTGCAGTCCCAGCTCTGGTTCCATCCCCTGCTGGAGGTCAGCAGGCAGACACCTGGGGTATCAGCTGGGGGAGCTAAATAAATTAACAGATAAAATAAAATCAAGAGAGAAATGTAAATAAACAAATTAGGCAATGGATAGGAACATGTAAACAAACAATTAAATGAACAAATAAACCGTAAGTGTCAGTGTAAGGAGTGTTTCTGGCTTCCCTGACTGCTGGGGAAGGGGCAGCCCAGACCAAGAGCTCCCAGGCCCCAAGGCAAGGGACAAGGCAAGGGTTACAGGTTCAGCTGGGACCCAAGGCTGCCACTGCAGAGCCACATTGTCACCATGGGCACCACGACCACCGTGAGGGAGTTCTGCTTCATCCACTGCAGCCCAGGGTTCTCACCACGTACTTCAGAGGAGCAAGCCCAAACCCATGGGGTTTGCAGCTCCCTTTGCCCACCAGTTTCAAAGCAATGCCCAGTACAACCTGCCATGGCTGTGTCAGTGTGACAGGGACCCCAGCAGCAGGATGCTCACTTCCAGCCATCAGTTTTTCACATGTGTGTGGAGCTGTGGCTCTCACCACTGAAATACCCAAATGGATGGGAGGGTAAAACCCTTAAATCAGCCCCTGAGGAGCAGAGGGTTTCTCTCCTGCTCTGCTGGTTGCTGCCTCCTCTTCCTCCTCCCCCTGGGAGCTGCCAGCCCCTTCCAAGGGTGTCCAACAACGCTGGGACCAGGAGGTTCCTCCCGAGGTAGGTGCCTGGGTTGGGGTCTGTCGGGAGCTCCCTCCTTGCCCCCTCCCCTGGCACTGGCAGTGACTGCTCAGAGCTGGTACCTTTTAATTCCCGAAATTATTAACTTGCCGCGGATTAGAGCTGGAATGGCCATTTAATTAACAGACACGTCAAGCTTGCTTCTGAGTCATTAAAAAAAAAAAAAAAAAAAAAAAAAAAAAAAAAAAAAAAAACCACCCCAGTGATCGACTTCTTCATACGGAAGAAATCAATTAGATTAATTTTCTTTCCCCTCCTCTGAATTTTTTGGCCCCAGGCAAATGGATGGAGGGAGAAAAGGAACTGGTTGGAGGCAGGATCAGTTCAGCCCGGGGGCTACACTGATTTTTGGGAAGAAAAGAAAGCGTGGGGGTGATCAGGGGGGCTGCAAAAAGGGGCTGGGGGTGACTTCGGTGCCGGGGGCAGGGGCAGCAGCACCGGGGCGGTGCTCGGAGGAGGTTCAGGGGTTTTCCTGCATCTCACTGGTGCCGAGGGGTGTCCGGGCAGCAGCCCCAAGGAGTTCAACGCCGTTCTTGTACTGAGTTACAGGTTGCTGTCTGCAGAGTCTGACTTTCTGCCCATAAACTCTGATTGCACGAGTTGTAGATTGCCTCTTGACATTAATTATTATGTAAATCGGGCAGATTAACGTTGTCAGCTGATAAGTGGCAAGTTTCACTCGCAGCCAGTCTCCCAGGAGCTCGGCTGTTGCAGAAGTTGCCATAGCAATTTTATTTATTTTTTTTTTCCCCTCTTGGAAAAACGATCAAACCAAAACAAACCGGTGCTCCCACCCAGCTCTGGAGCTTCCCCTGCTGCCTCCAGGTTCCTCGGTCAGATCCCGTTGGAGCAGATGAAGTTGCAGTTTTGACCAGTCAGTGGATTTAAAGCTCTTTTAAGTGCTTGTCTGGCTCTTCTTTGCATAAATGACGATGATGGGGAAGCTCATCCCCGCTCGGCACAGGGCAGAGCCCGGGTCCTGCTCTCTCGGGGTCACGGAGGGCGATCCACGCGGTGATTTGGGGTAGAAGAGCTGTGGCTGCCTCTCTGTCCTCTTGGGGAGGAGTTTGGAATTTGTTGTCTCGGTCTCTGAAACCAAACAGAAAAGAGAAATGAAAAGGAAAAAAAAAAAAAAAAAAAAAAAAAAAAAAAAAAAAAAAAGTTCATTTTTCACTTGGGATTAAAGATGCATGAGCAGAATTAAGCAGGGCTGCTGGCTGCAGAATTGAGAGGCTTTGAAGGTGAGTTACAGAGCTCACTAAATAAATTGATAAACTGCCTCTGAACTCGGGTCAGCTGCAGAACAGGCAGACAGCTCCAAAACTTACTAAATCTGAGGGTTTGATTTGAACTAACCCCGAGCTCTGTGCCCCTGGCATGTGTCAGGCAGGTCCTGGTACTCTGAGCTGTGTTCGTGCTGGTCCGAGATGCCCACAGCAGGGCTCCCAGTGTGCCCTCCCATGGGGTAACCAGTCCCTTGGGGACTGAAGTGGGGATGTGAAAGGGGGGGTACTGGGATCAGGGACCTCCAGACCCGGAGCCTTGTCCCCATGTCCTGGCTGAGGGGTGGTGGGCACCAACCCTGGTGGCACCTGGTGTCCCCTGCGAGCTTCTGACCCCTTGAGCAACATCTTTGGGGCCACGGACCTCCCTGGGGAGCAACAGGGCTGTTTCAGCCCTGACTCCAGCATCACCTGGACCTCTCCAGAGATTCCTCCTCTTCTGGGCCCAGAGATCTTTCCCTGCCAGGGATGGAGCCCAGGGCCTCTTCCTGGGGCTGGGTGAGTTCTGCAGCACCGGTCACCTCCCTGTTCCCTGAGGCATATCGTAGGACAGAGGTGGATTATTGCCTTTGAAAGGCAAGAATCTGCTTATCATCCATGTCATACTTCTAAAAATACCCAAAGCGTCTCCCCGGCTTTCCTCTTGTGCGCTAATGACAGCTGAGGAGCGACATCTGTATCCTAATAGACGAGAAACAAATTCCTCCTCACCCCCAGAGCAGGCTGATTATTTTACTGGCAAGACACATTAAAAAAAATGCCTTGTGACACAAAGTAACATTAATGTCAGGAAACTGCAGCGCGGAGCCTCCGGGGAGTCCCGCTCCTGTCACCCTGATTAAATTAGAGTGTGTCTGCCCCCCCCCCGGCATTATTCATTCCGGAGCCGCTCCTGGGGCTGCTGCTGCCAGGCAGAGGCTGTCGCTGCTTGGTTGCGGTGATAAAAATCGTTCTCAGCTCCGGGTGCGGGAGCAGAACCGGGGGGGCTGCAGGAAGAGGAGCGGGAGCAGCCCGGGCTCTAGCCTCGGGGCGGGGATGCTGCCGGGTCCGCGCTCCGCAGGGGACTCCTGCTCCAAAACCAGCTTGCAGGGTGGGCTGAAAAGATGCCAGACCCCATAGGGCTGATTCTGCCTGCCCCAAAGCCCGGGGGAATTCTCTGGAGATCTCTGGCTGGAGCTGGAATCTGCCTACCCTGTGCCCGAGGTTCCCGTCTGGGGCGAGGCGATGATTCTGCTCTGCTGGGGGTTGCAAAATCCAGACCTATAAATTTCGCTCAGGGAAGGAGGTTCTGTCACTCAGAAAATGCCGAAAGGCCGGGAAGAGCCTTGTCCCCATCAACCAGTGTCCCAGGTGACCCCAGCTCCATCCTGGAGTTAGGTCTTACTTGCAAGAGGGTGAAGTAACATTTTATTTCAGGGTTTTCCCCATTCCGTGCAAGCCTCCCTCTAGGTCAGTGCTGTTCTGGAGATTTATCTAGGCTGGCAACATGTTCAAGATGCAGTGCACTGGTTTCCAGACTGGTGTTGCCCCTAATTCCTATCAGCCCCCCCAGCTCAGGGTGGGTCAGCTCCCACCAGCCCAGCGGTCAGAGTAGTTAACAGCCTTTTTAAAGATTAACTCCCCGGGAACATGTTTTTGCAGGATTCCAGCCATTAAGAGCTTGTTAATATTTATGAAATAATTAATTGATGCACCTATGTTCTTTAATAACTCGTTTAAAATTGTGCTTGGAAGGAGATGTAGTCCAGAGGTGGTGATGGGTGCTGAGCACGGAGTGCAGCACCAGAGGGGCTGTTAATTATGTATTAAACACACACACACACACACACACATATATATATATTACACAAAGTTATGAAAAAAATACAGGCATTTAATTTAAGAAATAACGAGGCTAATTCTGCTGCCTGCAGACTTGTTTTTAAACAGCCAACCAGCTTTGGAGCTTTGTTCAAAGGGGGATCTGGCCCTGTGGCCGTGGGGTTTTTCTTGTGGGTGGGCTCAGCGTCGTTGGGAGGGCAGGCATGGCTGAGGCTGCTGCTGTGGTTCACTCACAGGAAGCTTTTAGGGACCTTTTCCAGTCTCTGCTCTCCTTTGCTGGCCCGAGATGCTGCTTTGCTGCAGGCCCCAGGTGCAGCCATCCCCACGCATGAGTTGGGGGGCTCAGGACCCTGGTGTCGGGCTGGGGGCACCAGCAGGGAGCACACCCACCCTCCTACCCACACAGTGATCTTTATTTTCAATTTTCCAGTAGATTGTTTTCATCTCAAAAGACGTCGTCTCTTGCTTTCTGATCAGAATGAAATGAAATATCATAGAATTCAGATTAAATCTCTGCCTGCATTAATCTTACACGGATGGAGCCTTCTCTGGGGTTCCATGAGCTGCAGCAGGAGTGGAACTGGTACCACCTGTCCCAGCTCTGGCCTCCTTCACTGGCTGGAGAGGGAGAAATTGGATTCAGAGGCAGCAAATGCAGCTCCCCAGAATGGATGTACATTTTCATTATACTTATACGCTGAGTAATTGGAGCTAATACAAGAGATATGGGCAGTATCATTATAGACCAGGCTGTGCTGGAGATGTATTATCATCATCTGTCATTATCTGGGCTTCCTTGTGGCTGCTAAAATTGTAGAACATGATTTTAATAACCCTGGAAGGCAAGAATCATTTTTCTTTTGTCACTTAACAACTTGGCCTCATTCACTGATACCTTTAAATATGAAGGGGAAGGAAGAGGGGGGGGGGGGGAAGAATTAATTTCTAGTGGGGCAAATGCAAACCTGGTTGTTTTCTTCTCTCTTCATTTGCAAACGTGCCCCAGCAAAGCCTGAAAGCTTTCAAGGAAATTGCAGATAATGGGGAGAGGACGGCAGTGATGTGCAGGAGGAGCCCCCCGGGAGGTTTTCCTGGAGATCCGCCCTTCCCCAGCCCAGAGACAGCTCCATCCCGCAGCCTGGAGCTGGGAATCGGTGTCAGAGCCCCCGTGTGCTGACCCCCCGGGGACCACCAGCAAAGGAAGGGGCGAGAACGCTGAGGGCTGCAGGGAAACCGACCCTAAATCACCTGCACCGCAGCCTCAGAGGATCGAAGGGGAAAGACCTTCATCTATCTCGCCAGGAAAACCTAGGGAGATGAATTGGAATTCGCAGAGAAGAAGCCAGCCCGGGATCGCTATCCCAGAGGTGAGGTCCCTGGGATGCTGCTCCCGGGACACGGCCCTGCCTGTCCCCTGCCTGGTTTGGAGCTCTGGGCTCTGTCTTTGTGCCCGGAGCACTCGGCTGTGGTGACAAGGAAAGGGTGACACCCCCTGCCAGGGGTTGTGTTCCCTCTACGAGGGCACAAAAAGCCACTTTTTGGGAGCAGGAGGAGCCGCATCCCTCCTGACCCACGTGGACACCATCACAAGTTTGAGGGCCTTTAATTTGTTTCCTCTCAGCCATGGAAAAAGCCAGCAGCAGGAGAGGGACAAATCAAATTACAAGCAGCTAATGAAAATAATGGGGAACAAAGTACTTTTGGAGGCCGCTTGGTTGGATTCCTATTTCCATGTGTCACTGGATTTAAATCGGTGATGTTTATAGCCCTCGAAAAGCAGTCATTTAATTGCCCTTTGTGATTAGCTGCAATGCAATTGACCATGAATTTCTTGCTCTCACAGCAGCTCTGTGCTGGGCTCCAGCCCCCAGTTGCTCCCACCCCCATGGCTGGGGACCCCAAAGGGGTCTGGGCCTTGCTTCTCATCCTAGGGTAAAAGGGATTGGGGGTGCTGAGGGTCCTCCTGTGTTCCAGACCCTGTATTTATTTGGTGGAGGTCTGCTGGGGAGGGTTTTGCCCTGTTTCCATGCAATGGTCTGACAGTAAGCAGCTGTCAGTGCCCGCCTGGGCTGACAGCCTCTGTTTGCAGCTATTGACTCTGAGTAAATAATCTCCAGATATTTTTTTCTTTTTCTCCCGATAAAAGCTGATTTTTTTTCTATTATTGTCCAGGGTGTTTATTAGAGCAGAAAAAGAATAGCGCTGTGCTTGCAGCCTGATTGCCAGGAAGGGTCAGAATTCAGTAGTGCAGCCCTGGCAGCTGGGATCAAATGTGCTGCCTGGCACCATGGGCATAGGGGATGAGGGTGCAGGAGGGCACAAAAATCCCCCTGCCCGGCTGGTTTGAGTGGCAACACCAAAGGGAAATTTCTTTCCAGCAATGGCAGAGGCAGAAGATGTTTTGTGTGTCTGAGCTCTGGAGTGTCCCAGCAAAACAGGGAGTTCCAGGAGCCTCAAGGGATAAGGGGCTGGCATGGGGCTCGGCCATCAGACATGGGGACATTCCTCTGCCATGGATGGGTGGGCAGCAGAGCCAGGGGATAAGGGGTGTGCAGCATCGAGGGGTGCTGTGGCAGGTCTCTCCCCCAGCCTTTGGGCATCTTGCAGATGAGAGAATGAACGATGGCAGCAGTGCTCAGCCCTCGCCCCATCCTCCCCCCTGCCCACTACGGACTCTCAGATCCCTGCCACGCAGAAAATTAATCCCCCTGCCTCATTAATTACAGTAATGTGTCAGGAGCCTTGTTCAAGGTCTCCCTCTCTGCCCCCCTGTAATCAATCCTCTGGCTGTGCTTGGGAGGAGCTGAGCAGTGGCAAGGGGGGGGGACAAGCACCATGGGTGTCCCCCCAGCTTGGGGATTGGGTACCCAGAGCCTGCAGACACAGGAGGGTCCTGCCTGGGCTCCCCCCACACTCAGGGCAGGTCTGGCCCCTTGTGTCCCCCCGTGCTGCTGTCCCAAGGCAAGGGTCTCCTCCCTGCCACCTCCACAGGGGTTTGGCCAGGAGGCCTCTGCTCCATCCCTGTTGCTGGCAGCTGAACAGGGTGATTTGCTTGAATTAATTGTGCTGGGTTCTGCACGTAGGTCCTGAATCTTACATGACTGGCAATGTTTTAATTTTTTAGGGAATGAAAAGAAGAAAAGGAAAATCTCTTTAGGGAGGCTGGTTCTTGCTGACAGCTGAGCTGATACAAGCTGGTAACGTTCTTTGCTCTGCTTAATAGCCATGATCCACCCAGCAGGGAATAAACCAGAGGCACTGGTACCAGGCCCAAGGAACAGAGGCAGCTGCCAGCACCTCCCCTGGGGGGAGCACGATGCTGGCTGGCAGGAATCGTGGCTCCAACAGGCACACTGCCTCCTGTCCCTCTGCCCCATCCCTGGGACAGGAGCCCTGGGCTCGTGAGAGTGACTCAGAGTCAAAGAGGAACCGAGAGCAGCATCTGAGGAAACGTCTCAGACTGCAGCCCCGGGCACAGGGAGTTCTGATGGAAGCTGAGCCCTGACAGGCTGGCACTCCTGGAGCTTTCCTGGGAAGAAATCCTTCCCTGCAGAGCATGGGGGAGGAGAGCCCAGGGGCAGGGATGTGCTGGGTGGGATGCATGGACCCTCAGGAGGGCACAGCAGGACATGGGGAGGGAATTGTGTCCAGCCAAGTGTTTATGGGTCTTTGTGTGTCCAGCTGGGTGTCTGTGTGTCCAGCTGGGTGTTTGCAGCTCTGCTCACCCTCTGGTTCCCACAGAGATGCCCAGGTCACCATGGATACCTGTGGATATTCCTGCTCAGGTTGGTAAACAACCTGTGAGCTGCTCACTTCTGTCCCCAGACACTGGGGTTGCTACACACCAGGGAAATGTTGCAAGGGCCACGGCTGCAGGACTTAACCTGGGCAGCCACCCCCCCATCACCCCTGCCAGCAGCCCAGCCTGCTCTGGGTGGGAAATTTGAGGGGAAAAAAGCCTTTTCTTGGACTGCTGGGGCTGGCTGCAGCCCTGAGCCACCTCCCTGTGGCCAGCGTTCCCCCAGACTGCCTCCCCCAGGCCACCCTCCCTCTGGGGACATTGGGGGACATGGGGGTGGGAGCTGTGCTGCCCTCCCCCTTGTTTGCAGCGTGGGTGATGGTGCTGCTGGGGTGCAACGTGTGGTACGAATCTCGTAGTAAACAGCAGTTTGCACAACAGCCACCCCATTGCGCAGGCAGTGAGTGTTGCGGGTTGGGCAATCCCCTGTTTGTCCCAGGGCCCTGGTCCCATCCCACAGGACAGGGATCCCTATCCCAGGGGTGATGCCAGCCCAGAGTGGGTGGGCAGAGCTGCCCCAAGTCCAGCAATGAGACCCCCTGGGGTGAGCACAGCCCTGCGAGGGAGCAGGGGAAAAAAAAACATTAAATGGTCAACGTGGGGAGGCAGCAGTGGGTTGGTTGGGTCTTGGCTTGTTTTTGGGGCATCTCATAGGTTCCCTCACTCTGAAGTGAGCTGGACTGGGTGGTGGGAATATGGACAACGTGGGTCAAATGGTCTTCATAGGACCTCTCCCTGGGACCAGGCAGAGGGATGGGATCTGTGCTGGCAGCCATAGCTTTGCCTCCTGCCCCCTGAGTCCCATGCCCCCTGCCTTGTCCCCAGGACACCCACAGTAAGGCTCTGGCTGTGCCCTGTCCTGGGTGGCTGGGTGGGAGTCTGGGTGCTGCTCCTGGATGTGTGTGTGTTGCGGGGCTTTTCCTTCCTGCAGCCAGTGGGGCGGTCACAGCCTTCAGGGAAGTGTTTTGCAATCACCTTTTTCAGAGAGTCACAGCAATTAACGGCGCTGGGTTTGAGGAACTATCGGTGAAAGCAGCATGAGAGGGAGCAGGCAGAGCACGGGGAGCAGCCAGCAGCCCGGGGCTGGAGCGTGAAGCAGGCAGTGAGCAGCAGACAGACAGACAGACAGAAAGAGACCCCAGGCACCGAGAGGTAGGGATGGAGAGGAGGTGGGATGGGGCACAGGGTGCTTGGGTCCAGCTGAGGACCGTGCCTGTGGCTGCACGAGCTGCTCTGCCCTGTCCCCTGCCTGGCACTGCAGGGTGCTGGGGGGTGGCTGCTCCCTCTACCCACATTTGGGTCCTTTGTCTCCCTTGGACATCAGCTGGGGGAGGAAAGTGGCAGCTGGCACCCAGAGGTGGGAGCAGCATGGGCAGACCCCTGGGGACAAGTGCCTGGCACCACCAAGGAGGTGATGGGGACTGAGGTGGGACAGAGGGTAACTGGTGGCTGGGCAGAGGCAGCTGCTGCTTGGGGCTGGGTGCTGGGGGGTGTTCAGGAAGGACCCTGGGGCCCCACTGCTCTGCCCAGCCCCGCTGTGCTGGGTGCTGCTGCCATTCGTTTCCCTCTCTCAGCTTATCAGCCCCCTGGGATCACAAATCTCTGCCCAGCCCAGTCAGAAGGTACCTGAGATACCATCAGCCTGTGGCCAGGTGTGGGGTGTCACACCCCAGAATGGGGTGTCAGACCCTGGGATTGGGTACATGTGGCCAAGTGCTGTGGTGGGCTGTGGCAGAGGGACCCTCCCCACCATGTTTCTCTGTGCTGGCACCTGCCAAGGCTGGGGCAGAGGGGTCACCAGGGCTGCTGGCAGAGGCTGCCCCTGATGGCACAAGAACATTGTTCTCCAGGAAGCCTCAGTGATGGTGCCAACACTGCTCTTCCAGCCTGCCTCGTCCCCAGCCCTTTCCTAACCCACCAGGACAAGCTGCCCTCCCCGTTTCAGGTGATGCCAAAGCCACGGAGGAGCCCATGGCCAGGCAAGGTGCTGGGACACTCTTTCTGCTGTGGCTCTCCCTGCTCCAGCCTGTCTACCCCAGTGGTGAGTGGGGTCTGTCTATCTGTCCCATCCCACAGCCATGTGCCCCATCCTCCCCCGTGCATCCTGTCCCAGTCCTGACTGGCTGCCTGGCCGGTGGCCCAGTGGGCACGGGCAGGATGGGGCCCGGTGGTGCTGGCAGCCTTGCCCAACGCCCAGCTCTTCCTCTCCAGCAGCTGGGGGGCCCGTCGAAGGGAAGAGGCATCCGTCCCTCTGTCCTGCCTGGGCACTGAGGAGCTGACATGGCTTCATCATAGCCATTCTCTGAATGTGAGGTGTTTTTCCTGCCTCCAGGGACCCTGCACTGTGCCTCAGTGGCCGTAGACCCACCTGTGGTGGCCCTGGGCTCAGCTGTCACAGCATCCTGCACCATCCGGAGGGAGCTCTGCCACGGCTTGGAGCAGGGGAAGGTCCGGATCACCTGGATGCTGGACAATGAGCCTGTGACTGGGAACCAGCATCGGGACCCGGAGGGGATGGATGTGTCCACCCTCACCCTGCCCCAGTTCAACCGCACGCAGGCCAAGCTGTGGTGCTGGCTGGAGTGGAACGGGGCCAAGCAGCGCGTGGGCATGGCCGAGATCAGGGCGGGCTGTAAGTCTGCTGCCACCACGGGCCACTCCTGTGTCCCCACGGCAGAGGTGCAGCCTGGCATGAGGGCTCGCTGGTGGCACGGCAGTGGGGGCTCTGTGCAGCTCTGTGCTCAGGCTCTGCCTCTGCTGACCCTCTCTTCCAGACCCTCCATCCAAGCCCTTCAACCTCAGCTGCATCCTGAACCTCAGTGACTATGGGCTGACCTGCCGGTGGGAGCAGGGTGCTGACAGCCTCCTGCCCACCAATGTCACCCTCCAGTGCTCCCAGTAAGCCTCGGGGGCTGAGGGCCCACAACCGCCTCCCCTGGCCCTCACCCCCCACCAAACCACACGGCAAGGCTCGTCCTCAGCTGGAGGCTCCCCCCGAGCCCACCCCTCTCCCTGCCGCAGGAACAGAGCCCGGGAGGTGACGGGCTGCATCCCGCAAGGTCCCCGCAGCCACTGCACGGTGCCGCGGCGGCTGCTGCAGCTCTACGGGCAGATGGAGCTCTGGGTGACGGCCACAAACGCGCTGGGCAGCACCGAGTCCCAGCGGCTCCGCATCGACCCCATGGATGTGGGTGAGTGAGGGATGGAGAGCTCCTGGGCAGGGAGAGGAGAGGGAGAGGGAGAGGGAGAGGGAGATGAGGGAGATGAGGGGAAGAGGAGAGGGAGGAGGAAAGGGAGAGGGAGAGGGAGAGAAGGGGGAGAGGAGGGGGAGAAGAGGAGAGGGAGGAGGAGAAGAGAGAGGAGAGGAGAGGAGAGGAGAGGAGAGGAGAGGAGAGGAGAGGAGAGGAGAGGAGAGGAGAGGAGAGGAGAGGAGAGGAGAGGAGAGGAGAGGAGAGGAGAGGAGAGGAGAGGAGAGGAGAGGAGAGGAGAGGAGCAGCAGTGCCTGAGGGGTCGTGCTCCCGGGGCAGAACCCTGTGACAAACGGGCTGTGGAGATGGGTGGGTGCCAGAGTTATGTTACAGACTGAGCAGCAGGTTATGAGCTGCCGATTGACCCGCTGCACTCTACAACTCTGCAGCAATTGATTACCCATTTGTTCAGGAGGTCTATTAATAATATATCCAGCGCCCATAAACTATTTATAAAAAGAACCTTCCCAGACAGTCCAGCTTCTCCTCCTGCTCTGCAGTCAGGGAAGGGCTGCCCATGAACTCCCCAAGCCCTCCCACAGCCCCTCTAGCCTCCAGCCCCCTGGAGACCCAAACATGCAGCTTGGATCCTGTTGGATATGTTTTTCTTGTGTTGGTGTTAATTCTACCTGGAGCCCCAGCTGCAGACCAATGCAGGTTCTGTGCTCCAGAACATCATCCTGGCCAAGGGCAAGCAGTGACACCCATCCCATGCCACAAGCTGTTCTCATTAAGGTTTCAGGGTGGTTTCTCACCATCCTCACCCTTGGAGTCTTGGCTGCACCTCATGGCATCAACAGCAGCCCCATGGGAGGCCATGGCCCCGTGCAGTGCCTGTTGTGGCATTGCTCCAGCTCTCTCCCTGGCTCTTCCTCCAGCCAAGCCAGACCCACCTGCCCTGCAGAGCATCCAGTCCATCCCTTCCCAGACCGACTGTGTCACCCTGGCCTGGGAGGTGGCTCGCAGCACTGCACACATGGAGCTGGAGTGTGAGCTGCGCTACCGGGCACCCGAGGATCCCACCTGGGCTCTGGTGAGTGACACCGGGACCAGGGAGGGTGAGACAGCAGAGTCCCTGTGCTCTGAGCTCTGCCAGGCTTCCTCCCCACACAGCCCTCACTCTGGCTGCCAACAGGTCCATGGCATTGCTGGGCAGCCCAGCACCCTGCAGAGCTGTGGGTTCCTCTTCGGCACCCGGTACCACTTCCAGATGCGGTGCCGGCGGAGCTCGGCACAGAGCTACTGGAGTGTGTGGAGCCCGGGCAGGAACTACACCACCCATGAGAAAGGTGGGTGTGGAGCCCCCCCCGAGGGTCCCCTCTGCACAGCCAGGTGGCACAGCTGTGGTGGCACAGCCATGCTGTCCCCTCTCAGCTCTGTGCCCACCCTTCTCCTATCACAGCCCCCACAGGGAAGCTGAGCGTGTGGTGGAGCACCCGGCTGGATGGGGCAGGGGGGCAGCTGGAGGTGCAGCTGCACTGGAAGGTGAGCAGGGGGTGGGTGGTGGGGACACGGGAGCTGCCAGGGCATCACCTTGGGCACTGAGCACCCCCAAAAACCCTGAACCCAGGCCCTGCACCCGAGGGAGGCAAACGGGCAAGTGCTGGGGTACCATGTCACCCTGAGCCCCAGGAGGAAGGGCAGGGACCCCCACACTGTCTGCAACACCACCCACACCCAGTGCAACTTCTCTGCTCCGGGGGGGACCCGCAGGATCTACCTCTCAGCCTACAATGCTGCTGGCGAGTCAGCAGCCACCGAGGTTGCCCTCCTGGAGAGGAAAGGTGAGGGCAAAGCAAACTCCCTGCCCTCCAAAACCTCTGTCTGCCCCCCCTGAGATCCTCCCAACACAAACACCTCCCCCAAACACCCCGGTAGTGTCTGTCTGGGGGTCCCAGAACTGTCTGGAGCCTGGGACAGGGCTGGGGGCACAGGGGGGTGACGGGGCAGGGATGTTCCCTGGTTGGTTGTCCCCATGCAGGTCAGCCCCTGGCCAGGCTGTGGGCCGTGCCTGAGGGTGAACGCAGCCTCCGGATGCGCTGGGAGGTCCCACCAGCTCCCCCCGCTGCCTACATCCTGGAGTGGCACCGGGTGTCCTCGGAGCCTGGGGAATGCAGCCCCTGCTGGAAGATGGAGCGGAACGGGACGGCCACCACCACCCTCATCCAGGGTAAACTGGAGGGTCCCTGCCCTCCTGATACAGGGGGGGTGTGCCAGGGGGCTGGCACCCCTTTCGTGCCCACTGTCAGAGCTTACAGACCCCAAGTTCTGCCCCATGCCGAGCCCACGCCTTCCCTCCTTGCTTTGGGCACAGCATGGGGCAGGGGGGCTGGCACGGCGGGGCAGAAGGGCTCAGCAACAAACCCCTCAGCCTCCCCTGCTCTCTGTTGCAGAGGGTATTGAGCCTTTACAGAGGTACAACATCTCAGTGTACCCCCTCTACAAGGATGCTGTAGGTGTGCCCATCCACACTGCAGCCTACTCCAAGCAGAAGGGTACGTCTGCCCTTGGGGCCAGGGCCTCACCCCACACCACCAAGCCTTTGCCTTTCAAAAGGGAACAACCCTCCCTACCTCATGCCCATAATCTGGGGACTGCACAGAGGAGCTCAGCCCACTGGGCTGGGTCTCTGCTCACCTCTGAAATGCTCTCAGCTGGCCTGAGCCCCACGGGAGCACAATGTGGGGCAGGGCTGGACACCCACACCTCAGGAGTGCGACTTGCCCCCCAGTACATCCCCACGCCCTGAGGCTGCACAGCACCAGGTCTCTCCTGCCCTTTTTCAGCACCATCCCGTGCCCCAAAGCTCCACCTGAAGAGTATCAGCAAGTCCAGTGCTGAGCTTTGCTGGGACCCAGTGCCAGTTGAGATGCAGAATGGCTTCATCACCAGCTACACCATCTTCTGGGCCAGCAGCAACGCAGAAGTGGCCAGTGAGTCCTGCCTGCATCCCCACCAGCCCTGCCCTCCACCCATCCCCATCTGTCTGTGGCCTCATCAGAGAAGGCTGGGGGGAGCGTGGGTTCTGCAGAGACCCGAGGGGCCATGCAGGTGAGGGGCACCCCCAGAACAGCCCTCACCACACTGATCCCCCCGTGTTTCCCCAGGTGCTGCTGTGAATCCCACTCTCAGCTCCTTTGTCATCCAGGAGCTGAAGCCATCGACCCTGTATAAAGTGCACATCATGGCATCCACCACTGCGGGCAGCACCAACAGCACCAGCCTGACCCTGGTGACCATGGTGCTTGGTGAGGGGGTGTGGGGACAGGAGGGGACCCACCAGACCCCGTGTCCTGCCCCAGCCTGGTGGCACAGTGTGGCCAGAGGGGCCCCACCACGGTTCCCCTGTGATTCTCTGCCCTGCCCTCTTTCCAGATGACACTGAAATCCAGTTCCTTTTCCTGACCCTGGGGCTGATCTTTGTCCTGCTCATACTTCTGCTCATCTGCTTGCAGAAGAACGGGCGGTGAGTACCGAGAGCCCACACAGGCTGGGCTGGGCTACCCTGGCAGTCCCTGTGGTGGCCACAGCCTGTGAACACGGGGAGTGGACACAGAGTGGACACAGGGAACAGTGACAGGAGCAAGGCCAGCCCAAAGGCCACTGCTTCCAGGCCTCCTGGCTGAGTCCCCTCATCCTGTGGTCACCAGAGTGAAGCAGCAGTTCTGGCCCAGTGTTCCCGACCCTGCCAACAGCAGCCTGGGCAAGTGGGTGCCAGCGGAGCTGCAGCAGGTGAGACCCTGGAGCTCCCCACCCGGGCACCACTCGTGGGGGCAGCCCCAGGTTTCCGAGGGCATGGAGGCCACGCTGGGGTGGGCAGCAGGGATGCAGGAGCATCCCAAAATGGGGCAAAAATGGGAATGTTGCCTGCAAACCATCCCTGAACATTCTCCCAGGAGCCTCCTCCCGTCCCCGGCGTGAAGGACCCCGGCCCGGCCACCATCTCTACTGTCACCGTGCTCGAAAGGGTGGTGGGGAAGCAGCCCTCCGCCGAGACCACCGTGCCCGTCGTGCCCCAGCCCTACGTGCGGCAGGAAAGCCTCGGCAAACCGGGCCAGAGCTGGGCAGCCCCGGAACCGCATCGGGGCCCCGGGGACACCGTGCAGTACGCGCGGGTGATGGGCGAGGGGTACAAGGGGCAGCAGCAGGGCCCGCCCCGCCTCTACCTGCGCTCCAGCTCCACGCAGCCCCTGCTCGCCGACCACAGCCCCGAACCCTACGGGAACCTCTGGTTCCACCGGGGGGACCGGGGCTGCCCCGAGGAACCTCCCGCCACCTTCCCCCTGCTGCAGGGCCTGCGCATCAGCGGGGCCGAGGAGCTCCACGACTGCGGGATGTTTTAGTGTCGGGGCCCGGGCAGCACCGGCGGACCCAGCCCCGGGTCCCGGCTCTCTCCGCCGGTGCTGTGTGCGTGTCCTCCCGCCCCTCCTCTCCCCTCCCGCAATAAACGGGGACGCGCTGAACACAGCCCGGGACACGTCTGGGACGGGACGGGGAGTACGGAGCCTCCGCTGCGATGGGGCCGGGACCAGAACCGGGTCCGGGTCCGGGTCCGGGATAGGGGCGGGGCAGCCCGGGCCATCGAGGCGCTCGGCGCTCGTCTGGGGGTGCCTGGGCAAGATGGCGCCGCCCGTGTCTGTGGGGCGCTGAGGCGGGAGCGGGGCGGGCGATGCTGGCGCTGCCGAGGGCTCTGGGCCGCTCCCTGGCGGGGCCGCTCCGCTGCGGGACCGCGGTCCTGGGCAGCGGCGGAGGGGCCGGTGAGGCGGGAGGGGGGAGGAGAGGGCAGGGGAGTGCGGGCGGGGGCCGCGGAGGGGACGGAACGGGACAATGTCGGGGCGTGAGGAGGGGGAAGGAGCCTGAGGAGGTTCTGAGGGTCTTGGGGGGGGCAGGGGCGGCCCGGGGGTCCCTCTAAGGGCCGGGGTGGCGGGGCTGAGCCCCCCGTGTGTGGCGGGCAGGGGAAGGGCCGGGCCAGGCCCGTCTGGTTTACCCCTGAGGAAACGGAATTAGCTGAAGGGTTTGAAGCTTTCAGACGGACACAGCTCGGCTGAGGAGCCCCGGTGCTCCCTGCTCGGGCTCTGGGATCTGCTCTCAGCTTTTGGGTGCAGAACACCCCGCAGCAGCACAGCCTCCCCGGGGGTTTTAACACCCATGTGAGAGCCACACCAAAGCTGTTCCTCATTTGGGACAAAAAACCTGGCTGGCCACTGCTCCCTTGGAGTCCAAGTGCTTTGACCAGTTTTCTTGTACAGTCCGAGCAGTATTTAGTACATATATTTAGTACATGTAAGGTTGTAAGTGTCCATAAATCTGATAAATCTGTGTTTTCTTCCATCAAGCTCGCAGCCCCTTTGTTCAGACAGCCAGATGTTACGCCACGCCTGTGAGAAGGAAGAGGAAAGGTACATCAGGACTAATGGGGCCACGGGCAAGATGTTTTACTGTTAACAGGGTTGTTACTATAATGCCACAGGAAGAGAAGGTATTTGCAGAAATTAATGGGTTTCACTGTAAAGATGCAGAGTTTGTCATGAGGAGAGGAAATATAATCCTTACTGTAGGATTCTAGAGTCCTGTAGCTTCTAGAAATAATTCCTTGAAGAGTCAGGAGTTATTCAGAAAGTTCAGCAGCTCATTAATGCATGGGAAATGAGCAATTGTCATCAGCAAGAGATTGCTGATCTAGGTGGACTCAGCACTGTGTGGTAGCTCCAGAGTGCTGGAGGCAAGAGGCTGGAGCTGATTTTATTCCCTCAGCTCCTGCCATCTCAGTTTGATCTCTTAAGCTCTTGTTTGGAGCATACAGTCTATTTTCTTTGCAGTTTGTTTCCTTTGCAAGTGTGTTCAGAGCTCTGACACCTTCCTCACACGTTCACCTTCTCTTCTTAGACATCCCCAGCCAGCTGGATGATCTCCCTCCCACAGTGCTGAAGAAAGACTATGCTGATGTCCCCATAATGGATAGGTATGGGACTGGGAAAGGGACTGAGTGTTCTCCTCAGAGTTTTGTATCTTGCACACACACAACCACAATTCATGGAAGCTCAGGCATCAGTAATGCTCTGTGGGCACTGCTGTGCAATTTAGCACAGAAACTACAAGGTCATTTCAAAAGTCAAATTACAAAAGCAGCACTGATCAGGGTTGTGTGAGGGTTTATTTTGTTAAGACAAGATGAATCGCTGGTCTGTGGACTTTGTAGCCCATAGAAAAAGAAAATAATCTTGAAATACTAGAAATAATCATCTCAGAAATAGTCTGTCTTGAACCCAGGTGCCAGGAGTGTGTAGTTAAACAACTCCCAATGAGTGGCTGCTGCTGACAGCTGGAGCTGCAGTCAGGAGCTGTCATGCTCTGGTTCCAGAAATGCTCAAATGTGGTGCATGGAGAGCCTCCAGTGGTGTAACAGAGACTTTCACAGATCTCTGAACCAGCTGGTCTTAAAATTAATTATTTTGTCCTTGTGCACTTACTTGGAGGTTAATCTTCAGCACCCAGTTTGCATGTAATGTTTTTGGAATTGAAAAGACTTAATTGTGACTTGAATTCACCATGCTGCCCACAGCAGCAAAACTGCTCAATGCTTCTGTAATCTCAGCCATGATTTTTCTTTGGAATTTAAGGAACAGTTTTTGGCTAACAGGTCTGGGAGGGGAGGAGAACTGCTGTAAATTTGTAGAGTAAATTCAAAGCTGAGAAAAGTCAACTTGTTCTGAAAACCCCTCCTGGTATCTGTTGTGAAATATACTTTGTTTCTAGCTTGTAAACTGATCTGTGGTCTCTTTGCAGTGTTGATGATGTGGTGAGAAGGCTTTTGTCACTGGAGATGGCAAGCCAGGTGAGTTCCATTCTGCTGGCATAAAAAACTAGAAGATGTGGTGAGCACATTTGTGTAAGACATGTCTGTGGTGTTAAATGCCCTTCACTTACTCTATTTTTAAGTGTTCCTCTGTGACTGCAAATGTGGGGCTATTAAATACATGAAAGTGATCAGTCTTGTATGCCCTTAAAAGTTGTTGTGCATTCTTCTTTATGGTAATGATTGTTCACTAAAATGAGAGAAGATGTTAGACAGTCCCAGGGGAGCTGAGCTGTCTTGTGTTACTGCTGGTGGTTGGCTTCTGTTCCAGAAAATAGTGCACAGGACACCAGATGTTCTTCAAATTACTTTGACATCTTGCATGCCCAGGTAGCACAAAGCTCTTTCCATTTCTACATGTTTTGTGATGGCCATTGAGTAAAGCTGTTAATTATACAGTCTTTGGGCACAGGGGAGCAGACTGGGGCATCTCAGACCTTTAGTGTTCCTGAGCAAGCAACAAGCTCTTTTCCATTATCTGCAGAAGGAGAAGATGAAAGTAAAGACTCAGCAGCTGGTGGAGAAGGTCAGGAGGTCTCCCAATGACAACGGCTCCTTTGAGGTGCAGGGTAAGTTAAAAAAGTAGGATATTGTTGTCAGATGATAATTCAGCTGTTCCCACCCCAGCCCTCTGAGGCCACACTGCCACTGACCAAGTCAAACCCCTTTATCACTGATAAAATCTCTCAGTGTCTCAGGATGCCACCAACCTCTCTGCAAAGCCTGCAGTCACCCAGGGCTGGCTGCTGCTTACAAAGAATTTGTGTCTGTTCCTCCAGAACTTAAACCAAGTGAAGGGAAATGAATGTCAAATCACCAGTAACTGAGCGAGAGGTGTTTTACAGATAATTCATATCACCAGCTGCTAAAACTTTAACTTGTAATGAATCAGCTTCATGACAGGACTGGTTCTGACTCACAGGCTGTATTTTTGGTGGTGTGCTTTGTGCTGATTCCAAGGGCTGTGCCGTGGTGCAGTGGGTACCCATGAGAACAGCAGTCCTCAGCTGGCAGTTTGAAGGGAATGCAGATGATGCTGCCTTTTCCTGGGAAGCTGCTGCTCTCACATGGTTTCTCATGTCTCTTTTTTCCAGTTGCTATATTGACTGCCAAGATCCGCAGCTACGAGGAACATCTCCAGAAGCATCCCAAGGTAACCATCAGTAATCCAAGCCCACACGTCTGGGGTAGCAGCTGTTCAGCTTGTTTTCTCAGTTTAGAACAAAAGCATTTTAATTCTGAGGATTATGGCCTTACTAAGAAGGTTTATAAAATAGTTTGAAGTGTTCCCTGCTGCCAGGCTGGGAAACTGCTGGCTCAGTCCTAGTGACATTGCTGCTGACTGACTGACAGGTGTTGTTCTTATCGCTGGCTTGCTGGAAATGGCTGAGCAGATACCTTTGAACACCATGTAGCCAAATTGATTCTTGCTGCAGGTGTGCCTTTGCCACTGTGTTTTCAATGTCATTACTGCTGGCACTTCAGCAGCTGGGCTCTCTTTCTTCTGCCTGTGGAAATGTTCAGTGGAGGGCACATGGCAGAGTGACACTTCCCAGCGCGGGCTCAGAGCCAAATGCAAAGGATACTGTGTTTAACCTGACTGTTCTCTTTTAGCCCTAATCTGTTGCAATTTATTGGGGTGGAAGGCTGCTTGCCTGCAGCCTGGTGAGCTCTCAGTCCTTTGCAGGACAAGGACAACCGCCGGCGCATGCTGATGGACATGGACCGACGCAAGAAGCTCCTCTCCTACCTGCGCCGCGTCCGCTACGACACCTTTGAGAACACCTGCAAGCAGCTCAACATCCAGTACACCCTGCCACCCCCCTACACCCGCAGGGTCACCAAACGCTGGATGGTGAAGAAGGCTTTCTGCCTGAAGGTATGGCCTGGGCTGCAGGGAGACAGGTTCCCCGGGGTAGGGACGAATCCCCTGGGAGAAGGGCAGAGCTGTGACTGTGAGGGAGGAGCAACAGGGCAGCACTTGGGCTTTGAGGAGGTTGTGTTTGTAGAGGAGTGGCAAAGAGCTCCACTGAAGGTTGTTGTGTAGTGGAGAAGCTCAGCTCCAGCTCTTCTCATCTCTCACCTCCTCATCCTCCCCCTCTGCAGGTTTTCCAGGAGGCACAGAAGCTGAAAAAAGCAGAGAGGCTGAAGCAGCGCAGAGAGTGGAGCCAGAGCCAGAGCTGCCAGGGAGAAGGAGGCACAAAGGGGACAGAGGGGACACCCGTGTAGCTGTGACACAGCCCTGCTCCTCAGCAATAAAGAACTACCTAGAGACCTGCTGCCTCTGCCTGGTCCGTGCCGTGGAAGGGTGCAGGCAGTCAATTAATGGTTTAATAAGTTTAATTGGAGGGTGGTGTATGGGATCACACTGTGAGCAGTTGGATCTGTGGGAGAGGGCAGGGCAGGGCAAGGCAGGGGTGGGCATCTCTGAGCTGTGTCCCTGGGCAGCCATCACCCAGCCAGTCCCTGGAGTTGTGCTGCCCGGTGGGATGGCAAAGGGAGAGAGAGAATGGGGCAAAACGCTGCTTGTTTGGCACCTCAAAGCAGGAAAATGGGGGTGGATCGGGAGCTCTGCAGCTGTGGGAATCACGTTAACTGAGCCTGTGATTTCCAGAGCATTTTTCAGGTTCCACATGAGCATTCCCTCTGTGGCAGTCGCCCCTCTGTCGCTCTCAAACTTGGCGATTCGGTGTTTTGCACCCAGAATCCGCTGAGAGTGATGAGAAGAACCGGGGGGGTCCCGGGGGCGCCCGTTCACCCCTTCCCTCTGCCCCCGGACCCTCGCTCCCTCTCCGCTCCCCACTGCGGTCCTTCCCACGGGACCGGTCCGGTTCCTCTCACCCACTGTGCGGGATCTCCCGGTGCGGGACCCCGCGGGGACACCCTCCACTCTGCGCACGCGTCCTTGCCCCTACCCGCCAAGAAGACGCCTTCCGATTGGCCCCGCGGTTGCCCGGCAACGGCAGCGGTCTGTCTGTCTGTCTGTCTGTCTCTCTGTCTGTCGGTCGCAATGTCGCTGCGGTCGCTGCCGCTGCTCTTCCTCAACCTGGGCGGGGAGATGCTCTACATCCTGGACCAGCGGCTCCGCGCCCAGAGCATCCCCAGCGAGAAGGCCCGAAAAGGTGAGCGGGAGCGCTCGGGGTCCCGCGGAAGGCCCGGGGGATCGGAGTGCCGGGGGGACGGGGACCCTTTGGGTCGGGTTCTGCTGTCCCGCGGGCACCGGACCCCTCGCTGCGTCCCCCGAGGTGTGGCAGGGATGGAGGTGGCGGTGCCGCCCCGGGCCGGGTGACGGGCGGGACAGCGGCTGCCGGGAGAGCCCTCCCTATCCCGGTTAACAGCCCCGTGTCGTTACCGTGTGTGTGTTTCTTGTCACATCCCCGGGGGGTTCTCAGCTCTCCTGGGGTGTCTGTGGCTGCCCGGAGCTGCTGCTGAGGCTGATTCGTACCCACCCTGCAGAGAAGGTGGAACCTGGGATGCTTTGCGGTGTTTCCGGGCTTGTCTCAGAGGTTAGCTGTTGGGAATAGCCTTTTGGAATAAAAAAAATAGTTGGAATTTGGGCGTCTCGGTCCAGGTCCTGAGTTGTTGTTTCAGGGAGATGGGATTGCTTTGCAATCAGAAGTAATTTCCAGGGATAATGCTGCAAAGCCCACGCAGAAGTGTGCACAATTAAGAAAAACTTCAAGTCACTTACACATGGCTCCTGAAACCCCTGTCTGGCTCTTATACAAATCTGTCAGCCTAAAAGTTTGTCAAAATTACTGTAAAATAGAGCCCTGTGCATTCATATGCCTGCACTGAGGCTCCAGCTCAGGGCTCAGCTCCTCCGTGTTTGCCACTTGTAAATTAAAACTGCTTTGCTTTTAGAAATTCTCGCAGCATCCTGTCCTGGGATGAGGAATGCTCCCCGGGAAGCTTCGTTATTTTGTAATAAAAAATCAACTCAATATTAAGGCAGCAATGAAGAGGTTGTTACGGGTTTTTCTTTCTCTTGCCTACCCCATCTGCAGAAGGGCAGAGCCAAGGTGTCCCCACAGGGGCTGAGTTGCTCATTTGTGTCTTCGGACACTTTTGTGTTACAAAGTTTAGAGCTTAAATGAAATTAGCTGTACTTGGTGGAATGTCTCAGCAGGAGAACTAGAGCTGAACTCCTTTATCCACACATATATTTTACCTTCCAAAAACCAGGCATTAATTTTACTGAGAGGTGATTTCATCCGTTTTGTTATCACTTAGAAGTGTTCACTCAAATATTGTTTACTTGTAAGTGCAAAGAAAACCAACTGAAATTTTTCCAAGATAAATGCAAAACATGCTGAGAGTCCATCAAGGGTAAAGTTTTATCTCTGTTGAGGCAACAATGGATTTTTTCCAAAGTTTCCTCCACTGTCTGCTTGTTTGGTGAAAGATCCACTCACGGCCAAGCCAAGTGCTGAGTGCTGATGAGAGACACCAAAATCCATTAGTTAGGTTTTTTTTATTTTTAGTTCAGTTTATTTCTTTTATTCTCCTTGAAGCTCTTGTTCTTACTTCTTGAACTGATGTTTTTTGTTTTATATGCTTCGTGTAGATGAATGGACAGATGGGGACAGGAAACGAGGTACAGTAATCTGCTGCATGCAGTAGACAACACCACTACATGCACACATGAGGCTCATCGTATGTGAACACACCCTGCACTCTGCCTGCAGCCTTCTAGTCATAGTGTCACAGATGAAAAAACAATATCCACATGTTCATTAAAATGTACTTTATAGATTTGGGGAAAAAAACCCAAGCAATCTCTCAAAATCCCACGGCTTCAAAAATCCATTGCTAATTTATCCAAGGCTGTAAAGAGATTAAAGGTTTTTATCATAGTCCTTCTAGCCAAAATTATATTTGTATTTCTCTAGTGTCGTATTAATGCAAGCATATAATCATGTGAGCATTGTCAAGGTTGTTTTTCTGCTTAAATTCAGGATTATGTATGTTGCATTTTTCTAGTTGATCACTTAGGGTTTGGACAGGTGAACTCCAGGAAAGATTTAATCTCTCAAACTGTCTCAGGTTTGTTGCTAGGTGAACAGGAGTAGAACTTCCAGTGTCTTTTTGAGCAGCTCTCTTTTAAGATCAGGGTTATGGTTCAGGGTTTTTTCAAAATAAGCATAATTTGTAGGCTATGAGTATTTGAAAGTAAATACTGATATCCTAGCATTTTGTTTTTTGGTTTGGTTTGGTTTTGTTTTTTTACTATTGCAGACTTCTGCAGGTTTAAGTATCTCAGAAGCCTAAAAGATTCCATATTCCTCTCTTATTACATCCCAATGATGACAGTTGCATGAGATCCCACTCTATCATGTTCAGATGTAGTGGCACAGATGCAGACCCCACGCTGACCGAGCAGCTTCTCTGGTGAGAGAAAAAAGTTCCCCTGTGAGCAGTGCCTTTGGGGCCATCTCAGATGGGTTACACAGAGTCACCAGCCACGAAGCCATCACCATGGGCTTCTCCTGCCCTTCACCTTCTTACAGATGATAAATCTGCTGCCAGGAAAACGTGTGACTTGTCTGGGACTCGTAACATTCCCTCTGCTGCCTTGAATGTCCTCTGAGAAGCATGGGCATAATCCAGGCACAAAGCCTCGTGGCATGCACCCCAGCCATGTGACATGACACACAGCAGATGTTGGGACACGTCTGTCACCAGTGACATGGCACGTGTAGGCAAAACCCACTGTAAATCCTCAGCTTCTCTTCTGTCCATCCCATCGTCTACACTCGGTTTCCCTCTCCTCATCCCAGTTGATGAAACCCCTCTCTGCTAAACTGCTTTGGTGCTCTGTTGCTTGGCGTGCCATTTTCCCTGAGCTAATGCTCCTTCCTTTGTTATTTTCTGTTGTTAGAATGGTGTCAGTGCCTCCCCAGGGACTCCCTGTGCCCTGAGATCTCTTTGCTGTGTCATTATCAAACATACTGTGTGAGATTTGCCCTTTGCCGTGAGTTTTTTAATGTCTTTCTCAGTTCTTTTTATAGCCAGTTCAAGAGGTTTTAATTTCAGAAGATAATTTATGTAAGGTTGGGTGTGTGCTTACCACAGATCTGCTGATTCCATGTGAATATCTGCCTGCTACAGTCAGTACACTGGGACACTGGCTGTCTCCTGACAGTCCTGGTTATCAGTGACTCTCCAGGGATGCAGAAGAAGCTTTTGTGCAGACAACAAACACAATCAACTTTAAAATATTTTTCTTGATAGCAATATAGAGCAAAAGTTCTTATTTTTGCCCTAATTAATTACTTACAAAATTAAATATACACTAATACACTGCATTTGATTTTTCTCCACTGAAAAAATAAAAAAAGAGGATTTTTGCCTGCAAGCCAGGATTGTTCTAAGGGCAGTTTGTCTGAAAAGAAGCAAGGAAGAGGAAGGATTGATTTATTATTTATTTTTCCCTCATTTGCAATTGCAAAATGTATTTGTAATCTGTGCTGCACAGAACCTGAGCTGAGACCTCTCTGTGTTTTTTTGGTACTTACACCAGGAAAGAGTGAGCCCTGTTAGGAAATGTGTGTGTCACCAGGGGGGGAGAAAACCTCCCAGCACAGAGTTGTCCAGGCTCTGCCCAGCAGTGTTCCCACAGTTCCCAGTGTTCCCAGTGCTCCCAGACACAACTGGGACATGAACTTTCTTTGGGCTGTTTATGGAGCCTCAGAACCCCAGCTGAGAAAAGCCAGGTTTTTACCCACCAATGAGTAGTTACTTCAAGGAGTTCTGATCCCTGCCTCTAGCTTTAGAGTCACTTTTTGTTTGTTTGTTTATTTATTTTTTTTACTACCACTTTTTTTTGTTTTGGTTTGGTTTTTTTTGTTTTTGTTTACTACCACTGATTTTTTCCTAATCTGTAAGAATCTGGCATTATGAGTAGCAGTCATCTGCTAAGGAAAATTCCTCCATCTATGAGTTGGAATTTCTATTAAACATTTTTTAAATAGAGAAATGAATGCTTGTTTATAATAAATCTGTAGAATATATCAGGCATGTGGTAAAAGCCTCATATCCAGCACAAAACCTAAGATATCCTGAATTTGCTTGAGCCAATGCAGAACATTTTCTTTGCATTAAAAGCTTGGTAAGCAGAGCACAGCCCTGATCAGCACCCCTGATCTCTACGTTCTCATGAGGAAGTCACAGAACAATTCCATGTCTAAACTTATGCATAAAATCCTGAAGCACAAGTGAGGAAATTGAGAGTTCTGCACTTTTGGAGTGCTCCTGTGTCAGCAAATGTTGCTGTGGGAGAGCCCTGGATAGCCTGACATAGATCCCAGCCTGACAAACACTTCCTTAAATACTTGTCAAGTGTTAATCCCTTTAACACAAATACTGCAAGCAGCCTGGAATCATTCAGGAGCTTCTGTTTAGAAGGAAAAACAGACTAATAGTGTCAAAGGCTAAGGAGAGAGAGCAGGCAGACAGCTGGCTATAGCTGCAAAACCCAGAGTGATGCACAATATGCTTCTTGGGAAACATAGCTTTAGCTTTTACAGATAAAACATGCCAGAGCAGCCTATAAAAACTTATTTTTAAAGGGGAAAAGTGCTAACCACTGCTGTAAAAAACCAGGCAACAACAATTCAGTCTTATTCCCACTGGCAAGGAGGGTTTGTTGTCTGCAGCTCAAGCAGTGTTGCTGCCCCTGGGGACAGGCAGTGGGCTCAAGCTGCTCACTTGGACCACTGTGGGCTTGAGGAAAGTGCTGGTGTGAGGCAGTGAGGTTCCTCCTCTGGGTTGGTTTCCTGGCTGTAGCTGGATCTGACAGCTCAGTGTGCATGGCAGCCCTCACCACTGGCAGTGTGAAGGTGAATGTGCTGTTTCTGAAGCAAAAACCAGAGACTCTTTGTCTTTGCAGTTATGAATGACATCATCACAACCATGTTCAATAAAAAATTCATGGAAGAGCTGTTTAAACCACAGGAACTCTACTCCAAGAAAGCTCTGAGGACGGTGTACGACCGGCTGGCTCATGCTTCCATCATGAGACTCAACCAGGCCAGCATGGACAAGGTAAAGGAATTCCTGGTGGGCACTGGGACCCCCTGCAGCTGCTCACAAGTGTCTGGTGACAAGAATTAGTACAAGGCTTTACACAAGTGCAGTTGTGAAGCATTCACAGCCCTCTTCCCATTTGCTTTCTTTGTTAAAACGCTTCTCAGCCAAGGAAGCTTTGGGGAAATCCATGGTAGTATCAGACACAACTAAATATTTCTGCTTTAATAATTAAAAATTCTAAGTATGTTTAAGAGGTTGGATAAGCTTTCTTTAAGCTTATTGGATTTTGTAATATGTATTAAAAATATATACCTATGTGGCATGTATAAATACATATATTTCTGTAGGGACACTCACTGCTTTGCAGTTCTGGTTTTAGGGTTTTTTGCCTGCACCAGGATAACCAGCAGACACTTTAGGAACTGGGCTACCTGGGAGAGCTCTGCCAGAGCTGTTGGTGTGGTTGGAATTGGGAGTTTTCAAGTCAGCAGGAGAGCAGACAGTGTGATTGCAGAGGATTTATTTTCTTAGGAAAGAAAGCTAAAATGGTTCTCTTGACCCAGGCAGCTGCTGGCCTGAGTGTCCAGAGCCCTTTTCTACATCAACATGAGATGATCTTCTTTACAGAGAGAGTGATCAGCCATTGGAATGGGCTGCCCAGGGAAGTAGTGGAGATATTTCCAAAGAGCCTGGATGTGGCACTGAGTGCCATGGGCTGGGAACCACGGGGGGAGTGGATCAAGGGTTGGACTTGATGATCTCTGAGGTCCCTTCCAACCCAGCCAGTTCTATGATTCTATGATCTGAGCCACGTTGCTCTTAGTGCTGTGACAGAACCAAGATTCCCCTGTGTTGCTTTGCAGCTGTATGACCTCATGACTATGGCTTTCAAATACCAAGTGCTGCTGTGCCCCCGGCCCAAGGACATCCTGCTGGTCACCTTCAACCACCTGGATGCAATCAAGGATTTTGTACACGATGCTCCTGGCATCCTGAACCAGGTGGATGAAACTGTCCGACAGCTGATTGAAGTAAGAATCCTCTAGGAAAACGGTGGGACACACTGTGGGTTAAGGTTTTTTACATTTGTTTCAAGATAATTGGGGAGACTCAACGTGGTACCAGTAAGTGCCATGTTAGGTGTGGATATTGAAACATTCAGAGATCCATCCAAACTTTTTTTGGATCCATCCATTCTTTTTAACCTGAGGGGGGAAAATTACCCCCATTAGCAGCTTTTGCTCGTGTAACTCCTGTAGTTCCCTGGAGTGTCCCAGTGGAAGGGAAGCAGTTCCATAAAATGTTAGAAAGCCTGGGAAGCCACAAAATGTTTCCAGAGGATTTATGTGTACAAGCCAAGTGTTATTTTTCTACTGGCCCAGTTTAAATGGATACATTGCTTTTTCAGCCTGGGCAAGGTCACCACTGACTTCAGCACAGAAATTAAATCAGTCTCTTAGTCATGGATGATAATTACTGGTAATGACCTGCAGCCTGCCTGTATCATTTCCCCTCCCCCTGCCATGCAGGTACCAGTTTTGCCCAGCAGCACTCTGATGTTCTTGTTTCCCCGTTGACCTGGGAGGGACGTGTTCTGCTTGCAGAGCCTCATGTGATGGTTTTTTTCTTTTCCAGACATACAGCTCGCTCTCTGCTGGTGAATTTCAGCTCATCAGGCAAACACTCCTCATTTTTTTTCAAGACATGCACATAAGGGTAAGCAGCTCTTGTAAGCATGAAAGGGAGTTTGTGGCTAGAATATGTCGGTGTCTCATTATCATTACATTTAGGTTTGGGTTTGGTACTTGTGCTTTTCAGTCATCTTGCTGTGCTTGTGATTTCATTCTTCAAAATTTCACAGATTTGAGCAGATGTACTAAAGTAATACTCAACAACTCTAAAATGTTATGAAAAAAAAGGAAGCCTACGAGTATGGGTTTGATAGTTGATAAATACAGCTCTAGGAAACCAATCCCAGTGTAGGTGGAAGACTGCAAGGTCAGATGTCAAAGAATTTGGATCAGGAGATGCATAATTGATTTTTTTTTTAGAGGTGGAATATTCTTTTGCAGGTCTCTATCTTTCTGAAGGATAAAGTGCAGAACTCCAATGGTCGCTTTGTGCTGCCAATATCAGGCCCTGTTCCTTGGGGTACTGAAGTTCCAGGACTCATCAGGTGAGTTCTGACCCACTCTGACACTCTTTGCAGTGCCCTGGGGCTGTGGTGCTCACCAGGAAGGGTCCATCCTGGAGGTCTGATGAGAGTCAAGCTGAGGCTGATGCTCAGGTGGCTGAACCACCAGTGGGTGCTATTGAAAAGGCAGAAGTCACCCAACAGTGAAATACTAAGCTGTTTGTTCTAGTAAACCAACTATTAATAATTTATCCTTTAAAATAGGCATTTCTCAACATAAAGGATAGGGATTTATTCCCTTTTTCTTATGCAGTAAGCAGAGGAATTCAGTACTGAAAATCATTACTAGAACTACTAAATACGTTTCCATAATGACTTCTTTTTAAGGATGTTTAATCACAATGGAGATGAAGTTAAAAGAATTGAGTTCACCACTGAAGGAAATTATTTTACTCCACAAAGGGAGGGATCTTTTGATCTTTATGGAGACAGAGTCCTCAAACTTGGAACAAATATGTAAGTAATTTTTTGTCCTACACAGAAACATGGAGTAAATGTCAATGGTTATGGATGTGTTCAGAAGCACCTCTTCAGCCTTGTGCATTTTTGCCTCTTTCACTATTACCAGCCTGACTTAGTTTATGAAGTGATGTCCTGAAGCAGAACGTGTGGGGGCTGATGTGTATAAAGAGCTGTGGGAAAGAGCAAATTTTGATTTAGGTCTGCAGGAAAGACTGTTTTGACCTGGTGCTGCATACTCTGTGAAAGTGACTGTAACTGCATTCAAGAAATCCTTTCTTTTCTCCATGTTTGTCTGAATGTAACTTTTCCATTCACAGAACGAGGCAGGGCAGTGTTCTTCATCACAGCTTTGTCACTCATGTATTTTAATTCCTTAACACGCCATAAAACTGAACTGCAGCTTCTTTCAGTTACTTACAGTCATCAGAAAAATATCCTAAAATCCTATTTAGATCCTGTGTGGCTTCCTCCTGTTCCTGTATCTCCCACAAGTGACAGGTTGCTCTTCCTCATGGGTTTTTTTCTTTTAGGTACAGTGTTAGTCGGCCAGTGGAGACCCACATGTCAGGATCATCCAAAAACCTGGCATCCCATGCAAAGGTCAGTGGTTACCTGCCTAACCAGTCTGTGTCAGCAAGTCCTGCAGCCACCACTTGTGCTTTCCTCTCAGCAGCTTCACCACATTCACCAGATTTTCCACTCTGCATCCCTTGTCTCCTCACAGATGGGGTCACTGAAGGAGATTCCCACATCTCCAAATCCTTTACTCTGCAGCTGCATAATCTTCCCCTTTCTTCAGCTCCTTTCCCAGGGAAACAGTGACCACTTTCCCAGTCTGCAGTTACAGACTTCAGGGGAACCTCTTGTGTTGTTCTCCTCAGAGCCCTCTCCAAGTCTCCACAGTCCCTTCTGAGCCAGGGGAAGGAAATTTTCCCAAAAAAATCTTACACACAGGCTTATGCTGGGGGGTACTTTCTTCCTATTTTAATCCTTCCAGAAAGCAGAAATCTGGTTTTATAGATTTCCCAGCTGTTCAATTTAGCTGGAAAATTATCTTGTCCTGAGCCTATAAATTCAAGCAACCATTGTAAACATATTGCTGATAATTACTAGTTATCTGCACAATCTGTACCAATAACAATACAGAAATGTATTTATATCACTCTGAGGAACATCTGGGTCACATCAGAAAACACAAAAGATTATTGCAGCCCTCATCTCCCCAGCCACCTGATCCACAAAGCCACGGGTGTTTTCTACAGGAGAACAGAACCCCAAACCCTCTTGCTAAAGAAGAACTCAACTTTCTGGCCAGGCTGCTGGGAGGTATGGACATCAAGAAACCTGCTGGGAGTGAAACGGGATTTCGGCTGAACTTGTTCACAAACGACGAGGAGGAAGAGTATGGTCTGGTTGTTTGGGGTTTGGGGGGTATGAGCAGCCCTGGAGATGAGAGCTGACCCTTCAGAGCCTCAGGGACAGAACAGCAAGGATGAGACTTTTTTGTTTCTGCTGGATGTTTTTACCTGCTTTTAATCTCAGCTACAGAAGTCTACCCACTGATCTGCACTTAGCTTAAAAAAAAAAATCTTTAGACAGGGTGAAGTCTCCAGATTGGGTCAATGGCAATGACTAATGGCATTAATCAATGGATTCAATAGTCATTAATTAATGGCATTAATCAATGGCATTAATTTGCCTAGTAGGAGTAGGGACATTGCCCCAGCTACAGGGGGCTCATGAAATCTGATTTTTATAATTTACTTGGGTGCCTTTATGAGATTAAGCATTTTTTTCATGTTTTTCCCCAAGACATGCTGCACTGACCAGACCAGAGGAGTTATCCTACAAGGTTGTTGACATAGAAGCCACACAGGTATGTCCAATCTTTCAGATCTTTGACTTCTCACTTCTGCCTCCCCGAGCTTCACCCAGAGCAGCAGCTTAAAAACCCCTCAACTATTGCCCATTTCAGTTAAACTCACAAATAACCCACGGCAGTGTTTTCTGCTAAGCCCAGGGATTTGGTGACCATTTCATAAGAGAACTCGAAACCTGACAAATACCAGAGCAGGATTTTAGCTGCAGAGGAGGGAGTTCTGTTACCGACCGTCTGCCTGCTGCGGGGCACAGCCCGGGGTGCGGGGGTCTGCGGGCATCAGGAGGCAGCCGGGCACGGCCCGGTACAGCCCAGGTTATCGGGGAGGGGGGGAACGGGACGCACATTCCCGTCCCTCCCAGTAAAGCCGGGTTTGTCCGGGGCCTGACCGCGGTGTCTCCCGCAGGAGCCGGGCCGGCAGGCCGAGCTCTCACGCATCCTGGGGGAGCTGGAGGTGGCGGAGCCGAGCACGGAGAGCGCGGAGAAGGGCGAGGACCTGCTGGCGCTGATGGACGGGCTCTGAGCCGGGCACGGACAGACTGCGGGGCGGGGTCGGGCTCCGGCACCGGGGCGGGACCGGGGCGGGACCGGGGCGGGTGGGCTCAGTGCGCAGGCGGGGCCGCCCCTTCCTGCCGGCGGCGAGTGCGGGTGCGCGGTGAGCGTGCGTGAGTGTGCGGGTGTGAGTGTGCGCGGGGAGAGGTGCTTTGCACACGCGTGCAAAGGGGGCACGTGGAGGACGCGAGTGGGTGGTAGGGGAGGTTGTTGTGGAAGGGGAAGGGGCAGCGATCCCCCCCAGTGTGCGTGGGGCGGTACCTGAGCACGGGAGCGTGCGGGGTGAGGCGGGGTGTCCCTGCCGCAGCCTTGCCATGGAGGTCAGCCACTCGCTGAAGGAACGCACCATCGCGGAGAACAGCCTGGTCATCCTGCTGCAGGGCCTGCGCGGCCGCGTCACCACCGTGGACCTCCGCGACGAGAGCACGGCCACGGGGCGCGTCACCAGCGTGGACGCTTTCATGAACGTGCGGCTGTCCGAGGTGAGCTTCACGGACAGGCAGGGCACGGTGTCCCGGCTGGAGGAGCTCTTCGTGACCGGCAGGAACATCCGATACGTCCACATCCCCGACGAGGTGGACATCAGGGCCACCATCGAGCAGCAGCTGCAAGCCATCCACAGGGTCCGCTACTTCGGGGGCCGTGACAAGGGCAGGAGGGAGTTCCCTTGCACCAAGCACAAGTGACAAGTGACCAGCACTGCCCGCAGCTGGGCCAGGACAGAACCCCCCCTCTGACCCAACTGCTGAGCCGTGTCCTCACCTTACCCTGGACACCCAACCCCAGGACTGGGGGCTCTGCTGCTCCCCTGCAATGCCCAAGGGGGTGGAGGGTTGGGGTTTTGTAATTAATAACCCCATTTTAAAGACTCTCTGATCTCTTGGCTCATTTAACGTCTTGTTGGCAGCTGCTCATGTCCCTCCTCGGATGGCCACACAATCCCTGCTCAGCCCAAGCCACAGCTCTCCTGCTGCTGCAGCTTTGCCTTCTGCTCACCATGTCCTGGCCCCTGCTGCTGCCTGACACAGGCAGGTCCTGGTCCTGGTCCTAGTCCTGGTCCTGGTCCATCCAACCTGTCAGCTTCCTGCTGGACGGCCACCATTCTGCAAGTGGGCAGAGGAGCAGCTGAAGATCCATCCAGAGCGGAGCGTGGAGGGGACAGAGCAGCACCGTGTGCTCTGCCCGGGACATGGGGAGCGCTGCTGCTGTCAGCTGCTCTGCTGCCCCTCTCCTCTGTCCCCTCTGTCCCCTCCGAGCTCCGCAGCAGATCCTCAGCCCGTGCACCCAGGAGGTGACTCGATGCAGCTCGGTGCCTCTGCCCTGGGAGCCGCGCTGTCCCCGCCGGGTCCTTCCGGGGGCTGAGGTGATTTCGGGAGCTGCTGTGGTGCGTGGAGAGGAACCACGCGTCCCTCCCGCAGCCGGGGCGGCTCGGGGTGCCACGGGCGCTGGGTGACACCGAGCCCCGGGGGTGCTGCGCGGGCCGGGGTTTCACAGAGCCCGTCCTGCTCTCGCTTCCCGCAGGGGTGCGGAGCGCGGGGTCGCTGTGCGGCGGGATCGGTACCGGGGTGCGGGCAGGTGGGGGGGCCCCGGGTTGGGGGCGGAGCTTAGCCGGACCGCGCCCGCCTCTCCGCCAATCGGCGCGTTCGAATCTCCCGCGTGCCCCCCAACCCCTTTCCCGTCCAGTGCCGGCCCGAGCGGGAGCCAATCAGCGGCGGAGTCGTCGTTCCTCAGCCAATCAGCTGTCGTTCCTGCCTCCCTCTCCTCTACGCGCCTCAACCAATCAGACGCTGCCGCAAACCTCCCCTCCCGTCCTCCGCACTCTCCACCAATCACAGCCGGCGCTGCCTCTGCCGGCCAATCAGCGCCGCCCGTTCCCCGCAGCGGCCGCCAGGAGGCGGATGACGGCGGCGGCGGCGGGGGGCGGTGGCGCGTGCGTCACTTCCGCTGTCAGGTGGCCGCCGCGGAGCGGAGCGGAGGCCGCGCCGGGCGTGGGGCTGCGGGAGGCGGCGGCGGCCGCGCCGGCCCCGGGGCCATGGGTGAGCGGGGACGGGACGGACCGGGCGCGTCCGGATGTGTGCGGGTGGTACGGGCGGTACGGGAGGCATTACCGGCGGCATTACTGGCGGCATTACCGACAGCCCCGGCCGAGCCGGGTCGGGCGCTGTGGGAAGCGGCGTCGTTCTGCGCCGGGTCCGGTGTAGGCTTGGCCGCCACGTCCCGGCCCGGCAATCTCGGGACCTCCGGGGCAGCGTCCTCCCGGCAGCCTGTCCTCCCGGTGGGGCCCGCACGCTGCCGGCCGGTGGGGAGGGGCCCGGCCGAGGCCTCCGGAGGTCCCTGTGGTGCCCTCCCGGCCGGTCGGGGAAGCCTTGCCCGGGAGCGGCCCGGGCGGTGTCGGTGGTGCCGGGGATGTCACCGGGTCCGGCGGGATTGTGCAGCGGGGTTTAAACGCATCCCCGAGAAGAAGCGCGGGGTGTGCGGGGGTCCGGGCTGTGCTGTGCTGGGCTGGCAGCGCCCCAGGCTCCTTGGGTGCTGATCTCGCTGTCAGCCTGGGCAGGAGTTTCCTAATGTGGGGATTCGGGAGCTCCGATCCGAGGAGGAGCCCCGGGTGTCTCAGCGGGGAGGGAGCAGCCGAGGCCGAACCTCTCCGGGAGGGTGAGTAAACCCCCGAGCCATCCCAGCTGCTCCAGAACCGGCACCGTCCTTCCCGCCGAGCTCACCGGGAGGAGATCAGGAGGCAGCCGGGGGGTGCCCTGCACTCCCATCCTCTTCCTGTCCCCTCCTTTGGCCGTGGCCTTCGGGAGCTTCCCTGCTGCCACCCGTGAGAGTGTGAAAGGTTCTGGTGCTGGTCCAGCCCCGGGTGGTGGGGGGTGCTGGGCACCTCGGGCTCCATCCTGGGGCTGGCACCCCGTGAATTGAGGGAGATGCTGGAGGAGAGGGCAGTGGGGGGGTCAGCTGGGGCCCTGGGGGGCAGAAGGGACAGAGAGGGGTACAGGGGGTGGTGGGAAGGTGGCTGGGTCGGGGCAGGGTCAGGATGTGTTCCCCCAGCCCCAAAGCTTCATCCCTGTGTTGTTTGTCTGTCACCTTTGGGCTCTTTTAAATCTCAGCCATGTGGGACCCCACTTGCTGCTTATTTGCCCTCTGCTCACCATGTGTGAGGGGGAAATCCTTGTGCAGTGATCCTCTGTGTATTCTGTGCCATTTGCTGAAGTTTCTCTGTTCAAGTCCAGATGCAGATGGTCTGGTCACATATTTATGAGTTAAATGCACCCTCCTCTTCAGCTGCTTTCATCCTCGGGCTGTTACAGAATCCTCTCCTTCTGCAGCCACACAGAGGGAAGCCTCACCAGCACTTAGCTGCTCTTTGATTAAGGACAACCCCATTGATTTTGCCTCAAAGTTCCCACTGTGCTTAGCCCAGAGAAGGGCTGTTAGCTGTCTGCAGAGGCTCTGGGCTCCTACAGTGTGTGTTGGGAGCTCTCCAGCTGGGAGCACTTGCTAGACTGGAGGAGGTTCTGTGCCCATCCATGTTTTCTGTGTGAAAAAGTATTTTTTTTTGCCACTCAGATACCCATTTGTGAACAGGCAGTGCCTGTCTGTGTGTGCTTTCATGTCACAGAGCTCAGAAGGTTAGAGTGGCAGTGCCCACAGATAACTTAAATGTGTTTCTTTCTATCTAGTTAGGGCTAGAGGAGCTGATCATTGTTAAAAACGGCAGCCACACCTCACTGTAAAGAAAGTGTCAGCACGTGTGTGAGTCATGAGATAATCTCTGTGCGCATGAGGAAAGTCCTTCTGTGGTGGATTTATGGAATATTAAGTGTGCACAGTAACAGAAGCTGTAAGGAAGAAATAAAAACCCTGTCAGGTGATACACATCTCACCTGGTGGGGGCTTTACAGGTAGTGACCATGGGGGAACCATCACGCTGCTGGGGGAGTGAGGTGATTTCAGGTGCTGTCCCTGGATTTCCAGGCTCTTTTCCTGCCCCATTCCCTGCTGCAGGAGCCCCTGCTGTGGGGATGTTGGGCTGGAGCTGGGATGTTTTTTCCCTGTGGATGTGGCCTGTGTTTCAGCGTGAAGGAGTTAAGCTGAAGTTGGTATTTATGTAACCAAGGAGGGAACTCCCAGAGATGAGTCCTTGGATATCTCACGTGTTGATGCATCAGAAGGGTTTAAAGAAAGCCCAGCTTGTTGCTTGCTTGCACTGTAATTATGTTTCTGGAATCCTGTGCTTCACAGTTTCCTCGGCTGCCTGGAGGGGGCTAGGAAGGAATTTGCTTTCCCTGATGTCTGACTTGGACATTTTTGTCCCTGAGAAGTTGGAGTTTGGCCACAGCTGCATGTGGGACATCTGCAAGGTATACTGGGGTGCCTCTCAGCCTCTGCAGTGCTGCTGGGCCCTGCTCACATAAACCAGGGGTTAACCTAACAGGCAGGTTGGGCTGAGGAAGGAGATTTTCTGGTGGGTGGGTTCAGCAGGAGCTGTTTCTGTCCTGTGGCTCCCTTGCTGAGTTTTGTGCTTTACCTGGTGCCTTCTGACAACCCCAGTGCCCCGGGGTTCTTCCTTCCCTTTTGTCCAGAGGAACCCTGTGCCTGGTTTTGAGCAAACTTCTGACTTAGGGAAGAAGATTGAATGATTCTCCCTGCGTTTCCAAGAAATCTCTGAGTCAGGGCTCTGCTGTTTCTGGAGGTTTCCCTTCCCGGAAGGGCTCACGCAGCGGTACATGGGTTGCAGTGGTGGCTCTGAGTCATCTGATGGGCATTTCTTTTTTTATTGTGTGTGTGTGTGTGTAGTTACTTCTCTTACAGAACAGTTAAAATTCCAGAGCTTTTGCTAAAGTTGATTTTCCTGTATTGTGAATCTGCCCCTGGTGCTTTGCAGCATGAGGGGACCTCACCCTGGGGGCTGCTCCTTGCTTGGCTTGGGATCTGCCTGGCAAATGTTCCCTCTCATCCCCCAGCCAGGATTCCTCAGCTGATCCCAACTCTGCCTCTTCTCGGGGAACCTTTTCCAATGGGAATTGGGCCTCTGTCCCTGGGAGTGCTGATGACTCGGGTCTGAGCTGTCCCCAGCTGGGTTTGCCCAGGGAAGGTGTGTGGCAACACTTTGGGATTGCTGCTCCTCACAGCAACACCAACCTGCTTGTTCCTCTGCTGGGAGCAGAACCATGCTCCAGGTTTTCCTCATTTAATGGTAGCATTTATGTAGATTTTCAGGTCAGGTCCAACATTGCTTCTCAAGAACTGGAATTTGCCGTGAGCCAGGCTCAGATGTGAACTTTGATCCATCATCACTGATCAATACTGCCCAGTGTGCCATTTAGGTGGTGCAGGGTGCAGCCTGGCAGTGCTCGTTTTTGCAAATGCTGAGGAGAGTGGGACAGAAACCTTTGGATGGGCTCCCCAGCTTCACCCCAAATGCTGCAGCCAGTGTTTGGCTCCCAGAAGAGCAGTGCTGCTGGGATGGGTGGCAGCTCCTCTGCTTCTTGGGGTGGGAGGTGGGGAACTGAGGAGTACTGAGCCCCCCAGCCTGCCCACGGTGCTGCCTCTGGTGCTGCCACTGCACCGTGGGGGTGTTGAGATGGAGGAGGTGATCTGCAGCCTGCCTGCCACCCCCACCCAGCCCCAGCTCCTTCCCACCCAGGTTGGGAGCCACGGGCAGGTTTCAGGTGCCCGGAGCTGCTCCTGCCATGTCCAGGCTCCCAGGGGCAGATTGGCTTTAGCTCCCTGAAGGAGCTGATCCTCCCCGGCCATCAGCTCCAGCAGGCACTGGTGGGCTCCATCATCTCCAGCTGGCTCCCAGCTCATCCCACTGATATCAGGGATCAGCTCCTTGTGGCAGGAGGAGGTCAGACACCTCCGGGGTTGCCCTGGGAAGTGTAAATACCAACTAACCCATCCCCCTCCTGCTGCAAGATAAAGCAACAGAAAGTGTTGTGGAGGTTGTATCAGCTGCTCCAGTGTCTTAACCAGTTTCTGTGCTGCTGAGTAATCCTGTTAACGCCCCAGAGGTACTTTCTGGTTCCTGCTCCAGCTATTAGGACCTGCTGCTTCTTTAATCAGAGATGAAAAGCTCTGTTTCCTCCTCTCTTGCTTTCCTTTGCTCTTGTGCTGGGCACTGGAACATCATGTGGTAATTTGGGAATTGGACAGTTTCCTTAAGCTGCATAATTAAAAGACATTACATCCAGGTCTCCAAATTATGGTATTAATAATTCTGTTAAAACCAGAGCTAGCACAGGAAGAAGCTTCAGACACTTCACCAGTCAGATGTTGGATATATCACATGCATTGCATTAAAATGTTAAATAATTAATATTTTTGCTAGACTTGGAAGTTTTTCTGTGAGAGAGACCATTTTTGTTACAGATGGTAGGACAAGGAGTGGGGGTGGTTTGATTCACTTTTTACAGTCTGCTTTTAGGAGGAGGGGGTGGTGGTGAACCCAGCACATCAATATCTAATGGTCCTGTCCCTAGGATGGAGTGTTTTAAGGGATGAGTGGTTTTATTCTGGTTCCTTGCTGATTGCCTTCTCTTCAGACTGATCCTGCTGGTAAAATGATTTTATTTTTTTTCAGAAATGATTTTATTTTTTTTCAGTCTTGAGCACTGGGCAGTCTTGGCTGTCTGCTGGGCTGCCTGTGGGCAGAGGCTTTGCTGCAGGGGCTGGGGGATGCTCTGTGCATCTCAGAGCCTCTCATGGGAATGTCCTAGATTCACCTCTGGGCTCTTTTAAATCTCAGCCATGTGGGACCCCACTTGCTGCTTGTTTGCCCTCTGCTCACCATGTGTGAGGGGGAAATCCTTGGGCATTGATCCTCTGTGTATTCTTTTGTGCCATTTGCTGAAATTTCTGTGTTCAGGTCCAGACTTGGAGCATTAACTCTTACGGTGATAAAAAACTAGCTTCCAGTCCTGAAGGTTCTGTTGTGGCACTGTGGTTAACTTGGGTGTATTTACACTGCTGTTGAAAAGAGGCAGGCTGGTTCTGTGTGGGGGAGGTTGATGTGCAGAAGGTGTTGCTTCTGCTCTGAAGTCTGTCTCCCACCACAAAATGCCTTTGGAGATTGGTGACACTTTTATTTGTCTGGCTGTGCAGGACTCATGCTCCTGTGACCCTTTGGGGGCCGAATTCCAGGAGCCCTTTTAATCTCTCACCTGATATCCTGAGCTTTTGGGCCTTTCCTAAACCAAACCAAGCACAGAAGTTGTCAAACCACCCAGGTCCTGGTGCGTCCCACGTTATCGGAATCAAGAATAATCCAGAACCACAGCATCAAGTGTGTCTCATTTCACATTACAGAGTCCTCGACCTTTCGACCATCCAGCCTTCTCCAAGGTGATGACTCCTGTCTCCTGAGACGTTGGAAAACCTAGTTTGGAAGAAGAGTAAAGATACAGTTGATGCTGAACTACGTGAGTCCTCAGATTGTTTTGTTTACGATAACGCCGTTGGCACCAGTGAGCCCAGTGATCCCAGTGAGCCCTCTCCTGCTTGATTGCACAAAGGGCATTATCTCAGAGTTTCTGTGCAGTGGGGTTTCTCCAGTGGAAGTCTTACTCATACATTTCCAGCAGGGAGAGTGATAATGATGTTGCAAGGAGGGGAGGATTTTAGAATCCAGTGTTAGGTCAGGAATTAGCAGAACAAGGATCAGGACTTGATTCTGTTCATCTGTCAGAGCTGGAAGTCAGCAGTGCAGGGATGCAAAGGCTGCTGTAAGGCTTCTCACCTTATCTCTTTTGCTATCTCTGATCTTGGTGACAGGTACTGTTGGATGAATTAATGCAATGAGATCACTCTTGTGTCCACAGAAAGGGTGGGACTGCCAGAGGGTGAACTTCATTCAGAGAGTGGTGATTTATCAGTCTCTAACCTGGTGAAACACTGGGACTTTCTGAAAACAAATAAGTACAACCAAAAAAGGTTTTCCCAGTCTGCTGTCATAACCTCTGGGGGAAGGCTGCTGGGGCTCAGTTTTGACTTGCTCAAACTAAAAAAATGGATTGTGCTTCATTACTCCTCTCTCCCACCCCTCTCAAAAAAGTCAAAACCTCTGCAATGCTAGAGCATGATAGCCTGGATAGTTATGAAAGTCTCTGAAACTGTTTTCCAAGAAGTGAAGACAAGGAGGAGGTGTCCTGGGAACAAACCAGCAGCTTGATGGAGCTGTCTGTGTTTGCAGGTGGAGCTGGCCTGGCAGCAGTGCCAGAGGGGCTTTTCCTGCCCTGCTGAAACCAGACTTTCCTTTGGGGAAGTAGTGTTTTAGTCACAGAGGTTGAGTTTATTTGATTCTGCAATGCCACCCCAGATTCTCTTTCGTTTTTATGATCAGTTTTGTGCATTTTTGGCTGTTTGAGGAACAGAATTGAGCCTTTGGAGTTACTTGGTCAGTCGTGCTGGGTGTGAAGTCCCCAGTGAAGGAAGCCCCAGCAGTTCATAGACTGAACCAGAAGTAGATGCTCATACAGGGAGATAATTTTGGCATTTCCTTACAGAATTTTTTGGAATAGGTTAATTTGAAAACTTGTTTTTGCTGTAAAACAAGCTTTAATTATTTTGACTTGTTCCCACTGTGTCTCTCAAACAACTGTTGTAGGAAATGTTGCTTTGAATAATGAGGCTGATTTATGCCTTCAAAAATGCACTGAGCCTCCAACCCACAAGTGGTCTATCAGTAATGAGCCAGAGCTTTTTCTGCAGAAACACAAGTAGGCAGAGACATGAGTGCGTCAGGAGGTGAAAGCCTTCCAGTGCAAAATAAGGGAAGAGCATAAGAAATGAACTCAGTTGCTCATCAGATGTGATTTTTCTTTCTCTTTCAAGAGCCAAGGATGAAGCGACGAGCATCAGACAGAGGAGCTGGGGAAACATCCACCAAGGCAAAAGCTCTTTGTGCAGGGATTTCTGGAAATAATGCCAAGCGAGCAGGCCCTTTTATTCTAGGTAAGCAGGGAGGGTTTTCTTTTTCAGTTTTCAAGGTAGCTGCTGATTGCAAAACCAAAATAAAAGGTGCTATAAAGGGAGGAAAAGCAGGTGTGTAATTTAGTGTCCTGCCTCAGAATGTAATTCCTTTGCTGTAGCAGAGCAGGAGCCTTTTGCAGCTAGCCAAGCTGAGGAGCCCTGTGATACTAACCCAGCAAGGCAGGCATGGCATTTAAGAAAACTGTGTACCTTTTAATTTAATCTTCTTTCTTATAACTCTATTCTTAAACTTTGTTAAAGAACAAACTCTTTCAGGGGAGAAGTTCAGCCCTGCTTGCCTGAAATTCACTGTGAAATCAGCACGTGGTTACTTAGCAGTGCAGTTGTGGTCATGATGAGCAGTGTGTACCAGAGCAGGACCACTCTGCTACCACCTGGGGGATGCTAGAACAGTTCTTATTTCTGAACTAGTTACCTAAACTGTCAAAACCATAATGGACTTCACATGGAAGCCAATGGATACTCAGTTGGAAGCTGATTGATTTAAAAGAGTGGAGGCTACATGTTACCTGGAAATTTGGGCTGCTCTGCATACCTGAGCCATCCCTGCCGAGGTGGCAGTTGGGTTCAGAGGTGTGGTAATAGCAGTTGCCATGGGTGTTGCTAGTAAATGTAAAAGCTGTGTGGTTCAGGCATGCAGAAATTTGAATTTCTGAAATCAGCTGTGCCATGTGTGGGCTTTTGTTAAACGTTTCTCCAGTGAACAAATGAAATATTGTCCAAAAAGGCTTCAGAGTTCAGGATCTTTTTTTTTTTTTCTTTAGGTTGTAATTTGTGGAAACACATTTAGTCTCCTGGAAAAAAAAAAAAAAGGAACTTAGTTTAAACTAATGTAAACTGCATGACACTTGCACACTGATGTAACCCTGAATTAGTCATTGCTGCTTAGAGGAAAACAAGTCTGTTTTTGCTTTGTGCTGTTAGGTCCACGTTTAGGTAACTCCCCTGTGCCAAGTATTGTTCAGTGTTTGGCAAGAAAGGATGGGACAGATGACTTTTATCAGCTAAAGGTAAGCAAACTTCAGGGCTTCCAGGTCTTCAGAGCTCTTCAGCTGTCAGGATATGAAGGTGCTTGTGGTTGTGGAGGTGCTTGTGGAGCTTCTCCTCAGCAGCACTGCTTCCAGGCACAGATCTGGTGTTAAGATTAGCCCCATGGCAAAGCATCTCCTTCTGCCTGAAGTGGAGGTGGCTCCAGTGGGGACAAATCACTTGGGATAAGAGCAGAAAGCTGCCTGAGCTGCTCTTTGGTCTTCATCAAACACGTGCTGTGCTCTGCTAGGGCAAGTTTGCAAACACTGGCACAGTTACATCAGCTGTGAAACACGTGTGAATGCCTCAAATGTAAAGTTTGGGGGCCTTTGGGTTTTTCTGGGAGCTGTAAAGATCTTTTCCCTTTTCCTGAAGATTCTCACCTTAGAAGAAAGGGGTGATAAAGGAATAGAAACCCAGGAGGAGCGCCAGGGCAAGATGCTGCTGCACACAGAGTATTCTCTCCTTTCCCTGCTCCACAACCAGGAGGGAGTGGTTCATCACCACGGGCTCTTCCAGGTACTGCTGGTCACCATCCAGGTTGGAGTGCCAGTAATTGCCATTGGCTTGAGCTGCTTTTGTTTAATGTCCCATTGCTCTGTGTGTGCAGGATTCCCAGCACACTGCTGAGGTTAACCACTGCTGGGGCTTTTGGGAGTTATGTGGGGCTTGGGATTTGGGAAATGGGAGAACATGCAAAATGGGACAGGTACTCAGTAGTGTCCTCAAGTGGGAACAGAGCTGCTCCACTGGCTAATTAATCTGTGCCCACAGAGCACCCTCTAGAACTGAACTCGTGCTTTCCTCTCTGTGCTGTTTTGTGATGACTTGTAAGAGGGGACAAATTGCCAAGAAATGATTTCAGCAAGTCCAACTAGTCAGTGTGCTGCTTGGTGTCTCTGTGAGTGAGCTGTGTTGCTGTTAACACCATCAGAGCTCTTCACAGATGTGATGGGTGAGAGAATTTACTTGGTTTGGGTGTTGGTGTTTCTGTGCTTGCTGGTCAGATTTTGTGAACAGACTTTTTGACTTGAGGCTGTCTGTGCTCTACCTTAAATAAGCCAAATGTCCAACTGTGTCCTGTGGAATGCTACAGAAGAACTGCTACTTGTGTCATAAGATTTCTGCTCTCATTAATAATGTGTGTGGGACCCCTCCTAATTCTGTGCCCCGGTGGAGTTTTTCTAGGCTGTGTCTGTGAACAGCACAGGCTCCCTCTGGCCTCTTTAAGCAGAGATCATGTATTGTCTTTTTGAAATCTCAGCTAGGGCAAAGATCAAGCACAGTGCTTGCATTTGCTTATTTTGGGATCACCAGGGAGTTATTTATTCTCTAGTGCTCTGCATGGGAGTCCATATCCCCAGGTAGCTTCCCTTGAACTCCTTGGTTTGCCTCCCTGTAGGACCGAGCTTGTGAAATCATAGAAGATCTGGAAGCCAACAGAATGGTCAGAAAAATGAAGAAGCGTATTTGTCTTGTGTTGGACTGCCTCTGTGCTCATGATTTCAGTGACAAAACAGCAGATTTGATCAATCTGCAGCATTATGTCATTAAGGAGAAGAGACTCAGTGAGCGGGAGACAGTTGTGATATTTTATGATGTGGTACGAGTGGTGGAAGCATTACATAAGGTAAGATCTTTGTTATCCCTTCAGTGCTGGGAGGCTTGGCTTTCCCATCTGTGTGTAATAGGTGCTTTAAACCTTAGGTGGTGACAAGGTGACAGAGGATGGGTGTTTCAGCTATTTCCCTGTAACAGTGTCCTGTGCCCCGAACCATAAAAGAGCATTCCCTGCCTCTCCCCTCCAGTTTCTTGATGATAACAAAGTGTTTGTTGACTGTGGAGCAGGGCCAGCTGGACTGGCTGCAGATCAGGTGAAGGGCAGTGTCAGGAACCTCAGAGAGGGGAGGTGGAAGAGGGGAGCAGAGGCTAAGCAAATGCAGGAAACACTTCAGGCTGTTTCCTGTTGAAGCAAAATAAATCACAGTGTAAGAATTGATTTCTGAGATCAGAACCTCAGGCTACAAGCTTGAGATCAATGAGCTAGAAATTATTTTAACAAAAATAGACTCTGCCAATGTAACAGAGGGCACCCATCCTTCCTTGGCAGGGCAGGGAAACATGGATCCTTTGAGGGAATGTTTATCATATTGGTCTGTCCAGAATGGCAAAAGAAGTGCCCAAGGCACCCGGGGTGCAGCCTGACTTTGAAACCTTGATCAAGGTTATTTCTGAGAATGAAGTTGACAGAATTTCAAAAGATACTTACTGCTTTTGTCCAAGGATCAGTTTTATGTTACTATAACAAATACACTTCTGCTCATGTTATATTATTATATATTTTACAGAAAAATATAGTGCACAGAGACTTGAAACTAGGAAACATGGTGCTAAACAAAAGGTAAGTGTGCTGGAAAGCTGCTGTTCTGGCAGTTGTCTCATGTTTCTTCCCCATGCAGATTTCTATTAAAAACACAATCAAAGGCAGCACTTGGTGAGAGTGCTCTCATGTGAGAAGGGAGGGGGAAGTGGAAGCAGGCTGAGCAAAAATACAAATCTAGTTCAAAGTTACATGAGTTCATCTCCAAAACTGAACTGAGCCCAGCCCTGATAGTTCACTCTTCCACCAAGCTTCGTGACCCCTTGTCTGCACTTCTGTTTTTTTGGATTCTAACTACTGAAAACCGAGTTCTGTAGTAATTCAGAAACCTGCTAGAGAAATACTGCATTTAGTGATTCAGTTCACATTCACTTTCCAATGTGCTAAAGGAATTCCCAGCACTGCAGTCTGTACTATAATCCCAGCAGTGTTAAATCTTTGACTGTTGCACTGCTGTGTTTTCACTAGCAGTAAAATATTTACTTATCTAAACAAAAGTTCTTCTGTCTAGTCTATGTTTGTGCTTGAAATAGCTTCCTTGTTCCCATGAGCTGGTTTGATGGAAGCCTCTGTTCACAAGGCCCTGATGTCCCCTGTGCCATGGGGGCTGTGCAGGAAGGGGGGGTGGGAGCAGAGTCAGCAGCAGCCCTGGGGCCCGAGCACCACTCGAGCCAAGAGCAGCTGGAGCAGTGTGTGCTGTGCTTGGTGGCTCCTTGGAGCTGCTTTGTTGTCCTGTGTTATGCAGTGATTTAGTTGGCAAGCTAATTCCAGTCCAGATACTCTGCTCTTGTCCTGCAGTGTTACATTACTGGCTAAATATTTTGTACTGACTTTAAGAATGAGTGGAATTTGTTCTTTTCACACTGTCTGGTTTTCTGTGGAATGAATAAAGAACTGGAAGGCTTTAGGTCTGCAGGCTTCCAGAGTCTGTACAGTGCACACTTGCAGTCACAGCTTGCTTTTTTCTCCTCCCTAACACTGTTTGAAAGCAAATGGATTTTACCTGCTGAGGCTGAATGCCTTGGTTCCCCACACACAGCAGCTGGTGCATTTCAGGGCCACCTGTAAATTGCTTTAAGTCATTTCTATAGGGCTGCTTGAAGATAAATCTGTTCTGTTTGCTTCTTTGACTCGCCTCACAATGAAGGGGCAGACAAAGATTATTGCCTTAAAGGATCCACCCTGAGCTTCCCTTCTGTTTTGGGCAAAGTGTGCAGTGGAGCATCCCACTGCTCCTGCTGCACACAGGGGCCCTGCTCACAGGAAGGGGGAGGCATTGGAAGCTTTGTGAACACCTCCTGCCAAAGTCATTCTTTGCATTACATGCTGTGTTTTTGCTTTCTACTAGCAGAGACCATCAGCTTGAGTGAGGAAAAGCTGTAGCCTCTAGAGCAGTGAGTCATCTGAAAGGGTGGGTGAGGTGTAAGAATAGATCACCATGGAGAGGAGCAGTCACTTGGGCTGATCAGAAATGTTTGTTCTGTTCCAGCCGTGCTACAGAGGAGCCAGGTCCTATCCCTGCAGGGTCCTGGTCTGGCCTGTGACACCCTGGGCTAATGAAGGTCCCTCTTACCTTGTCCCCTGCAAGATGTGGATGTTAAAGCCTCTCAAGTTTTCCAGTTAAGCAGTGCAGTGGTTGGGTGATTACAGATTAGATCAAATTTCAGTGACTAAATAAAACCAAGCAATCCTGAATGTCTGAGTGTCCTTTAGAACATCCAGTCTTTTAAATCCTTAACAAATCCTGCAGATTGTTACTCAGCCAGGGAGGTCTCTTGACAGTTGAAGCTAACACTTGTTAAACACAAGCCTGTCTTTCTTAATAATCAACTCTCCATTGCCAACCCACACTTGGTTTAATTTCACTTGTCTCTTAGACTTGCTGGAAATATTTGCTGGGTATTGTGACTGACTGAATTCATTCTCTCAGGCTATACTTGGGTAATACTTCTCAAGAATATAGAAATCTTCTAGACAGTGTTTCTCTACTAAGTCCTTTAAGTTGTACATTAAAATTCAAATTATCTGAGTGACATGGAGGATTTCATGTAATAGTAGTTTTGCACTGAGCTCATTTTCCCTGGAAAAAAATCCTCAATTGGAGCTGGCAGTAGTGTAGGGAAGTAAGAGCTATCTCACTGGAGAAACTGCCAGAACTGCAGGTACCTGCCTTTTCTGTAGGAGGTTTTTTTGGATGTTGATTAAACTTTCTCTGTTCCACTTGTGAAGAGCAGTCCTGCAGATTAGGGAAAACTGAAAACACAAAAGTGGTTGTACAGAACCTGTATCCCCTCTGCTGGCCACACAGAAGCAAGAGGTGCAGGGGGACAGGCATGGGACTGTCCTGCTGGGGGGTGGGGACACTGTGCCATCAGGCTCATGCACTGTGGTCCTATGGTTCACTGCTGCCTTCTGATCCTTCCCAGGACTCACCGGATAACCATAACAAACTTCTGTCTGGGGAAGCACCTGGTGAGTGAGGATGACCTGCTGAAGGACCAGCGGGGGAGCCCAGCCTACATCAGCCCCGACGTGCTCAGCGGTAGGAACCCCCCCAGCACCAGCTCACAGCCCCCCAGCTGGCACCCACTTCCTTTATCTGTGCCTCCTGATAACAGATGAGAGGCATGGGTGTTACCTGCCCTCTGTCACAGCCTCATCAGTAGGGTCCAACTCTGAGACTTTGTTTTTCCAAGTGAGCAAATACGGAGGGAAAGAGCAAGAGTAACTTTTCTTAAGGCTGGTCTGAACTTCAAAGTGGATTAAAAATTCCCTGTCTGTTCCTGAGTAAGTCCAACTGCAGACAAGATGTTCCGTTTCCCAGGACTGAATCTTGTTCCTGAGGCTTTGCTTCAGCTGTGGGTTAATCCCTGGGTCTAAGAGGCCATTGGTCCAAATCCCACCGTGATGTCAATTTACAGGCAGCAGCGCTTCCGATGGGATCTGCCAGGCAGGTTGGAGGCTGCTTCCCTCCTGGGCAGGACTGAGCCAGGAAGGAGCAGAGGCAGGCAGGGAGGTGGAACGTGTGTTTTTTGCAGGCCTTTCCTGTTCTGCAGGATATCCTGAGGCCTCTGGAACCAGATGGATGATACGAGCCAAGTGCTCGGCAGGAGCTCTGAGCAGTTGCAGCACAAGTGGCTGCTGTCTGGGAGAGGTTGTCTAGAGCTGCTCATCTAGGTGCTGCTCTGTCCTGGATTTCAGCCCTGTCACCCCCCTGCCAGCAGAGCTGCCAGCCCCTGCATTTCCTCTGATGTCTGGGTTGAGTGGACACACACAGCAAGCTGCCTGCTGACCTCCCTGACAGCTGAGCCTGCTCAGGACCCTGCGCGGGCCTTCGTAAATACCAACTCTGTGTCTCACGACCTGGCCTGACCCTCGGGTGTAATCACCCTGCACTCGAGCATCCCTGTGGAGAGCACTTCCCCACAGCCTGTGCTTCTGAAAAGGCTGTTCCAAAGTGGCTCAGTCTGCAGCTCTCCCCAGGCATCCAGGGAAAAGTTACTTGAGGACGTTGGAGGCTTCACCGCCCCCCCAGCCCCTGAGCCCCTCCGTCTGTGCTGCCAGAGGAAGCTGAAACGCCTGAAGAATTAATCATTGTTTTAGGTCTCCAGGAGAAGCTGTCTTCTGCTAGGAGATGCCTTGTGTTTTATGGCTGCTGAAATGTCACCGCAGGAAAAGCTGGAGGAGGGAGGGAGAGGTGCCTTTTTTTGAGCATATAAAGCAAAGAATAATTAGTCCAAATAACAAATGCTGCAGCCATGACTCACTGTGTGAGTCAGAGGAAGTCATTCCCTCAGTCCTGTGCTGTGCTACAAGTGTTGGAATTGAGTTTCTTGACCCTCATGCACTCTGCTGTCTGCTGATTTACTGTGTGACCGAGGGGGCTCTGCAGCCCCAATCCCCCCAGTGGGTCCTGGGTGTGCTGGGGACACCTGGCTGGTGAGGCTGGTGCTGATCATGGCCACTCTGCACCTGAGAAGCACTCTTCTCAGACTTCCTTCCCTGCCTCCCTGTGCTCGATGGGCCTGATGTTCCCTTCTCCTTTGTCCTGGATTTGCAGCATCCTTGGAGCCCTTGAGATTCAGGGATTCTGCTGGGACAGCGAAGGGGATTGAGGGGGGACTTCCAGCAGTGCTCAGGGTTTCTGGTCCATGGATGTCAGATCACATCAAGGCTGTTGGGCAGGGAAGGACATCTGTGTGGAGCTGAACAATTTGCTTTTTGTCAGATGTGCTTTTGGAGGTTCTTGGTGTCTCACCATAGGAAGCCTTGAGTGTTCTGGTGAACGCTGAGGTAAAAAGAGTCCCATGCAGAGGTTATCTCGGTGCCTTTGAGGTGAGCTGTGTTGCAAAGCCTCTTGCTTTTGTGTCTCCTTGCTCCCTGCAGGACGGCCGTACCGTGGCAAACCCAGTGACATGTGGGCTCTGGGTGTGGTGCTTTTCACCATGCTCTATGGGCAGTTCCCCTTCTACGACAGCATACCTCAGGAGCTCTTCCGAAAAATCAAGGCTGCCGAGTACACCATCCCCGAGTGAGTACAGAGCTGGGCAGGGCCTTGGTGGCTCCTCCAGTCCCTGATGGCTGCTCCCAGCAGCTGTCCTGCACAGGACTCACCACCTTCTCTCTGCCAGGGATGGACGGGTCTCAGAGAACACTGTGTGCTTGATCAGAAAACTGTTGGTCCTGGACCCGCAGCAGCGCCTGACAGCTTCTGAAGTGCTGGATTCTCTCAGCTCCATCATCGCATCCTGGTAGGTGTGAGGAGAGAAGGGAACGTGGTGTCTCTGGGCACGGGCTGTGCTATCCCAGCTCTGGCCAGCAGGAGACCAGAGGAAGGGCTCCTGGGAACTGTAAAAAGTCTTTAAATCCCATCGTGTCTCAGCCATCGGTGTCTGCTGATGGGTACAGCCGGGGTGGCCTGTATGATGCTGATTGTTGTGCCCAAGGCTGGAGTCTGTAAAGCCACAACACTGCATGACAGACCCGGGGGGCAGCAGGGCCTTTGCTGCTGGGCCCCCCTTGTGCTCCCCAGATCTGATTTTTTTGGTTTTTTTTTTTTTTAAAGGAGGTCTACTGGTCAGGGGTCTCTTACATGCACAAACAGATGCAGCCAAATGCAGACACTGCCTGCAGGGCTGTGCTCCCTGTCCCTAACACTCTGCTCTCCCCCCAGGCAGTCCATGTCCTCACTGAGTGGCCCTTTGCAAGTGGTGCCAGACATAGACGACCAAGTGGCAAATCCTGAAAACCCCCAGGAGGTGGGTGTTCCCCCTGCCCTTCTCACACAACCCCTCTCCTGGGTCTGCCTGTGATGGAACGAGGGGGCAGCCCCCAAACTGGGGATGGTGATGAGGTCCTGGCTGTGCCTGTCACAGTCCTGTGCAGTGGGAGGGAGGATGGTGCTGCGGGGCTGGGGGTCCATCCAGCTGGCTCAGGGGGAGCTGGCAGCCCCCTCCTCCTCCTGAGCAATGCTCCCACCCTCACACAGCTGGGGGAGCAGGGAAGAGGCTCAGGCTCTTGGGTGAGCTCTGCCATGGCAGCAAATGTCCTGTTTTCTTGCCAGTTTATTATTGTGTTGGAAGTGGCAGTGAGGTCACTCACTGCTGGGGACAGCCTCCTAGAAGCCTTTGCCTGTGAGCCCTGTCCAGTGCTGCTGTCACAAATCCCTCTGCTGGGCTGGGAGGGTGTGAGGATGGGGGTCAGGCAGCTGCAGCCTCAGAATATCTGGCAGGGTGGGCTGAGCTGTGTCAGGGCAGAGCTGCTGAGGTTTCCATCCCTCTGGATGTTCCTGGTGGCACTGGTGGCTCGGGGACTGTCCTGCAGCAGGTCCAGTCCCTGTGTCAGGGCTCTGGTTATCCTGAGGTGGCACTGGTGGCTCAGGGACTGTCCTGCAGCAGGTCCTGTCCCTGTGTCAGGGCTCTGGTTATCCTGAGGCAGCACGGGGCCATCAGAGGGGTGTAGTGGGACTGTTGCTGTGTCTCTGATGGGTGGTTCTCCTGCAGGTGAAGGTGACAGAGGAGTGCTCACAGTACGAGTTTGAGAACTACATGAGGCAGCAGCTGCTCTTGGCTGAGGAGAAGAACACCTTGCATGAGGCCAAGAGCTTCCTACAGAAGAGGCAGTTTGGGAACATCCCCCCAGTGCGACGCTTGGGCCACGATGCTCAGCCCATGAACCCTTTGGATGCAGCTATCCTGGCCCAGAGGTACCTTCGGAAGTAGCTTCCCACCCACGGAGAGCACAAGCACCACCCTGCAGTCTGCCTTTCACATCGCCTACTACAGCTCAACAGCAATACTGGTGTCCCATGATGGAGAATAATGTAGCAATTCTTCTGAGCTCTGTTCAGGGACACACACTCACACTCGCTCTGGAGGGAGAAGACTTTTTGACAAAGATAGTTTTGGAAGCAGCAACCTCTTGGCATCTTCTGGAATCTGGTTTTTTTTTTTTTTTTTTTTTTGGTGGTTTTTTTTTTTTAAATCGAAGCCTAGATGACTAATCTGCTTTTAATCATGACTGTAATCTACCTCTCTTGTCTTTTTAACCATGCTGTTCTCTGGATCGAGCAAAGCCTGTGGGAAAGGAGAAGACTACCCAGGGTGAAGCTGGTTTGCTGGCACAAGAGTGGCAGCTGTGCAGCTCAGAGTCGGCTGCCCGCGTTCGCTCCACACGGTTTGAATAAGCTTGGATTTATGGGGGACAGGGGGTTTGGCAAGGAAGAATTCCTGGAAACCTCCCACTTCATCTGCATCAAATCTTTTTCTGTCCTTAATGTGCCACCTGGTTTGGCTCTTGTCTGACCCTGGGTGGCCGTGCTGGGGCTGCAGTGTCCCGAGGAGCCGGGGGTGTGAGCAGAGCCCGGTGCCTCCGCAGGGATTGATCCCGGGATTGCTCCCTGCAGGTGATCCGTGGATCCTGTCTGTAATTCAGAGGTTTTGCAGGACTTGGGCCCAGCGTGGCCTCAGACCTCTTTCCCACCTTTCACTGGTTCTTTTAGTTTCATAAGGGTATATGATTTAATCTTATTTTTCAGTAGCAGTTAAAGTTGCATTAATTCTGACTTAGCGTTTTTCACACTTCAGTTGTGGTACAGATATAATATATGAGTTACAATGTGAAAAAGCTTCCCAAAATAATCTGCCTAGAATTAGGAAGGGGCTGGCTGAAGTCTCTACTGTATTTGTTCCCCAGTTTATCTTGCCATCCCAGCCTCACCACGCAGACCCAGGGCGCTGAGGCAGGGGAAGGACGTCCTGATTTGTCACAGAGTGCCACTGGAGGAGCCATGTCCTGTGCTGAGAACAGGAACGATTGTTTCTGAGCCTCATTTCCTGAACTGGATGCCTGTCTTGCCAGATGAACTGTTCTCACACAGAGATCCAGGGCTCCCTCTGCCTCCTGCCCCTGCTCCATCACCCTCCCCTGCCAACCTCGGGCCGGGCACAGGGAGCTGTGTGAGCAGGGATGGGAAAAGCTGCTGTGGGCTCAGCTCAGAGATGCCCAGGTGAGCAGGGGCAGGGGGTGTGCAGTGGAGCTGTGTGTAGTGTGTTGCCTTCTCTTGCCTGGGCTGGGGATGGGGACAGTGTCTAGCCTGGGCCAACCTCCAGGTGTCTTTGTGGGGACATAGGGATTGACCTGAAACTTCTTGGCAGCGTTGGGCATTATCTCATGCCTGGGAACTCGCCGAAACCGTGTGGCAGCAGCGAGCAGGCAGGGAATTGTGAACACTAACACAGCCCAGAGCAGTCACGCCCACCCCAGCCAGCTGAGCCAGTAGCCTGAAGTCTTTGCCTTATTTATTGTTACCATGGTTGGTCTGTCCTGGCACCTCTGGCGTGTGCCCATCACCCCCTGTGCCACCAGCACCAGAGCAGGGACCCCCCTCCCCTCAGTCCTGAGCATCCCTGGGGCCCTGACCCCCCAGCCCCTGCGGCCCTGCTCTCTCTATCTGGATTTTTTTCACCTCTTTATTTTGTTTTTCCCCAAAGTTAAAGCAATATTGTGGGGACTCTGCAAGGCTGTATCATACCCTGTATTCCTGTGCCCTGGTCATCACCAGTAAATCACACTTGTATTAAAGCAAACTGGAAGAGGGGGTGGTGCAGGGAGGGCTGGAGCAGCGGGGGGTGCGGGCAGAGGGGCAGCACTGTGGGAAAGAGCCTGTTGTAAGGAGAAAAAAAAAAAAAAAAAAAAAAAAAAGGAAAAAAAATTTGTATAAAGACATTATTTTTGTACTACATCAAAACTACTCCTGCATGTCGGCAATAAAACTTCATACCCAGAGCTCAGTGCTCAGCGACCCTGCAGGGAGAGGGATGGGGAGGGGGGGGGAGTGGGAGTGGGATGGAGGACTGGGGGGGGACGGGGATGGAGGACTTGGGGGGCTGCTGGGCTGGGGAGGTGGGTGACAGGGTGCAGGAGGGGCCAGCCCAGAGTTGCCATGAATGTCCCCATGGGGATGTGGTGCCGAGTCCAGGACTGGAGCAGTTCCCTGGGGGTCAGAGCTTCAGGTTCTGGGCTTCCCCAGCAACAACTGAGGCTTCTCCCAGGTGAGGCCACAGCCCAGCTCTGCCAGCCCAGGGTCCGGCACTGCCGAGCAGCCTGGGTGCAGGGAGGCTCCATCTGATCCCGCCGGGACGGTGCTGGAGCTTCCCGCGGCCCCGCACCCCACTCCAGGGCGGCTCCGCAGCTGTGTCCAACGCAGCGTCCCGGGGGAGCGGGATGAACCCCGGCCCCGCGCCCCTCTCGGCGTTGGGACGGGGCTGCCATTGGCTCCAGCGCAGCGCTGACCGCCACCCGCCTCCAAACTATTTCCTGTTGCTGCAGCGCTAATGCTGAACAGACCTCGCTCCCATTCCCGCTCCCAACCGGAGTGCACCGGGCTCCTGCCGCCGATCCCCGCAACCCGTGAGTACCAGCGCCCCGGCACCGGGCTTAGGGCCACAGGGGACCAGGGGATGGATGGGGCATCCCAAGGGACCTCAGCACCCCGCGGCCACATCATCGGGGATGGCCACAGAGGGTGTCACGGATCTGTCCCCTGCTCGAGGTGTTCGGGTGTTGTGCTGGGGGTCGTGGGGCTTGGGGACGCGGGGCCCAGTCCCTGAGGACAGGGGGTTTGGGGTGTGAAGCTCTCTGCTTGGGGATGAAGAGTTCGGGGCTTGGGGACGCAGTGGGTGGGGATGCAGGGGTGGGTGCTTGGGGATTTGGGGACGCAAAACTTGGGACTCATGGATACAGGGCTCAGGGATGCAGAGCTTAGAGCTTGGGGATGCAGGGCTTGGGGACACAGAGCTCGGCTCCCGGGTGCCCACCGTGGGCTCTGTCTCTCCAGCCCCACAGTGGGGCTGTGCAGCTCCCAGCCGGCCCATTGCCAGGCAGGGGCTTGTAGTGGGGCTGCTCCACAAGGGAGGCATAGGGGCCCTCCTGGTGATGCTGGTGGCCACGTTTTGGGGTGTCCCATTGTGAGGGGCTGCCCAGTCCTGGGACGTGCAGCAGCCCCGCGGTACTGGACTGTCCGGGACAGTTCTGCTGATGTGTCACATTTTCTGCATTTCTTTCCTCATTCCTCTCTCCCTGGAGCCGTTTCTGGGAAATGAGCTCGTCCCCTGCCAGGTCCTGCCTGCTCCTCTGCCCCACTCCTTGGGGTCCCACAGCACCCCACAGCACCCCACAGCTGTGGGTGACCTGGGCCCCATGGAGGGCAGTGGGGACAGGCTGCTGGGGCTGGTGTTGGGCTGCTTGGGGCCAGGCGGGTCCCAGGGCACAAGAGGTGGGTGCTGACCCCAACACCCTTGTGAGGCTCGTGGACCCTGACCCCCCGGGGCTGTCATGGAGGAGATGGCACAGGGCATCCATGTCCCCTTCTCAGGTCCCAGGGCAGGTTCCAGTGGGACCCAGGGCTGGCTCTGCTGTCAGGGCACAGGCAGATTTTCTCCCTACAGAGGGGCAAGCACCTCCCCCAGGGACACAGCAGGAACTTGGAGGGTGTGTGAGGGGTGTTAGCCCGAGCTCAGTGTGTTCCCTGCAGACCCAGTGGCCTTTGCACCATGTCCTGGTCCTTGTCCCCGTGACCTGGGGCCCTGTGGCAAAGAGCTGAGCTGCCCTGGCTCGAGGCTTGGTCACAGGCAGGAATAACACCAGAGGGGACAGGGGGCTTTGTGGGTGGGGTCTGCCCTAGCAGCACCTTGCTGTGTCCCACAGATGTGTAGCACGTGCTGTCCCCAGGGGCTCTGAGCACAGGATGGAGAGCCGCAAGCGGGACATGGAGCTGCTGAGCAACAGCATGGCTGCCTACGCACACATCCGAGGTGAGCCCACGGCAGGGACGTGGTCCCCCCACGGGGGGGACCCTGGGGACACCACAGTCCCCACAGCAGCCACGGCGAGCCAGTCCTTCATCCCCTCTTCTCTCCCTGCAGCCAACCCCGAAAGCTTCGGGCTCTACTTTGTGCTGGGAGTCTGCTTTGGGCTGCTGCTGACCCTGTGCCTCTTGGTGCTGCGGCTCTCCTGCCAGAGCCCCGCACGACCCCTGCCCCGCCCACGGGACCTCAGTGAGGACGAGGAGGATGAAGACGAGGATGATGAAGAGGAGGACACTGTTGACCGTGCAGCATCAGAGTCATTGCTGCCAGTGACCGAGATCCCTCTGGAGAGCCACAGCCCCGGGGACGGGGCCTTGGCCGTCAATGTCTTCACCTCAGCGGAGGAGCTGGAGCGGGCGCAGCGGCTGGAGGAGCGGGAACGAATCATCCGCGAGATCTGGCGCAACGGGCAGCCTGACCTCCTGGGCACCGGCACCATGGGCCGCGTCCACTACTACTGAGCCCCAGCACGGGGGCAGCTGCCCCAGAACTCTGCCTGCCTGCCCCCAACAGCTCAGTGATACCGTGACACCTTCAGGAGCTGCCTGGGATGAGGAGATGGGGGGCTGCTGGCTGCCCCTGGGGTGGAGGAGCTGCCCCAAAGCATCTCTGCACCACTGCCAGCTGGACCTGGTGCTGTGGGTCCAGCCTTGCCCCCCCCACTTTGGGTCATGATGCACTTTGAGCCATTGGTACGACTGCTGGCCCAGCCCCGGGACCCTGCAGAGACAAGGACAGGGCAGAACATGCCGGGCTCAGGGCTGGAGGGAGGCCGGTTCTGTTGGGCTCCAGTGGGGCTGTAGGTTCGTGTAAGCTGTGGGGTTCCTGCCCCAGAAACATGGTGCTGTCAGACACTACCTAGAGCCTGCATGGAGGGGCCCTGTGTGTTGGGCACAAGATGTGCTGGGGCAGGGAAGGTCCGGAGGAGCAGCTTCCCAGGCCAATTCCTTCCCTTCGGCCCCACTAAAATTAGCCGGGTCCTTTCCGGCACCGCCCAGCTCTGACCCGGCGGGGCCGGGGCCGGGCCGCGTGTTTCCCATCGGGCTCTCGGGGCGGTGGGAGCTCCCCAGGGACCCCAGGCTGCTCCCCGCAGGGCTGAGCCACATCCTGACCACGCTCCTGGCACCAGCACAGCCTCGCGGGGCGTGGGGACCCTGCTGTCCCTTCCCCAGCCCCCTCCTCGGAAGTTTTATAAAAATAGCTCCTTCCCAGGCCGTTTTCCCGTGCCAGCAGGATCCAGATGTTTTCCAGATGTTTCCCCACGCCTGTGGCTTGAGGCCAGGATGTGCTGGGGCTGGGCTGGGAAATGATGCGGAGGAGGAGGAGGAGGATGCAGCACTGCCCCAGCCTCACCGTGAGCCCCGGCTGAGAAAAGGGGCACAGGATGGTGAGGGGCACTTGCTCACCCTGGGACCAAATGGCAGAGGCTGCAGCCAGACCTGTGACTGCCACCACCTCATCCTGGCCCCTGGAGCTGAGCATCACGGGCTCCTCCACGGGGCAACCTTGCTTCTGCACTGAGCCAGCTCTGCTGGGACCCCCTGTGCAATAACGGGACCCCCTGTGCCCAGTGGGACCAACCCAGCCCTGCCCAACCCAAGGGGAGGTGGCAGCTCACTGCAGAGCACGAAGCTGTACCCAAAATAGTTTATTTTAAACATTTACACACCCACAGGCTGTCACATAGCCTTGGGGTGACACGGGAGGGCAGGGAGCAGTGCCCAAGGGATGGGGGGTTGTGACCAGGTTGGTGCAGACCCCAGCTGGGGGGAAGGGGGGTGGCACTGGTACAGTTCATCAGCCAGAACTGCAGCCAGCAGGGGTGTGGGGATGAGGGTGCCTCACTAGCCCCTGCTCCTCCTCAGCTTCCCCACCTCCCAGGAGCAGCACAGCCCTGAGCAGGTGCTGGACCTGGGACTATCTCCAGGTGTGGGACCCCCATGGTCAGTCACTCCATCCTACCTGCCCACAAGGCTGCCCACGAGGCTGTGGTGCTGTGCCAGGCTCCTCTGCCACCGACCCTCACCATGCAGGTGGCACTGGAGGAAACCATCTCCGTGCTGGGAAGAAGTCAAAGCTGAGCACATCTCTCATGCACACTCCACCCTTGCACCACACAGGGCTCCTCCTGACCCCTGACTGGGCCCAGCCCTGGGTCCCTAAACCACCACACCCACCCATGGGGTCACCTGTGGCCAGTGCCTACTCTGACAGCACTGAGGCTCCTTCAGAGCAACTGCATGGGATGTGGTGACACCAAACCCCAGATGGAGCAGAGGATCCACGCGGGGCAGACGAGGCTGAATTCACCCAGGAACAAACTGCCTTTGAGGGGCAGCAATGGAAAAGCATTTACTGCCTGGCACTAGCAAGGGACACAGACCCTTGTCTGGGTGGCAGCTGACTGGTGGAAAACCCCCTGGAGCCATGACCCTCAGCAAGGAGCTGAGGATGGAGCTGGGCATGGATGGAGCTGGGTGACTCAATCCCTACAGCAGCAGTGCTGGGGCTCTTCCCCCAACACTACAATTACAGGGAACACAAAGGGGCTCAAAGTAACACCAGCACCCCCACTGCCTGGTTCCCTGCTCACCCACTGCTTCAGCAGGCAAGTGTCTCCCCAGCTCAGAACACCAAACAAAGCAGAGTTACACCTACTACTTCTTTTATTCTATTTTATTTGCATAAACAAACTTCAGGGCTTTGCTAAACAGGAATTGTTCAAGTCAAAACAAACCAAACTCTAGTTGGTGTGTGTGGGGAAACAGCGCAGCAATCCTGGGGAGGGGGAGGCGGGAGAGAGGTGTCTGTACAGCGCCTGCACACGGAGCTGCTCCTGCTGGGGGGGCTCAGCCCAAGAACCACCTGCAAACTGCTTCAGAATGTTGGAAAGTAGAAGATAAAAGATAAGAAGAAACACATCATAGCGGCTGTCCTTAACCAGCACAGGAGGGATTTGCCTTTTTGTTTTTATAAAAAGATTAATAAAAAATATTGAAAAATTCTCGTCTCCTTTTTTATATTTTAACCTAGAAGAATTCTGAAGTTTCTTAGAAAACTATGTTACCTTGGAAAGAGCACTCAAGTTCACAACCAGCTGCACAGAAGATACACAAAATGCCTACAAGCAGTTTGGGACTCCAGCACACACCAGGCCTAACACTGTACACACACAGTGGTGAGAAGTAGGGTGGTTGTTTTTGTTTTTGTTTTTAACCATGCTAATTTTGTTAACTTTCAACATAAAAGGAAAACAATTTTTAAAAGGCCCTAAACTCAACTGTTACATAAAAAAAAAGTTCTTTAAAAAATAATAATCATAGCAGTTTGGTCCCAATGAGTTAACATTTAGATGTTTATTCACATGCTTCATTGCCTTCTTATTTATAAGAACCAAAAACAGTTTCCAAAATTATCATTTAATTGATGTTACTACATACGTAAAGGCCTAAAATAAGCAGAATATGAATTTAAAAAATTGAATACACAATAGGGGAGAAAAAACTTGAACTGGCGAGTTAGTCCCGACCTTTACTATTTCAAATTATAAAAGAGAAACAAAAATATCAAGACTACCAGGTTCAGAGGGGGGCACAAACCAAAATCCACATTGTCTTCAAAGCCTGTTACCAAAAAAAAATAACCGACCATTCAATAAGGTCACAGACAAGAGAAAATCTAGCATCTCACCCTTTCCTTGACCTCACTCAGTCCAGAAGGTGAGTCTTTGGGAAGATGAACTCCATGAGCGGATCCAAGCATAAATGATTGATCAGTTCTAGTCCACGCTGAGGGAGGCTGTGCTCTGGAAATGCAGTTGAGTTGGGGCTGTTCCAGAAACTCCTCTCTGGGGCTCTGCTCAGCACTTGGGGATCACCCTGACAATCTCCAGCACCAGCCTGGTGCTGGACCCCTTCCCCCTGCCAGGGACTCGGCGGCACGGCGGCTACTCGGCTGTCGTCTGCATGGTGTCCTTCTCCTCTCTGTTCTCTGCTCCGCTTTCGTCATCCTCGATTTCTCCTTCTTCTCCACTGAATTTGTCATGGGCCCACTTGGGGCTGGTGCTCGACTTCCTGAACATGAAACGACCCCTTCCCCGGGGGAAGGCACCCCGGCCCCGGCCTCTGCTCACCCACTTCTCCGCACCTTCGCCCTCCCGGTCGTCGTGCTGCACGGGAGGAACCAAGGACAGAGGTGACACAGACTTACAGGAGAGCTGGAAACCTGACTGGTGGCAGGCAGCCCTGCAGCACCAACCAGGATGCTGCCTCTGCTGCCATCTAAAGAGTAACACTGCCTGGCTCCGGGGAGGAGCAGCAGCAGATGCAGAACACACACCCACTGCACGGACTCCTCCTGGCTAACAGAGTACTGAGGGGACAGATGCCAAGGCCTGCAGCACCAGTGCTGGTTCTGAAGCTCCACAACTTAAGATATTCTACACATTTCCCCTTTATTTTCTTGCCACTCAAACCACTAGGGCAGCTTCAGTTCTTACTGCTGGGTACTCAGTTTACTAACACGTGCTGCTTTGCGTGAGCTACAGCAGATGCATCTGGTGCATGGACCATGTCACTAGGCCCAAACTGATCCAGTTCTGCACCTAAAGTGAAGCATAGAGCCTGGATACCCCCAAAAAATGACAATTCTGACTGCAATAAGATCAGAGAAAAATGCAGTAAAATAAATAAACTAGGCTTTCTTGTTTGAGGTACAAGGCTGAACTACTGGATTACTTAACAAGAAGACTGGGGAACTCAAGTACCTCAAATCAGAAAAAACAAATTGTCTGTTTAAAATTCCTCTTCTTCACAGAGGGCAGTAAATCACCCAGGACTCTCCTAGATTAATGCCTGCTAGCACAGCAAACTTTCACCAGAAAGAAAACAGAACAGCAATAACCTGCCCAAGGAGCAGGGTGCTCCACAGGGGCTAGAAGAACCAAGAAATGCAAACTACAACACAGACTAACACTTTTAGTCCATGTTTTCAAGACACAGGGGTGCAGACATATTTCAGCACTTCACACACATACCAAGTAGTACTTCTTGCTCTTGGGTGTGTACTCTGGATCCCACTCCTCATCTCTGGTTCGCTTCTGGAAGTCATTGTTGCCACCACTGTTGCTGTTATTGTTGCCTGAAAAGTTGCCTCTGCCCCATCCTCTCCCTCTTGCTCTGAACTGCTGCAATAGCAAAACAGGGGAGAAAATTAAAATTGTTGCAGTGGCATTGCCCTCCCACCCCGGACAGCTTCCAGAGGATGTAAGATCACTTCCCTAATTATCCAGCACCTTTAACCTACCATGAAAACAACAGCTCAGTACACTTTAGAGTGAGCTGATCACAACCCAGTTTCTCTACAGCTGTTTAAGAACATCCAGAGGCACTTCAGGAGCACCCAGACCTGACAAACACCATGTGCACATAAGACATCTCTGTAACTAAGGCACAACAACTGCAAACAGTAAGTGTGGTTGTGACCAGATGAGTCACTTTGGTGGCCTAACCCAAGCTGACTGACACACAGCACACTGCCCATAGAATCATAGAATCATAGAATTAGCCGGGTTGGAAGGGACCTCAGAGATCATCTAGTCCAACCCTTGACCCACCGGAGCAGTTGCTAGACCATGGCACTGAGTGCCACATCCAGTCTTTTTTTAAATGTCTCCAGGGACGGAGAATCTACCACCTCACCGGGCAGTCCATTCCATAGCCTGATCACCCTCTCCGTGAAGAAATTCTATTTAATATCTAACCTAAACCTCCCCTGGCACAACTTAAGACTGTGTCCTCTTGTCTTGTTGAAGGTCGTCTGTGAAAAGCCATCGGGGTGGCTCAGCAACTGCTGAAGCACAAAAGCTTCCAGGCTTGGTTCTGCTCCACACATCTGGAGTTCAACTGCCCAGAATGTTTTCTCAGCACCCTGGTTTGTGCTCCAGATCTGGCTCATCATCCACACCCAATGTCTTTGGGGTTTCTCCTTTACATCATGCTTTCACTGGGAAAGAGCAACACACAGCGGCCACTTCAGGACCTGCCAGGCTGGGGGAGAAGAACACTTACAAAAGTCCCTCTAGCTCTTCCTCTCTCGTTTGGACCAGTGAATTCTTTAGTCCCAAGTCGGGACTTGTCAAAGCCTGTGTTGCTTTCCTCCCTCTCCTCAGTCTCCTCTGGATACTCCTCTGCTTTGGCTGAATGAGAAGACCGTGAAGATGATGAACTGGATCTGGATCTCTCACGCACCCTTCGGTGTTTCCTGTTTCAGTGAGAGGAAAGGGAGGTGAGGGGGACAGCAACAGGTTAACAGCTCAGCTGTGAATTGTTTGCATAGTTAGAGCTTGTGATCAGCAACCACATGCAGATATAGCACAGGTCCCAAGCCTTCTCCAGAAAGACCTTGTTGCTTCTTTCTAAGGTGTTTACATCCTCTTCTATGAGATAAGGATGTACCTACAGAGTTTCAGCCAAACAGAAAATTAAGCTAAGAGAAAAGAATTATCATTAAAAGTCATTACAACATGGCTGCTCTCTAGTACACAACAGGAACAAGAAGGAAAGGTGACTCACCCATTCTGACACATGGAGCCTTCTCATTTACCTTTAACAATTATTTAGTGTTTCAGATATAATGCTATCAAGAAGACACGCAGAGGAATAACTGATGCCACTGGAGCTGTCCTGTACAACTCTGTGTACACGATGTCACCTCCAGCCTTAACAGCAGAAACATGAAAGGCAGAAGGAAATGGCTATTAGGTTTCCTACATACTTTTTCTTTGAGCTTTTGTGACTTTTTTCCGTTTTCTCAGTCGATCTTTCCCTTGAGTGGCTTGAATCCCTTGAGTCCACGGATTCTCTGGATTTATCACGTTTAAGATCTCTTTCCTTATGTTTTTTACGGCGTTCAATATCAAGGCGCAGGTCAACAGGGTCCTCTTTATATTTTCCCTCAGCCTACAAATGCAGCAAAGAGGGGGAGAGTTCAACACCCATGTTTACAGGGCACCAGTTCAGCACCATTACTTTCCTACTCACTGCACAGACTTCTGGGGAACAGAAGCTGATCTGAATGCTAATCAATGATCCATTTTAAGATGTATAATAATACGCTATTAAAATAAGGGTTTATTTGTCAAAATTCAATTTTCCTACTGCTTTTTAAGATCACTGCTTCTTAACTTTTATTCTCCTCTCTTAAACAGCACTAGAATAAACAGCCTGGTAATAGGGGAGGGAGAAACACGGAAGCAGACACTTATTGTACAACACAGCCAGTGAGAGATGATAACAGCGTGGAAATCCAGTCCCACTGATCATGTTTCAGAACTACAGCATGCCAGAAACATCCAACAGCCCGTGGAGGTTTGTTACTGAGCAGCAGCATGCTTGCTATCTAGCTGACAGGCATCAGCTAGCAGGCTGGAGGAATTTTAAGCACCAGGTCTGAAAAAAGCACTTAAGGAGAAGCAGCTTGTAGCTGTTCAATGCTTGGAGCTACCCAAGATAGTGATGACTGATGAAAGAGATGGAGGCCATAGAAATGCAGCAATCAAGTGCCTCTGGGAGAATGCCAACATCCCACTGGTATGTGGCCTTTCAGACATCTGGAAAGATTTACTCTGTGGCAGACGTCACCTACAGCACCCTTTCCCCCTCTGTGTGAAAGGTGCCAAGAAGTGGCCACAGACTGAAGAATATGTTCCTCCTTCTGATGCTGCTAGTGCAAGCTGAGCCCCATTTCACAAAGCAAAACCCAACCAGCTATATGGAAAACACTCAAAGACTAACCTTCTTTTGTTTGTTTGTTAATTTAAAAAATTTCTGTATCTAGTAATGCTTTAGTTTTATTTAAATTACTACTTAACTAACAAAAATGAGGTAGTTCTTTGGAAAAGGGGAACTTGTGTTACCTGTGTATGCTTTAAGACCAGTGGTACCTGGATGAGGTTCTGCTGACTGCACACAGAGCAGCAGCTAAGTGACAGTGGCTGTGACAAACAGTGACCTGAGCAGCAGTATGTCTGTGGGGAGCCTGTACACCATGTTTCTAGCAACAACACAGCCTCCACGGCTACTTTATTTACACAATCCTAACCTTGGGCACTGCATGACTTGGTATGCAACATACATCATATTAATCGTCTTGAATTAAATACAAAAGGATTAGTAATTCTCTAGCTGTTAAATTTTTTACTTACATGAGTTTCTAACCACTTTTTTTGTTTAAATAAATATGTCAAATAACGCAGGAGTGAGAGCGGGCGTTTTGTTTTTGGTATTTTGCTCTTCTACTTTCCCCAGGCAAAGAGCTTTAATTTCTACTCTGAGAATAAAACTGCTCCCAACACGATGGATGACAGATAAGTGACAAAATCAGCAGCAGCTCCCTTATGTGGTACAGCAAACACCTATTTGGGTTTGTGAGGGCACGTCTGTTTCACGGAAGGCTGGCGAGCTGTTTGGAAACCACGTTTATAATACACTCTGCCAAGCTGATGCTCAGAGTTCAGGCCCATCAAATCCATCTCACCATCGTCCATGTCAAGCCACAAGTGTGTTTGGAAAAAATCGGAAACAAATATGAAACAAGTAAGGTTTCAGCAGGACTGTTTTAAAATCTCTTCAACGTTCAAACGTAAATATGTATGAAGGTGAATAAACAAAGGTTAAAACCCCAAACATTTTAAGCTAAGCCATTTTTATGATTGTTTACAGTGAGTGCAATGGCTTAACACTCGTCTACTCAGAAAAGCTAAAACACTAAATTCCAAATGGTCTGGATCTACTAAAACAAGTGCTGAATGTTAAAGTAACAGCAATCAACAGAAACGGTACAGTAAGTTGTTAGAGCAAAATTTATCATCTGCTTAATAGTGTATTTGGTTTAGATAAGTATTTAGTTTTACTTTCCTCTTTTTGACATGCATGTCTTTTTGAAAACATGGTTGGAAATATTGCACGTATACAATTGATTTAATCATACTTACAAGCAGAAAAATATCACAAAAAGTCTCTTCTCTCATCATGGGCACTTGTTCCAAAAATCCTCTCTTTTTTCTCAAGCTCACCTCAATTGACTTTGGGGTCATTTACCATAGTCTAACCACTTCACAAAGGTTGTTGATACATTTTTTTAATAAAAATTAACCCTTTGTAGTTCATTTTTAGAATTATGCCCATCCTTAAAAGAAAAACACAAACTTAAGTAGAGAGTAATTTAAACAAAAACATCACTGTTAAGTTCATGCCCAATACACTCATTTTGCAGAATTAAACTAATCAGAGTAACAGTTCACCTTGAAGCCAGGATCTCTGGAACTTTTTGTTTCCTCTTGAGAGAATCCATGTTTTCTAAAAGTACTGGGAGATATATCAATCCTCCTAAAAGTAAAGAAAGTACACAGATATAATCTTGCTCATAAGAAGAATCTGAAGGTTTTAGATCATAAAGCAGATCAATATTTCCAAAGGTACTTGGAATTCTGGAATTACTTCAGAGTTTACAAGGAGGAAATCTGAAATACACCCAAAATGCCAGACAGCATCTAACAGCACCAACCTGTGGATTTCAGGGCTCTTTTTGTTTTTAGCTGCATCTTGTTCCATTCCTTTCTTTAGATATTTGGTAAAGCGTTCATTCAGTGTCATTCCTGAAGACCCAAAGTGATGCTCTGTTGGGGGTTTGAGGAAACAAAGCCGAAATATTAACAACATTTTGCTAAAAAGGCACAGCCCATCAGTGCTCCAGCTTGGTCAAACTCAGATGAGGGCAGACCTGACCTACCTCTTACATGATGGACTATAGTCACTATGTGTTGAGCAAAGAGTTCTGAGGGACTTCGTTGTGACTGAGCAGACTGAATGTGATGGAAAATGGAACGGAATTCTTGCTCCTTTTTGTTGCTGTGCACAAGGTCACGACACAGCTTGCGTTCCTGAGCCAGTATGCCACTTGGACTAGAAAAAAACAGCACATGAAACAGAGGAACAGGGTGAAGGGAAGGAGTTTAAAGATCACCAGTGTTTCAGAAGGTGGAAACTAACTGTATTTCTGTAGCATTATTAAGAAGGCACCAAAGAACACTCAATGGCATGAGCAGGACATTTGTTTCAGCATCTCAAATACACTGATCTGTGTTGCTGTATTAATTTAAGTATCTGGAGGGCTGTGCAGGTATTAAACCCTGACACTTTCCTGTTCTTACATCATTCACTGCCTGTGATCTTCTGCTACTGCTCCTAAACTCTGAATGAACCTGTAACATCCCACAGAAGGTGTTAACACTTACTGGCTACTGCTGTACAATGTATCTGCTGGAATAACTTTTTACCGTTTAAAGATTTCTTGAAGCAATGCAGAAGTGACTCTCAGAGCTTCCTAGAGGTTCAGTAATGCTACGTTGAGAATAAGAGTAGTTAAATACACTCCAGAGAATCAAATGTCATTTAAACACCACTGTAACTATACAGTACCACTGAAAAGTGAGCAGCAAGAAGCCATGGAGCCCAGTGTAGCCTGGAACCTGATGCAGAAGCATTTACATTCTGAACTATTCTTACATCTAGTCATAGAAAAAGATTAAGAAAAGTTATTTAACCTTTGTGCTGTGCTTTCATCATCTGCAAACTGGAAACACCTCTAGCCTCCCACCACAAAGAACACAGTCACACAAGTATTGCAATGCCAGAAAAAATGTAAACCCCATCTCTAAAAAAAATGCAACTTGTGATGTATTATTTAGCCTTCTGCAACCTTGGCAAGCTCATGAGGATCTCATGAAGAGGAAGAAGCAAAAAACACTACTTAGATTTCTCAAAAAAGGTAAATATTTACCGTGCAAGATCTTCATCAAAGGAATCCATTCGGATATTGACCTGGGCCTCACGAGTAATGGAAAAGGAGGATTTGCCAGGAGCTATCCCCTCTCCTTTGGTGCCTGGTTTCTCCTTTACCTCAGAAGTCTTCCTTGGTGGGGGGGAAGAACTTTTTTCCTGGCTTGATTTATAAGCGGTCACTCTGAAATTTTTTTCAGGAACAAACCCCCTGTGACCTGGCTCAGCTCTCTTGGAAGTTGGTCTCTCTTCTTTTTTTGACCTTTCAGAATAGCTTTCCTCCTCCATTTCATCAGATTTCCTTTGTTTCTCTTTTCCAGGTGGCAAGAACACCACGCCTTCCCACTTTCCTGATCTATCCTCTTCTTGACTTTTACTTGAAGTTGCTATGACTTTAGACATGAATTTGGGCTCATCATCAAACTCGGAATCCTTACGGCCCTTTGCCTTGTCTTTCTTTTCCTGCTCATCTGTTTCCTCTTTGACATAATGACTTTCCTTGTGGAATTCTGGCACCTTTAACTTGTCAAAGTCATCCCGGAACTTGTAGCGCTTGGGTGACTGGCTGCCACGATATCCCTTCTCCGAGTCAGCTTTGGGTGTATAGGTCTCAGATTTTGCCTTTCCATCTGTTGATCCCAGCTCAGAGAAATTCCCTTTTTCTTTATTTTTTTCTTTTTCAACATTTGTTACTTTCTGTTCTTTGTCTTTCCCATTCTCAGGCTTCTGCTCTTCCAGGTACCTATTTGTAAGGCAGACATTACAGGGGTTCTCTTATTAAAAACCAAAGATGTTAATAATTCAGCTGAAAGCAGTTGTGTTTTTGAGAATACTAAGCTATGTATGCACAGAAAGCTGTCCCTAAGCCCTAAAATACTTTACATGTAAAGCAGATTACTCAGCCTGGCTTTGAACTTTTAGTTCTCAATAGATTCAGCAAATGTAGAAGAAAATGGATATGCAGAACTGATGAAATGAGGTTTAAGAACAAATGAAAAACAACTTACCCACAGATTTGTGTTAAGGAAAATAGTAACATCTTACCCAGTTGGTTTATTTACTTACAAACCTGGTTCAGGAGAACAACACATCAAAACTTTCAAACTGGGCTGTTCTGCTTTAAACAACACACTGGAAATAAAAGCCTCAAAAGCTACTTCAAATTTTGGATGCAAGTTTCATAGGTAAGCTAAATATTTCATGACCGACTGTGAATACAAATAAAAGCAAAAAGGTTAACAGAGGAGAATATTTATTGTGCTGGGAGAAGAGAAAATACTTCTAGTGAGAACAACAATTTATGGTAACCTAGTTTAAAGCATCAGCACTAAGCATTCATTAAGCAAAACTCAGCAGCAAAGCCTAAGGACATTAGTTCAGTGCTTTGAAAAGCTCAAACAAAATTTACAGCTTTTTCAGTTTTCCTTTTAAATTTTCAGACATCCTTGATATAGAATCATAAATAGCAGATAAATAATAAAAAGCAGATTTAAAATCAGAATGAAGAATGTCTTCATTTTAGTGATGATGTAGGTGTTTTAAGTTTCTCATACTACCCACATACATAGGCACTGTGACCACACCTGCCTGAGGCTGCTTGCAGCAGGACATGCAAGAAGCTTTAATTAAAATTTCCTAACTTGTAATACCTAATATAATTCCGGAATGCAATATTTAAAAGTGTCTTTAACTGGCAAGTAACTAACTTGGAACTGCAATCTCCTGGTGTGTCAGTCAATCTCATCAGGTACATCTTCACTGCAAAGTGTCTACCCAAGTTTTATTGCAGGGAATCTACACAAAATTTAGAACTCTCCTAGTCAGAAAACTACCTCCAGCCTCCTGCAAGGCAAGCCAGGCATGCCTTTTGGCCAGTTCTGGCCCCAAACAGCTAGCTAGCATGTCAGGCAGCACCCACTGAGAGCCCCTTCACCCCCACCCTGCTGTGTCAAGGTACTGCAGCTCAGGGGAACACAGCACTTGCCTTTTTGAGAAGGTTCCTCCTCCTCCTCCAGGAGCTGGTGTTTCCTCTTTCTGAGATGCCCCATACATGGAACTGACTGGTGTTGGACTTTTGCACACAGGGCTCTTCCTGGTTGGGCTCATCCCTGCCGGGCCGTGGTCGAAGGGGCTCTGGTGGGAGCCGGCGGGGAAGGAGGCGGTGCCGCTGCTCTGGGCGGCGGAGCTGATGGGAGAGGGGCTGGAGAGTGGGGGGCTCGACTTCTGCAAGGGGCTGGGCCGAGGGGAACGTCTCCGGACCACCACTGACTGCAGAGGGCTCTTCAGGGCCGGGCTGCGCTCCCGGGGGCTGAGCTCAGACACAGAAGCTCTGGATGCTGAACTCGTGCCATAGGTGCCCATCTCTTGCCACAGTTTTGATCCCTCGGAAGCTTTGACCTCTGGAGCCGCCGTTCCCGAGAACGGTTGCTCCTTAGACTCATCTCCTTGGTTCTCTCCTGCAGCCTGGGATGGCCGGGTATCCTTGGAAGATGACTTTTTCTCCTTTCCAGATTTACGTTTGGAAGACTCAACTCGGCTGTGATTTGAGGAAGACCGGGACGAGGAAGATCTCCTTGACCGATCAGAAGATGATTTATCGGAATTTCTAGAATGGCTCCTAGACCTTGGGGAAGGAGACCTCCTCTTGGGTGAACGAGAGCGTGACCTCCCCCTCCGAGGGCTGTAGGCCTGGCGGTAATTCTGCCAGTTTGACCTGTAATTCCCATAGCCCCCACGGTTGTACTGGCCCCAGGGGTAAAAACCTCGATTTCGGCCACGAAAATAATAGGGTCTCCTGTATCCCCTGTTATGGCCTCTGAAATCCCGGTTCTGATAGACTCTGGGATGGTTCCTTTCTCTGTTATGAGATGGGGAATAAGATCTTGAACGAGATCTAGAACTGATAAAATAAAAAAAAAAAAAATCACACAAATATTATAAACTTTATCTTCTGTCACAACTTTAACCAAAGCCTTATAAAAAAAGGAACAGAAAATTAATTTCTAAGCTTTTAAAAGTAATTTCTCTGGTTTCCCCAGTCCAACTGAGGTACTTCACTATGCCCTCACACTGCAATAGAAATAACTTCTGCCTGTGATACTGCCAAACAAATATTTGACTTCATGATCAATGCAGAGGCCATGGTAAGTCCACACTGCTCTTCATTTTTCTACCATGAATGTGGCTGCTGTCCAGCTTCAGGAAACAAGGACAACCTCAAGGACAAGGTTATATCTCACCTTGGATCTCTTTAACAAACAAGTATTTTTTCATGCAGGTCATGCTCCCATTATTGGAACAGATTAAAAAAAACAAATCTTCCTGTCTTGTCCCTCAGTTATCTCATGTGCCTTTGAAATTCTGGTAAGATAAAATCCCACTCCTTTGCCAGGTGAGTTAATAAATTGCTAGACCTCAAGCAGAGCAGTGCTGGGTGAACAGAACACTGCTCTGGAGAGCTGGAGCTCCACCATCCAGGCAGGAAAACATAGGGATGTGCTTGCTGCCTGGCCTGAGACCACGAGATGGCACTGCTCAGAGTGTGTCCCTCACTGCTCAGTGTGTGTCCCTCATCTGCTCAGTGTCCCTCAGCTCCCTCCACCCACCCAAGAACACCAGAGGGAAGAGGATATATATATATATATATATATATATTATTATATTATTATATATATAAGCCTGTAAGGATACAGAGTTAAGTATCCTTACACAGTCCCTTCCCATTACACTACTGGAGATGCAGTTGTTTAAAAGCCCCACTGCAGCACAGGATTAAACACCAACTTTATTTACAGTAAGTGTTTAATGGCTGTTGGAAAACACAAACTACCAATGAAAGTCAGAGATTTTAACAATTTTGCATCAGTAAAACAGATGAAGTGTCCAAACTAGTAAGGGTATACAGGAAGGAGATTTTTCCAAATGGAATTTTAGTGAGTTATATTAAAACCAATCCCACAGTCCCTTCTTACATTGAGATAGAACCAGTTGGCTCCAAAACACTCCTGGGCTGTACTCTAACAGACACCAACTTCTTTCACACACCTCCCTGCTGCCCCTCTCTGCTCACACCTCAACCCTCATTACACCCAAGCAGACAAAAACTTTAGTTCTGTTTTTACTTTTCCCACCTGTCAAGCACATCACAGTTTAGGAGGAAACTAACTGCTCATACTGTAGTCATTGCTAGCAAACAGATTAATAACAACTTTAACACATGCTTCATTCTTTACAGACAACCAAAAAAACCTACACAACTTATCTAAAACATTCCCTCATTCAAAGGAGGAGAAGGCAGAGCACAGAGGCAGAAGGCAAGAATTAAGTTGTAAGGAGCCCCCAACAAAAGAACCAAGAACACATTTTCAGACTGCTGCATTTGTGATCAATTACCATTTCTTTTTAGAAAAAACACAGTAAACTTTATGCAACAGAATGACCAGAAGTAATAAAACTCCCAATGACACCCCCCTGGTAGCTAGCTAGCTAACACACACTGCTCTAGTTCCAGAGCATCTACCATTTTACAACAGGCAAAAATGAAAAATAAAGTCATAAGGAAAGCAAGAAGTATCAGGCAGACTCCAACGTGGCAACACAACCATTCTGTGGTGCATGCTGAAGCACACAGTGCTGGATTTATATGTGAAGGCACCATGAGACCTACCTCACAGAATATCCTAATGCCATACAAGATGGTCTGTCTGGACTAATCTCCATTTTCATTCTTTTTTTTTTTTCAAAAGGAGTTATTTACAAAGCACAGGTAGATTCAGCAGCAGCACAGAAGAAAGGATCATGTTTGCAGAGAGTGCTTTTGTTTTCAGCTGTCAAAGTCCCTTCACAGCTAGGTAGATATTCCCAAATGACCAAGTATCTTCCAGCATTCCAGGTTCCTTCTGCAAAGAACTCTGTTTGACTCAAGTCTCCAGCTGTACATTTATTGGAATCTCTGCCTTTTAAAAATCTCTTTGTTACCAGTTGCATGTGTTCATTGCCTGATGATTTTCAGAATATGTGTTATTAATTTAAGATCAGCAAAAAAGCAGATGAACATCATTATTCTCAGTCCAAATGGAATGTATTTGCCAGATACAAAATGCTTGGCCAAAAGAAAATGAAACTGCAATGAAATTAACTTTATCTATTTTATCCACCCAGAACTATTTTGTCTGTTCCCTGTTGAGGGCAGGGAAACAACCATAAAAATTGTCCCTACCTTTCACTGCAGTATCTTACACTGACATTAAAACTTAAGTTCATTTTTAGAGAGGAAGAGCATGCAACATCTGCAAAGGCTGCTGAAGTCTGGGATCAATTAAATGAAAAGCTTCAAGAAAGCCAAAGATGCTTAACAAACCAAAGCAGGACATTTTGCTATGGACCTTCCCCACTCTACAGAGCATGCACTGATCTTTCACTTATGGCCATAAAGCAAATGTCTGATCAAAAGCATTTCCAATCTTACCAAATTATCTCAGGTCAGGATGAAAAAACCTTCCTTTTTTTTTTTCCCCTCTTTGTCCTGCTTTGGCAATTTCAAACACCATCATTAACCATGAGTACCTTTAGTACAGGAAACTGGATCTGAGAGCTGGGGTGTAGTTAGCACTAGGAGAAGCACAACAGGCTATCTTGTTACAGGCAGCAGCAATTAACAACTGCAGAACGCGGGGGAAAAAAACCACACACATTTTGAGGTGCTTCTATTAATAATTTGAGGAAAAATAAAGCAGAGAGGTCTCCTCTACGAGCCCAGTCTAAAAAAGCTGTAAGAAATCTCTTGACAATACTGAGAAACTCACAATTTATTCTCCTAGCTCATTGGAAATGCTTCAGAACAGCTCAGGTTGGCAGGAAACAGCCTCAGACAAAGGTTCCTATCTGCCTTAGAATCTAACCGAAGCCTTTCCCTGGAAAAGAGCTAAGTGACAAACCATCTGAACAAGCCAGAGAGGAAAAACCCAGCTACACCCTTTGGCTTCAGAACACTTACCTAAGTCTGCGTTTCCTTGACCGTGAGATGGATCGGGACCGGGAACGGGATTTGGAGAAGGAGCGGGAGCGGGACCTGGAACCCGACCTGGAGCGGGAGGAACGGGACCCAGACTTGGATTTGTTGGTTTTAGACATCTCTGCAAACACCTGTCAGTTGTACCTGAAGAAAACAGGGAATGAAAAGCATCTGAGGAATGAAGTCATGTGGCAGATGTAAGCGAATGGGCCACACCTGGCAGGCTGACAAAGGACAGAGTGACACCAAGGGAAGGGGAGCAGGAACGTCTGGAGTGGCTGTCTAATAACAGAGACAGGGTGCTGGGCTGGGGACAGAAGGATTGTTTCAGTCAAGGAACAAGTCTGCAGAAAGAATAAATGGCTTTCAAGCCAGAGCAGTTCCAAAGTTGAGTGCTAGAGCTGAAAGCAGCAAGTTAATGCAAACCCCAGGCCCAGGCAGGGGCCGTGCTGGCAGCTGGAGCAAGAATTGATTTCAAGAGAGAAACCAGTTCAGACACTGCCAGCTCCCACCAGTTTAAAAAAAGGCTGACCACCAAACCAAACCCCACCCCCTAATGTCTTCTCTACATTTTCAGAAGGACACGTGAACAAAAAATGATAATCCAAGATACAAGACTTATATAAGCCCATTTGCAGAGCTCTGCTTTGCCATGAATGCTCAAGGGTAGGTCCTGGAGGGCCCTGTCCTGTCTGCTGTGCAGTTGCTGTGATCAGTTACAAGCATGTGGCACCCAGTGAGGAGCTCTGCTCCAGCCAAAATAATCCACATGTCCTTCCAAACACAGAGTCACTCAAATGCCAAAGACAGAAAAGATTACACCGCAGCATTAAATGAGGCAGAATATCTGTAATAATGAACTGCCTGGGCTGTTTTTGGGTAAAGACTCCCTAAAAGATGCTTCAGGAAATATATTCTGAACAAATAACTCTTTCACTTAGACCACTAACTGATCTGTTCTCTTGTAAGCATCAACTCTGTATCAGTGAGCAAGATTTTCTGAAGGATTTTCACTAATATTTAGGAATATTAATTTAAGAGGGGAATGTCACATTTACCTTTGAAGTTGTAACTTATTTGAGCAGAAAAAAAATAAAAATACAAGCGACCTGGTAGATTTACAGTTCTGTTTGCACTTAGGCATACTGACCAGCAAAACTCTAGTTATGGAAAAGTCTCTTGCCCTACTGACTCACCACTCCACATGGATCTGTACACAGTGTAACTGATGTTTTGGGATTTTACATAAAATGACACTATAAGCAGAGAACAGGCCAGCCACATGGGTTCCAGATTACAGCTGAATATATTGTTTACTTGTCAATGTTAGGCTCAGTGTTAGCTAACAAGAACACTGGAACAATATTCCTAATTCTGCAGAGCTTCTTTCAGAGCTGGAAAGGTTTCAGTGCAGCCTGGATTGGGGCTGATGGATTTCTCTGCAGTTCTGTCCATTTGCACTCAGAACCCTCAGGCAATGCACTGTGAGCAGACCTGACCTTCACTGTCACCAGGGCACTGAGAAGGCAACTTGCTATTATATTCTTTTATCCTCTTATTCAGGATTTGTGGACCTCACCCACATCCTTCCCAAAACATCACTGACAAGTCACTAAGACTTCTGTAACACGAATCACTGGCCTGCTGCATCATCTTGGATTTTCCCAAACACCCACCACTAAGTTGTCCCAGCTCCAGGCAGAGATGGCATGCCCAGAAATACTTCAGATTTGATTTTGTGTTTCCAGGGACACGTCCAGGGACTCCAGAAAGAGAATTTCAGGTGCTTCCAGTCAAGGAAGACACTTCAGCTGTAGTGGTGTTAATAAAAACCTGTTTCTGGATAAACACAGCCTGAGCATTTTTAACAAAGAGCTGGGTTTTTATTAATGTCTATTTATTTCTACTTTGTAATCATCAGCTACTCTCTCTCAAGTTACTTAAGCTAAAAATACATAAGGGCCACAAAGGACCATACAGTAAAAAACTGATTAATGTTTTTAACATATACATCAGCCTGCAACTGTCTGTGGCTTTGAGACCCTGTAAGAATCTGCTCTAGTTAGGAAAGCCAAGTCCTGAGAAGAGTGAGCAGCAGTAATTGCTGTGATGGTCCAGAGATTACATACTGTAAGTTATCTTAATTATTTAAATGGCAAGAAAAGCTTCTCACATCCTGAAATGAACAGAGGCATTCTGATGACAAACTGCCAAAACCTGAGTGCCTGTGAAACAAACACTCTGCAATGGTCACCAGACACATTCTAGGGGAAGAGGGAACAAAGATTGCTCTTGGAATTAGGAAAAGGATTGCAGAGACAAAAATCTGCATGAACTGAGTATTGCATAAAAGTTAGCAACAAACTTTTCATCAGAAGTGACAAATGAGTAAGAGCCAGAATGAAAAAGAAGGAACTACATTAGCACAAGCTTATCTTTTTTCCACCTACTGAATAAAAATAGAGACATTTCAGTATATAAACACAGCCAACTGAGTACTGCTGCTGCTGTGTCCATTTTAAGCAAATTCCAGCAGGCTCAGTTGCAACGTCTTCACTTTCAGTTGCTCTCCAAAGCCAAATTACATATATGGTTACCAAATATTCCAGCTAGTGCCAGGGCAATTTCAGGAACAGCACAACACTGTCACAGGAGCAACTGCTGGGAAAGTGGGTCAGTCTTCATCAGGAGAGCTGGTATTTTCCAGAAATGGGAAGCTGGGTTTGATTTTAAAAATTCTGTTCCTGTTCTTCCCTTTCACTACACTAAAGTTGCTGTATCAATTCAATTGAAGTACTTCAATATATTCCACATTAGAAATGATGTAAGGAAGAAAGTTTTTAAGGTTTTTAATTCTACTAAGAAAAAATAAACCACAGCAGGGATGAAAATCAAAAAGCATTACCACTGAAAAAGCAAACTTTATTCTTATGCATTGTCCTTTAATAGGAAAGAATGTATGAAAGAACATTTATACAAGTATGGTATTAGGAGCTACTAGAAGATACAGGAAGATGATCTAAATTGCCTGTCCTGAGGGGCAGGCACTACCACCTGGAAGATCCCTTCATTAACACTGAACTCTATACAGACCAAAATAGTTTAAAACAATTAGAACATCTTCCACCACAGCTCTTCTGCTGTGTCTCTCCTCAAATAATAATTTTCAAATAAAACCACACAGCTGACTGACCAAGTAGAGGTAAAAGTGGCAGGAACTCTCAGTAAGCCCTGAGAAGGTTCAAAACAAGATTTTAAAAGTGCCACTTGCTTTGAGCTGTTTAAGAGTCTTTGTATTTTACTATGATCCACAGCACTTATGGCCAGACATGAGACTGGTATGTGTGATGTGTGCCAAAACCTCTCTCCTCTTAGCAGGCTTTTTTATCTTTGTCAATATTTTTGAAGTTGATTCATTCCTAACATGTGAGGTAACTCCTCCTAGAATAGCAACCAAGTTGCTATGCTCTGTCAGCACTCAAAAGGTTAAACAAACTCAGGATGGGAGTCATTTCAGCTCCCTGGTGTTAAGACTGAAGTTGTAAACTTACTGCAATATACATGTAATTGTCCTCAGAACTCAGGTCTGACTCAGAAAAAATGGGTTCAGCTGGTAAGCACAAAGAGCTGGTCTGAAGGAATCTGTTCTTAGAAAAGGATTACTCTGATTTTAAAGGAGATGCCAGTAAACAAAGCAAAGGCAGACAGTGGCAGCAGTGCTGGCTGCTCACTTCCTCCTCATTTAGATTTTGATGCCCCAAAGCCCACACAGGCACACAGCTCATGGGGGAGTGCTGCTGCTTTTGAAACACTGCAAGGTAAAACATGAGTGGGGTCAGCAGCAGAAACATTTACACACTGCCATGGAGACCTCTTAGAAATCTGCCCTACCAGAGCTCCCATCTCCCTCCTGCTGACAGCTACACAGCTGCCTCCCCACCACTGTTCTACCCCTTTCTTGTGAAGGTTGGTCAGTCCTGCATCTGGTTTGAGTAACTTTTATACAAGCTACTTCACTCTGGAAGTTCCTAAGCTGCTTTAACACTTTTTGGTTTGGTTTTTTTGTTGTTTTTTTGCCACCATACAAACGTGTCATTCAGAAAGGCAAGACTCTTGCAAAGAAAGCCAGCAATGTAGAGAGTGAGTCAAGAACTACAGTACTTTTGTCTCTACAAAACAGTTGTGAATCTTTAACCTCTACAAAGGGACAGCAATAACAGCCTGGTCTCTAAGGATCTTATCCAAACAGGACCCACACTGGGAACTGTGGGCACCTCAAGTATTCTACCAAGTGAAGACAAAAGTCTGACAAGCCCACGTGGAAAGTTCCCATCCTGCCAACACATTCACCCATCTACACTCTAACCTTAACCCAGGTCATGACAGAGGTTACAAACCTTCTGTTTTACAAGAATATTTTTAATCTGAACCAACTCTGTGCACCCATTCATACAAATCCTGCTGAGAAATAAGAGAGGGGTTGAGATGGAAAACCAACAGCCTGCAAGCCTCTCACTCTCAAAATACTTTGGAGGTTATTTCAAGAAGCAAAGTTTGCCTTCTCCATTTCCAAACCCTCATGGCAATCCATGTACCACTCAGGGGGGTGAAAACAATGGCAGTGAATGCTCCCACTAAGCCACCACAATGGACTTTGTCCAGAAGACAAACTTTTGCCATGACACAGTGACAGCAAAGTTAATATTTTACTTGTTTGAAGCCTCCTGACAGAACTCAATGAAAAAAGAATCCAACTGACACAATTTACCTTGCAGCATGCCCAGCACAGAGGGGACAGAAGGTATATTACAAATCCCAGGGCAGTTTTAACCCTCCTGAAGATGTTATTTCCTACAGTGTGCCTACCTGCTTCAGCAGGTCCACACCTGGCACTCTTCAGCAGTCAGATCTCACTGTCTCAGCTCTGTAAATTAGGAAATCAGGAAATGAACCTGAAATGAGAAGAAAACACCTTGAAGCATCTTTGTGTGTGAACTGTTGTACCTACAGCAACCAGTGAGCACCAGAACAACCCACTGCACACAGGTGTCACCCCAATCAAAAGCTGGCTGAGTGCTCTTCTGTAGGAGAATGCTGCTTCTGAATTTAGAGCACAGCTACAAAAAAAAAAAAATACACATATATATATATATATATATATATATAAAATGAACCAAGACAACACACAACAAGCAAGAACAGCCAACCTCTGTTCCAGATATGGAAAGGAAAGTGGGAAATATGCTCAACACTCTGTGCTGGAGCAAAAATTACAGTCCAGGAGTTCTGTATTCCAGAACACTGCAAAGAACATTCTATATGCCAAGATAAGGGTCAAATGAAGAACATGTCTAGTTTCACAATGCCTTTTCCCAGGAATGTTTCACTATTTCCAACTGGCCCATATTACTTTAATGACCACCTCTTTCCATCCTCCATCTCTCTAAGTCTTTCAAGCAGTACTTGTTATTTCACAGATGTTGAAGCAAAACAGAACCAGCAGGGCCCATCACAGAAAAACCATCTAACCAAATGTTACAGCTGAAATCACTCCAGCTCAACATGTCACTGAGGACTGCTACACCACGTAGCACCACAATTTCCCATCTTAGAGAGGAAACCACAGCAGATATGTCCCTACCAAAAACACAGTTTATTTATCTCCATCTGTCTGTAACACACTGAGAATAAACAGGATGAACATTTGGAAACAAGTGAAAGAGTTTATGTCCAAAACAAGTGAAATAGTTTATGTACAAACCTTCAAAGCTACACAGATGCAAAACTTGTTAAAATAGTTGCCAGTTGCTGCACAGACTTTACAAAACATTAACCTGCAAATACTAAATATGTTGCAAAAGAATTTGTAGAAAGCTCTATGTAATTGTGGTAGGAAAACAAAAACTTACTTGTTCCTTTCTGGAAAGCATTTAATGAAACTGCTATGGTTTACTTGACTGCAGGACCCGAAGTAAAAGGTAGCACCTCATTAGAGAAATCATTTCTGCCTGGGTGTCCTGTCATGCATTTAGTGTTTGCTAGCACAAACATCCCTTTTGGGAAGAAATAGCTGAATTGCTACTTTATTTGCCATCATTATAAGGAAACAAAAAAATTCATCTCCTTCAGCAAACTGCCATTCATAGCTCCAAAACCCAAAGAAGATTACTTAATTCTTAAAAAAAAACAAAACCAGAATGTCTTAGGAAGTACATTCTGGTTTATTACAAAGGCACAGCAATCACTACAGAAACATATTTATAGAGTCACAGAACTAGATGGTAAAATAAGAGAGATTAATCTCTCACAAAACAAGCTTTTCAGCACTTGGATAAGATACCCAAAAGGCTTCCAGCTATTTGAATTGTGGCAGCCTTTGTCCCAGCCAAGCTCCCAGATCGATCACTTTTACCAAGAGGGAATCACAATATTGCCTGCAGCAGTGACTGTCACAAATTCCTCTGTTAGATTAAAAATGTGGCAACAATACTCTTAAAGCAGTGAGGTCTGACAGCCGCCAGCATGCTGCAGTGAACTGAAGCTCCTCTTCTGAACCAGCAGCCCAGAGTGTGACCAATTAACCTTGCTGTGCATGACAGATGTGTAAAATCTACTTCCCATCAAGCTTGGTGCTGCAGCTGCACCACATTTTGCAGTGAACTTGAAGTGGAGCAAAAGTTGCATCTCTCTCCATGTCAGAGCAGCCCTAGAGAGCCAGCAGTAACACAGAGAGCACAGGGAGCACACACAGGCTTGGCTGGGTCAGAAATAAATCTCACCATCTCACTTTCTATTTGATTCTTCTTTTCCAAGCACCAAAAATTAAACAGACTCCTGGTATCAACAGACCACCTCAGGGGAAGAAACAGGAGCCACCTACAAAGCTCCTACTGCCAATTAAAATGTTATTTCTATTAATCCAGTTCAAGTTTTATTTGGTTAACAAAAAGCAGAACAATTCCTCTCTCTAGAAGAAGCATCCAGCGTATGTTTTTCAGGAGGTTAATGACACAAGTTCAGCTAGAGCCTACAACTACACTGACCAACCTCCTCAACAAAAACTTTTCCTGGACAACACTGCTAAGACCAAAACCAACCAAAAACCCAGTCCAAACCAGGCTATGCAACAGAACAAATGCTTGTCGACAGGAGTTTTGTATGTATGCAATAAACTCATTAAAACAGATAGTTTTCAGTGCTGCATTTACATACCTTGTATAAGTCTCCCATCAATTATGTTTCTGAATACTGTTTTATCTGAAGTGATGAAGCTCTCACCTGTGTAAAAAAAGGGAAAACCATATTTAAACCAATCAAGATACTGGCACACCCTCACATTTTACAAGCAGAGGAAAGGATTCTGATTTTAGCCATTCATCCCAGCACAATTCCCCAGTAAAAACAGACTGCCAGAATTACTTACTCCCATCAGAGTGTGCATACACAGATTCCCACCTCAAGGAAACCGATCCCAGCCACAGCCCTACAGGAGCAATTACCTGTAATAATTTACCCAGGCACTGTGTAAATGACCTGATCTACTCAGGTACACAACCCACACAAACGAGTGTGTGTACAGCCCTCTGTTAGGGCACAATCAGTAGTACTGAGCCAAATTCCCTTGAGTACAGAATTTCAGCTGAACGTCCCCCAACACCCCCTCCCCCCAAGCCACCACCTCCTGTGCTCTCAGAGCACAGAAACCCAAGGAGTCACTGCCTGGGTTTTCCTTTCCCTCCACCCGGGATGGAAGTGCGCAGCGTACAGCACCCCCGGGATGACAGCAGGAGCTTTTCTGGGGTTTTTACCTTACACTGTAAATCATGAGAGGCTAAAAATGGCTGGATGACGAATTTGGAGATTAACTTATGGTCAGTCTACTCGCTGTCCTACCAAAGGAGTAGCTGTGAGCAGGGCACACAGAGAGGCCTCATTCTCACTCAGGTGCAACAGGGGGGAAACATACGAACTACTTTGTTAAGTGACAGGAAAAAAGGGCACTGACAGAACACTCTTCCTTGGGTAGGAAACTCTACACCCCTTTGACCGGGACCTAGCAGCCCAGTGACCCCTCAGCCAGGCTTGGTGACATCTCTGTGTGCCATTATTATTTTTTTTACTGGAGGCAGCAGCTTCCGGTTACCATGGAGTGCAGCGGCGCAAACACCGTTCTCAGTTGGCATGAAACATAATCCCGTGATTTTACTATTCATAGCTCTGACACAATAAAGCTAAATTAAGCAGGAACTCTTTAACTTTCTCAAACCTAATAGGAGTAGTTTACCCTCTGCTAATGCTCTGTCTGACTGGGGAGAGGGAAGCAGAGGATATTTCCCTTTGCAGCGAGAGAGACTCCAGGCCCGGCCCACCCGGTACAAAATGGCACCGACTCCAGCAGGAACACAGCAGACAAGAAGAGTTCTTGTGCCAAATCCAACACCTTCTCCTCATCCTAGGACCCATCACAGAAACCAGCCAGGCTCCCCACTGTGCCCAGTAGTGTTTGCTGAACAAGAGCCACCTAACCAGGGAAGGGGGTGGTCAGCCCAAGCACCCCCAGTGCCCCCCGCAGCTGCTGCACAGCCCGGCAGAGCCCCCAGGGAGCCAGAGCAGCTTTACAGGTAACAGCTTTGTTCCTCTCTCTCTCAATGCCCACGGCTTAAACTCTTCAGCTGCAGATCCAGCAGGAATCCCACCACTCAGGGAAGTCTCTGTACATTCACAGTTCTGAGGAAGCCACAGGAGCCAAAGCCCACGTCACGCAGCCATTACACACAGCTCACTGCACTGGCAAGGTTTCCAGATATGGAAAAAAGTTCAAGGGCCACGAGGCTGCTGAAACAATTAGCAAGTTTTGTACAATGAGAAATGTCATTTTGTAAAGAGAAAGCCCAGTGAGATACAAGAAAAAAAAAAAAAAAGGTAATAAAATCAAGCTTCAGGCAAAACTTCACTGTGATTTTAAGAAGCCTGGGACACAACCACAAAGGGAACACCAGAATTTACCAATGAGGAGCATCAACCACTCCACCTCTGTGCTGCCAAGGCCTCTCAGCAAGATTTCCTTCCTAGTAACGAAAGCAGGAGCAAAAACTGAAATTTAGATCTGCTGACTTGCAGGGATTCTCACCTATTTTATACCTTGGTGGTCATACATGTAATAATTTTGCTTTCTAAGGGCAACAACCATGTCAGAAAGCACCCACCAGCTTTTCTGCAGTGTGCCAGTCTCCAACACCTCACCCATGAGACCAGAGGACATGGGCTTAGCTTGACCCAAATGAGCCTAGCTTGACCCAAATGACTCTTTTCTTTAATAGCTTACAAAGACTCCTGGAGCAACCAGCAGACTGCTAAATTACATTCTCACAACCCTAACAGCAGAACATCTGTTTATTTTACAAAACACCTAACAAAATTCTACTTCTGTTGAAGCAGAACTGGAAGTTCAGTTCCGGCCAGAGACACAAGGATCCCAGCACACAGGGAAAATGTTTCTGCACAGCACTGAGTGAAGCTCTAGGAGCAGAACTGCAGGCAAAGGAGGAGGAGATGCAGAACATGAGCAGGGATCCATCACCAGGGCCTCCTGGCACTGCCCAGACACAAGGAAACACAGTGGGGCAGAGAGCTGATGCTCCAGGTGGGCTCCTCACAGCCAACAGCCAGGTGAAAGGTTTCACCTCTAGATCCCTGGGTGAAAAAGGATGAAAAACATGGGCACTGGAGCTGGCAGGCACCCTGCCCTCTGCCTGCCCACCCCCCAGGAATCCCTGCAGATGGGGAGCAGTGCGATGCTGCAGCTGTGTCCTCTGCAGCCCCCATGCTGAGGGCACTGCTTACAGCTCACACACCCTCATGGACCATTAGCACCAGTTCTGAAGTGGTCTGAGAACACCAGGGCCTCAGGAGCAGTGTTTGGAACCAGCAGTGTCAGCTTCCAAAGGAGTTCAGAGAGAACTCTGCAACTGACTGATCACTCGTGCCCCTCCCTGCTCCTGCTGAAATGGGAGCTAAGTCACAGCAGGGATGATGTGAAACAAAAACATACAGCAAGGTCCAGAGAAAACTGAGATATAATCACAGGGCCCCAGACTTTACAGAGGCTCCTGCTTCACAAGAATGTGTATTTCAGACAGCTCTTTACAACGACTGACTTATTTTATCTCCTTAGCTGCTGCTGGATTTTGCAACCAACAATGCAATCCACAAAGTCTGCCTCTTCCTCACTCTGTGCTGGGCACCTGCAAAGTGCCAGGAAAAGTGCACAATCCCCTGACTGCCCCAGGAGAAGGCACTGCTGTGTCCAGACTCTGCCTTTTTCTGCCTGCACAATGCACTCCCTTCCAGGCAACCTGAGAGAGCCTCAGCTCCAGAACCTCTCTGCAAAGGAATGGGCACTGGCTATGCAATGCAAACCCAAGGCTCAGCCACAGCACCCGAGGGCACCCCTGCACAAAAGGCACATTAAAAACACACCTAAAAGGTCCCAGCAGCCTCACCATAAACACTGACATCACCACCAGCCTCCACTCCCAGGGGGAAGGGATGCTGCAGGATCCTTTGCAGAGGATAATTGGATGATTTAATGGTCTGTGAGACTCGAAAAAAGCACCCTGGAAATGTCCATTTGCTGATGTGACCCTGCAGCCTCCTGCCCAGGCACCGTGTGCTGACTCTGCCACAGAGCAGCAGGTAAAGGCTCCTCTCTGTCCATCCCTCAGCTGTAACACAACCTACAATGTTTTCCAAACAGTTTTGCAGGTTTTTTACTTCGATGATCAAACCTGTCCCTGTGCCACGACATCGGACACATCACTCAAACAAACAAGGAGATAAATCCTGAGGAAAAGCTGCTGCTTTTCCCACCTCACCCACCCCCCAGCTGCTGAGTCCTCAGAGAGGAGCAGACAGAAGGAATCTGCACTTCCACGACTCCTACACGGAGCACTGCTTATTCCAAACTCAGCACTTCAACTTCTGGTACATATATGCACTCCAATAGCTACTCAGGAGGCAATTAGTGACAATTACCTTGTGGAGACTTTGAAATGCATTCACAGAACCCTCAAACACACGAATCTCCTCTAAAAGCAAGAACTGGGGAAACAAAAGCACGGCCAGCCTGATGAAAATGAAGATCCAGGGCTCACACCTATCTCTGGGGCACAGAAAAGCCCATTCCACTGCACACAGCAGCCTCTACAGAACTTCCCCTTTCAACAAGCAGCTGCAGAGCGGGAACCGCGAGTGAACGAATCCGTCCTGCTGCAGAGACACGCACGGTGCTGAGCGCCGGTGCTGGACCCCCGTGAAAGCCATACAGGGCCGGGGATCACCCCCGTTCTCGGTGTGACCCTACGGGAACCCAGGCAGCGCCCCAAGTACCGCACGAGCATGGGGGGCCCGGCACAGAGACCTCCGGGGACAGGCCCAAGGCCCAAAGCTGGGAAGAGGGGGGAGCTCTCCGGGGACGGGGCCCTGACGCCTGGGCGGAGGAAGGGAATCCCCGGGAAGGGACTGGGCCGGGGTGTGAGTCTCCGGGGCAAGCCGGGACACGGGCGGCCTCCGGGGAGAGGCCTGGGCCGGCCCCAAACGGACACGGGGCCGCGAGGAGGCGGCGCGAGGCCCGGCCCGGCCCAGCCACGAGGCCCCACTCGGGCCGGGACCTGAGAACGTCCCGAGCCCCATCCGATCCCTCCCGGGGGTCCGCGGGGCCACGCCCGGCACGTGGCGGCCGCCGGGGATGGGGGGAGGGATAGCGCCGCGCCGAGGCACAAGGAGGGGGCGCAAGGCTCGGGCGGGGCGGACGGCGAGGCCACGAAGGGCCCTCGGTACGAGCCGGGAGGAGGGAAGGGGAAAGGGGAAGCGGCCGGAGGCGGAGGGCCGGGCCGGGCCTGCTCGCACTCACCGGACCCCGCTCCGCCGCGGCCTCCTCAGCAGCCCGCGGCCTCCACCTCCTCCTGACGCACTTCCGCTTCGCGCCCGCCCGCTGCCCGCCCGCGGGGGCTGCCGGGAGCCGCAGTCCCGGCCCCACCGCGCTCTTTGACTGCCGGCGCCTGGCGAACTACTACTCCCAGCGGCCTCAGCGGTGGGATTTACGTCATTTCCGCTTCCTCTCTGGCACTGGGCAGAGGGTGCGGCTACCGGCGGGGCGGGCGACCAGAAAATGGCGGCGGAGGCGGGGAGAGCTGCGACGGGCGGGGATCGGGCGGGGCTGGGATCAGGGCGGGGCTTAGGGCGGGGCTTAGGGCGGGGCTTAGGGCGGGGCTTAGGGCGGGGCTTAGGGCGGGTCTGGATCCCACCCCGCCGCTCACTGGCGGGGTCCCGGAGCCCTCAGCAACCGGAGACCCCGCTCTTCCCCGCTCTTCCCCCCTCTTCCATGGGCGGGGCGGTTGGAGCTCCGGCGGCCGCCCCCTGCCCCGAGACCGGGAGGGAGCGGGCAGCTGGCAGAGCAATGGTGTCGGGGCCGAGCCCTGCTGTAGGGGCACAGCTGCCCCAGCAGCCAGGAGAGCTGCCCGCAGTGCCGAGCCGTTCCCGCCCCCCTTCCCTGGACACAGAGAGGCGAGGTGAGGGCAGTTGTCCGCTTTTATTGTTCGCCAAGGTTGTCCGGATGCATAACACTGTCACAACGGCACGGGGAGCAGCGTGGTGCCAGCCCGGGGGCACCCAGTGCACACACGAGAGGTGCACGGGGAGGTGAGGACGGGGGGTGCCCTGCCCTCCTCCTTGCAGCCCCGCAGCCCCCCGCCCACAGCGTCCCCCGTGCCTGGCCGAGCTCTATTTACAGTATTCACATACATTGTACCCAGCAAGTTAAATAACTACATTATTACACCACACGTCTGGGGCGGCTCCGGCAGGCTGCTAGGGTGAGGGTGTCAGTCTGATAAGGTGCGTATTTTAAAAATAAAACGAAATAAAAACAAGAACGAAGAGAGAAACCAGGCGTCCCCACGGTGGGCAGGGGGCTGGTGATCACCTCGCTGGGGTCCCACGCTGCCCGGGCCCCCCCACAGCAGGGCTGGGCACACGTGGCAGGCAGGGGGGAGCAGCGAGGTTTTTCTGACAACAGCTACAGTTCTGCGTGGGCGCCCAGAGTCAGGACGTGTGCGGTGACCCCGTGGGGACATCTGCCAGGGCCTGGCCCTCACAGCACCTCTGCGGGAGGAGAGAGGGTGTGGGGGTGAGCCAGGCAGCCGTGGCATTGCTGTGGCCCCCTGTGCACCCCCTGACTCTCACCTGTCACCTGGGGGGGCTTGACCACGGCCTGCTTGAGGAAAGGCTCTTTGTCACCAAAGGGGATGATGCTGCCAGGGCTGCTGCCATGGTGAGAGAGCTCCAGCAGCTCCTGTGACCCTTCCGTGCCTGAGAAGCCGTTCTCATGCTTGCCTGGCTGCACACCGTTCACCAGGGATGCCGGAGATGCTACCTCCTTGGCTGGGGAGCTGTGGGGAGGGAGGGCTGGGGTCAGCCAGGGCCCCCTTGTCCCCCAGCCCCCTAGGATGCCCCCGCGTTCACCTTGGCTGCAGCCCTTCGCCTGTCAGGCCCTTCGTCCCCCCTGGAGTCCCTGCACTCAATGTCTCTGTCTCGGGGAGTTCCTCCTCCTTTGGCATCGGCCCCGCACGCTTCTCCCGGCCTGGGGGTGTCAGCAGAGCCCCCGCTCAGCCATGGTCCTGGGCAGGAGCACGGCAAGGGGGGGACAGGAAGAAGTGGGAGTTCTGCAGAGTGCAGCAGGCTGTGGGAAGGGACCACATACCTGGAGCATCCTCCTGCTCAGCTGCTTTCCCATTCACCACCTTCTTGTCTTCTTTTTTCTGCATGGAGATGAGAGGTGTGAAGAGGTTTGGAGGCTGTGGGCAAGAGTGTCCCCCATGTCCACAGAGGACAGAGGACAGGCACCCACCTTGGCATCCGCTGTGTCTGATTTCCGTGTCCTCTTCATGATCTCCTCCAGGCGCTGTGGAGCAGAGAGCAGCTTGTACACAGCCCTTGTCAGCAGCACCTGCCCTGGGTGCTGGGCAGGACCCCTTGCAGGGGAAGCCCCTGCAGTGCCACCCAACCAGGGGTGCTCCCTGTCCTCACCTTCTTCCTCTCCAGCCGCTCCTGCTCCTCACGCTGGAAGTGCTTCTCCCGCTCCAGGCGCTGCCTCTCAGCCTCCTCGCGCGCCTTCGCCTCAGCCTCTTCCCTCTGCGGCACAGCAGGGATGGATCGGGCAGGGACAGGGACAGGGAGGACAGGCTGCCCAGTCAGCTCAGCACAGCCCTGCCCCAAATCTCCTCCCTCCATCCTGGCAGCACAGGAGAGCATCCCAGCCTTCCTCCCACCCCCCACCTTCCCTGCAGCCCCTCAGCCCCCAGACCTGTCTCTGCAGCCGCTCCGTCTCCTCACGCTCAGCCCGTGCTCTCTCCTGAGCTTCCCGCTCCTCCTGCAGCCTCCGTTCCTCCTCCTGCTGCCGTGCCAGGGCCTCCCTGCGGGATTGCTCCTCCGCTGCCCGCTGTGCCCGCTCCTCCTGCAGCCGCCTGTGGGGAGAGGGCCCTCAGCAAGGTGGGGGGGCTGGGCCCGGGGGCCAGGGGGGCAGCACCCACCTCTCCCGCTCCTCCTGCTCCCGGCGTTCCCGCTCCTCACGCTCCCGCTGCTCACGGGCCTGGCGCCGCTTCTCCGCCAGCAGCCGAGAAGCCTCCTCCCGGTCCGTGGTGCCAGCTGGGGGTCTGCTTGGGGGGGTGGCTGGCACAGGGGTGGGGGCTGCAGGGGCTGAGGGAGCTGCAGGGACCAAGGGGGCTGCAGGGGCTGAGGGGGCTGCAAGGTAAACGCAGTGTAAGGGCTGCTGCCGCTCCTCCCAGCCCCTCTGCCCCTCAGGCCCCCATTACTCACCTGCTGTTGGCTCTGCAGGCACCCTGGGGGGCTCGGGGAGGGCCGGGGGGGCCGGACCCCGCTCCTCCTCCTTCTTCTCGCGTGTCTTTGCCTGTCCCTCCTGCCCCCCCTGCTCCTCCCGAGCCCTGGCCCGCACCTTGGGTGAGGAGTGGGCGCTGCGGGGCAGGGGCGGCTTGTGAGGAGAGCCGAGGGCCAGGCTGGGGGACGCCGGGCGGGGTTTTGGGGTGGCAGGGGATGAGGGACGGGTCTTGGGGCCCGGGCTGCAAAGGGAGCAAGAGATGGTGTTACCAGGGCCGGGGCAGCCTCCATGGTGGCACGGAGGGTCCAGTCAGCCCCCACGGCAGTTCCTGACCTGCTGTCCGCTGCGGGCCGGAGCCGGGGCTGTGCCGCTGGCAGTGACGGACGCTTCTTGAGGCTGCGCTCGCGGGACATGGCGCTGCGCTCCTTGGCGTTCTCCCGCTCCTTCTCCTTCTTCTCCTTCTTCTTCTGCTCCAGGCAGGGAAAGAGAGAAACAGCATCAGCACCAGGGGCTCTGGCCTGGCCAGGAGCTGAGCAGTGAGTGCCCCACAGCCACCCTGGCACCCAGGGGTCCCCAGAGGAGGTCGCACTCACAGGCGAGGACTCAGTCCTGCGGCGCGGCGTCACATCGGGGCTGCTGGTGGCCCCGGCTCCCTTCCGCCTCTCCCAGCAGCGGTGTGGCAGGCGGTGGTTGTGGCAAGGGCTGAGGGGGCTGACGGAGGCTGAGCGGGGGCACACAGGCACTGGGGGTAGGGGTGACCACACCGTCAGGACAGAGCCATCATGGCACCAGCACTCTGCTGACTTCATGCTCTCTCACCCCAGTCCCAGGAGCCATATGGCCCCATCCCCGCCCTCGGGTGCTCACCCTGCTCCTTTCCATTCCCAGCCAGTGTCACGGCACTCCGGCTGCGTGCCAGGAAGGACAGGGTGGGTGTCATCAGCCGGTCCACAATGCTGCTCTCCCACGGGCTCAGCTGCAAGCTCCGGTCTGTGGAGGGGGAGAGGAGCCCTTAGTGCACCCCAAGCCCCAGGCATCAGCCCCAGTCCCGTGGCTGCCCACTGGGATGGAACAGCCTGCGGCAAGGCTGGGGCAAGTGTCTGGCCCCGGGTGAACCCAAAGCTGTGGTGGGAGCTCCCCGCTGCCTGACATGTCCACATGACAACAGCTTGTGTAGGTACAGGTGGGCACCCACAGGACAGGACTGGCACAATGACAATGCTGTCCCCGTGCCACATAGACACCCCAGCTGTGGCACACCTGCAGCACCTAGGTGCCATTCCGCTGAGAGCAGCCCCTTCCATCCCAGCCCCCTCCTCACATCCAGCATGGGCCTGCACCATCCCTGTGTCTCTGCACCAATGCGAGTGAGCTGCAGGGACACTGCAGAGTGCCCTTGCCCTGAGGGAGAAGTACCAAAGTCATCAGGCACATTGTGGGAGCCAGGCCAGGCTCACAGCACCAGAAGAACACAGTCCCCAGCCACACTGGGCACTGGGCTGCCACTGGCTGCCCTCCAGTTCAGGCCTCCAGCACCCAACACCCCACAGGGACCACCCATTGCGACAGGGCCTCTCGGCCCCCCTCCACTGGGACCACCAGCAGCAGGAGGTAATAAAACAACCACAGGAGCAGCATAGGGACAGGGTGCTGGGTCAGGCACCATCCCAGGGAGATGCTGCTCTTCCCAAGTGGTGCTGACAGCCCCTGGGTGCCTCTCCCCAGGCTGAGCCCCCGGTGTGGGGCCGGAGGGAGCCGCCTGTGTCAGCTGCTCTGGTTATTTATACCCCTGCGGGAAGGCGCGCGCTCATCACCAAGCAACCTCGAAACACAACAGCAGCCCCAGTGCTGGACGCACCCCTCCAGCATGGGCAGCTCGCCCGGGGCCAGGACAACCTGGCAGCCCCTGATGCTGCACTGTGCCCGCCCGGCTCCAGGTGTCCGTGGGGACAAGGCAGCAGAAACACTGTGCCCAGATCCACAGACGAGCAGACCCACTCTGCGGCTGCATCTGCACCCACTGGAGCTGCCTCGGGGAGCCAGGGCTCCCACTCCCTGTCCTGGTGCCCCAAGGGTCTCCTCCTCCTCCTCTCCTCCTTCTCCTCTCAGCAGGGGAAGCCTCAGGGAGCTGCCAGCCAGCTCCAGCCTCCTCCCACAAACAACAGCAAACGGCTTCTCCTCTCTCCGCGGGCACCGTGCTGCAAGGCAGGGCCTGGGGATGGGGGACCCTGTCCTCGGGGGTCCCCAGCGCTGGGCAGGGGCTGGGCTGTGCCCCCTGCGCTGGGGAAAAGGCAAAGGACTCTTACTTCTACTGGGAGAGTTCCAGAGGGTGGCGGAGGATTTGGAGAGCCGCTTGTTGATTATAGAGTCGACGTGTTTGGGGAGGTTTACAGCGGACACTGAGCAGCGGCTCGCACCTGGAGGAGGGAAAAGACACAAGGGCATTAAAGTCCCGGGGCAGGGGCTGAGCCCCCACATGCAGCATGCACGGTTGTGCTGGGGCACTGGGGCAGGAGGACACGGCACAGAGAGTGGGACCAGGAGATGCTGGTGTTTGGGGGCATGACGCAGGATTCTGGCATCCGGCACGGCATGGTGCCCAAGCCCTGAGGAGTCATGCTGGGATCATGCAGGGATCTGATCCTTGAGGAGAGAGGTCGGCTCCCAGGCCTCGCCATGCCAGTGTCCCCATGGGCAGTCCTGGGAACAGAGAGCTATGTGGCTGGGGACCTCAGCAGCTCTGGGCGAGCACCCAGCCTGGGGGAGAGGGCAGCAGGGCCAGACAGACACGAGACAAGGCTCAAACAAGTGTCAGGTCACTACTGCAGAGCAGGAGGGTGCTGGTGGCTGGTAGCACCTCCAGCAGGTGCTGGGATCCCTCCAGCCCAGCCAGACTCCTCTGGAGAAGCTGGTGGCAGCTCCGGCAGCACGTCCCTGCCAGAAGTGGCAGAGGAAGGTGTCCCCTTGTCTGACCCTGCCAGGTGTTGCACCATGGCCACACAGTCTGTCCCTAAGAGTGCCGCAAGGCACAGCCAGACACATGGCACCCGGACACACAGCCCAGACCGGTGTAACCAGAACATGGTACCTGCACACACAGCCCAGCCAACACCACACGGTGCCCTACAATCACTACTGGGCACACACGGTGCCAGTACAACCGGCCGGGCACCCACACACAAGACCAGCCAGGCACAGCCAGGGCTGCCACAGCCACCTCACAGCACAAGTGGGGCAGACCCAGGTCCCAGCAGTGCCCCCCGTGCCATGGCCTGCCAAATGTGCCAGGCAGTGCCAGTGCTGCCAGCACAGCCCTGTCCCCTTGGTGGTCATGGGACGAGGGAGACCTCCACATGCCCAATCCCAGTGCCAAACCCTGTAGGGGTCCCTGAGGACCCCCCAAAGAGAGACACCAGCTGGACTCAGTGCTCCAGCTGTGGGGCAGTGGGCACAGCAAGGCACAGCACAGCCATGCACAACCAGGAACAACACATAGACACGGTCACCCCCATCTTGGAGCTGGAGGGGCCAAGCTTTGCCCTCACCCAGCTAGGGGACAAGGACACAGACCCCAACAAGAGCCAGTAACACCCTGGAACAGCTCCACACCACACGCCCGACTCCTGCCAGCTGAGGGACACCTGGGCAGCATGGACACGGCATCCCAGCAGCCAGCCAGGACTGTCCCCAAGAACATCCCTGCACAGAATGGCGACTGCAACACAGCCTCCTGTTTACATCCACCTCCAGCAGAGCAGGAAAAAGCTGGGGGACCCCATCGGGCTCCAGCACAGCCTGGAGTGATGGCAGCACGACCCTAGAGTACAGTTGGGCTGAGCTGGGTCAGTGGGGTCTCACTCTCCTTGCACAGAGCACGGCAGAGCCATGTCCAGCTGTCCCCACCACCAGCAGAGCTGGGAGTCCCCAGGTGCCCTCTCCCAGCCCGACACTCACCATCCTTGTGCCCAGGGGAGCCGTGGTGCAGGGCCCCAGCCCAGGACCACCGCTGCTGCCGGATCTCTGCCCACGTCTTCTTGGCTGACCGCTGGATTGCTGCCTCATAACGCTCCTGCCCGAGGGAGAGGGACAGGGTGAGGCTGGTGGATGGGAGCAGCCAGAGCCTTCCGGCATGAGGCTGTCAGGGTGACAGGGATGGCTGGAGGGGGACGGGGCAGTGACACCCACCCCGGCCAGGGCACGTGTGCCCAGAGCACTGTGGGGGCTTCCACACCACGCAGGAGGATGGACACTGCAGAGGACGGGCAGAGTGGAAAGCTCCAGAAGAGGTTCTGGAGTCACAATGAGTATCCCTGGCCTGCCACCCCAGCCCATGATCCCCCTCCCATCCTCACCTTGTTCTTCTCCAGCTTCTGCCTCTGCCGCTCCTCCAGGACCGCGCGGCGTTTCTCCGCCTTCAGCCGCTGCTCCTCCAGGCGCTTGCGTCGCTCCTCCAGCTGCTTCTCCCGCAGCAGCCTGGCCTTCTCCTCCTTCTCCAGCCACAGCACCCGCTTGGCGGCTGCAGGAGGGAGCAGGGGCCGTGGGGTCACACCCGAGGCACAGCACCAGCCCCCGTGGGCCCTGCCACCAGGATGTGTGCCCACAGCAGTGTCCCAGTGCTGAGGGACGGCTCCGGCCAGGGCACGCGGCCGGGCTCCCCGGGCAGGCAGCATTGCGGCTGGCCAGCGAGGGAGGGGTTTGGGCAAGGACAAAAGGGAGGCCGGGAGCCCGCCGAGCCGCGCCGGTGAACAATGGGGGAATGAGGGTGGAAAGAGCGCGGGGATGAGGAGGCCCCATGCGCGGGCAGGGGCCCCGCTTGCCCGCTGCCCCAAGCTGCTGCCTGCACATGAGAGAGCGCCGGGCACAGGGCTGGTGGCACCTGACCAGCTGGGGTCACCCATACATAGACAGTGGGGAGCAGCAGGGGCAGTGGCACACTGGGGGTCAGTGACATGCTAGGAGCTGGTGACATGCTGGGGGGGCAGTGATATGCTGGGGGGGCAGAGCTGCCGACACAGCAGGTCCTGCCCAGGCTCAGCTCATGGCAGCTAATGGGATTGGATTGCCCATGACCCAGCAAAGCTCCTTAGCTCCTTCCTCACCCCCATTCACTTTCCCTCCCGGTGTTCACCCATGGGCTCATCAGACCCGCATCCCCCCAGCTCCCCCAGCCCCATACCCAGGTACTTGGCCCGCTCCTCGCGCCGCTCCTTCGCCTGCCTGTGCCTTGCTTGGGCTTTCTGGGCATCTGCAGTGGGGAGAAACCATCAGAGCAGCACCCAGACCCCAGCACCAGCACCAGCCAGGCATGGCACCTGTGGGGTGCCAACAGCCCTGAAGCATCCCCAGGCCTCCCAGGCACCCACCTTGCTTGGGCCTGGGGCTGGCAGCAGAAGCCGGGGAGGCTGCAGCCTGGGTGGTGCGGTCACTTCGGGGAGGCACATCCTTGGAGGGCCTGGCTGTGCCACCCAGGGGGCTCTTGGCATTGGAGGGAGCCTCCTCGCTGGCAGCTGGGGCTGGGAGATCGCTCCCATGGGGCAATGTCTCTGCTGGGCAAGGGGCAGCAGCAGCGGGGACAGGGACCAGCTGGCTGGAAGCATGTGGAGATGCCTCTTCTTTGGGGTGCTCCTTTGCAGGGAGCTTGGGGGGCCCAGGAGCAGACTGGTCACACTGTGGGGGGATGCTCTCTGCCGAGGGAGCCACAGCTGTAGGGGTGGGGGGGACAGGCTGTCCCGATGGTGTCACGGCTGGAAGGATGGGTCGGTCATGCTGTGGGGTGCTGCTCTTAGGGGTGAGTGTCATGAGCAGGGGTCTGGGGCAGACGGGCTGTCCAGAAGGGGTGACAGCTGCAGGGATGGGTGAGATGGTCTTTTCCGAGGGGGTGACTACTGGAGGGATGGATGAGATGGGCTGTCCGGAGGGGGTGATGGCTGGGGGTCCAGGGCAGACAGGCTTTCTGGAAGGGGTGATGGCTGCAGGGACAGGCTGGTCCTGCTGCAGGGGAGTGTGCCCTCCCTGCTGGGCATCCCCAGGCAAGGGGGGTGGCAAGGTAGTGGGTGGCACGCTGTCTCCCATCGGGGTGGGTGGCTTCCCTGCAATGCAAGCAGAGCAGAATGGGTGGTCACTCAGTAGCCCTGTCCCCCTCAAGGAGCCCTCAGGAGCAAGGCTCTCCCTGGCCACTGGAGATGGTTCCCAGGACCCCCAGGGAAGGCAGCGGGACCCCCTGCCCAAGGCCCTATCTTGGGGTGCCCCACGCCAGTGCCAGGCACTGCCTGCACAATTCACAGAGGGACCATCCAGGGCTCCGCCAGGCACTGCCACCACAAAGCCACCCTTCTTCCTGCCTCAGCTGCCACCCGGGAACACGGGGACAGACCCCCTGCAGCCACAGGGACCCCCTGGAGGACACGGGGCCGCTTCCGCCGGCAGTCGCTCGCAGCAGGGCCGGAGGCAGGATGGGCGCGGACCCTGCGGCCTGACGTCACTGCTCCGGCCATGTCCCCCAGAGCCGCCGTTCCTGCGCAGCCATGAACTCATGGCCCAGGAATGCACACGAGGCCTGCACAGAGAGCAAACAGCCCCCTCCCCACAAGCAGCCCCCTCCCCATGGTAGGCCCAGCCTCACGCTGTGGGGTGGGCAGGGGACACAGTGCCTGCTCTGTGCCATTCCAGGGGATCGCCCCTCATCTCTGCCAGCCCCAGAGGAGCCCGGCAGTGGGGTTTCTGGGGACAGAGAGGCAATGCCAGCCAGCCTGCAAAGCCACAGGACATGTCCTCAGCAAAAGTGGATGCACTGGGACTGCTGATGGTGACCAGCAGTGGTGACCAGCAGTAGTGACCCTCCTGCCCCCACCATCCAGTCCTTTGCACAGGAGCCTTCAGGCACATGCTGGGATCACACAGGGGCAGCACCCTCCTTCCCACCCGGGAACGATGCCTGCTCCATGCTGTGGCAGTGGGCATGGGCTCCATCTCCCTGGGAGCTGCTGCAGCTCATGGCCCCAACTCCGGTGAGGTGGGATGGTGGGGGGATGCCTGCAAACAGCTCTTGCTGTGGGGTGATGTCACGCACTGAGCTCGGCTGTGTTTGTAGAGCTCTCCACAATCTTTGGCGAGGGGCAAAGTGTGGGCTCTGCAAACACGGCCGGCGCCACTCTTCCACCCCACGCCAGAGCCCGCCAAGCCCAAGGAGGGCTCTGCCAGCCCCCCCTGTGCTGTGGGGATGGGTGTCCCCCAGGTCCCATGGTCCCCTAGCAGCATCCACCTGCCCAGGGAGGGACTGGGGGTCCTGCTGTAGCACCTCAGCAGGGCTGGTGCCAGCAGAGTTCACCCACCCGGGCTCCTTCGGGGACACAGCCCTCCCCAGCCCCCCCTGCAGACCTGTGCAGCCTTCCGGGTATTTTCTGCCTCAGGAAGCCAGCCCATCCCCTGGCCCCGATCCTACACATCCCACATCCCCCATCGCTGCGCCCCACCAGCCGGAGGGACGGCAGCACCCATGGCCAGGGCAGGGCCACCAGACACAGCCAAAGCCCCTGCACACAGCCAGGGCCAGCCCTGCTGCCATCTGTCCCTGTCGCTGCTCCAGCACAGCAGCTGCCCTGAAACCCAACGCTGGCTGCACCCAGGCGGTGCGGGCGTCCCCTCTCCCCCAGCCGGGGCATTCCGCAGGGGATTAGCTTCCCCGGCCCCCCAGACGTGGCTCCCTCCAGCCCCCAGTCCGGACCAGCCTGCGCGGCACCGCTGTTGGCACCGGGATGGCGCTGAGACGGGCTGCGGGGCGAGGTTCTGCCGCTCGACGCCAGGGTCATCTGGCACATGCCACCTCCTCTGGTGGATCCATGTGGCACCAGCGCCCGCGCCCGGCCCTGCACGGTGCAGCGCTGCCCCGCACATGGCACACGGCTGGGGATGCTCAGTCAGGCAGAGGCAAATTCCCCGGTGCCGTGAAGCGAGAGCACATCAAGGCCCCGCGGGTGCTCCGGTCGAAGGGCTGTCGTTAACCATCCGCCCTGCATCCCCGCGGGGCACTTCCCACGCGGGCGGGGGGCACCCGCCGTGCTTTAACCTCAGCTCCCCCCGTCAGCCCTATCCTCACGTACCCGCTCTGCTGCACGGCCGGGGCTGCTCCACGGGCAGTGCCCACCCGGGGCTGAGGGCACGCAGGGGCTGACCCCTACCCTAGGAGAAGAGAAGGGCTGGCAGAAGCAGCAGGGCCCCCTTGGTGGCCACTGCAAAGCCACCTAAAGGTGTCTGATGCCAGTGGGCCCCATTCACCCTGCACAAGCACCCAAAATGCCCAGGGATGAGGTTCCAAGGGGCATCTAAGCCCTGAGAGCCATCGCTGGATCTTCAACCACTGGTTGGCTTTCAGTTGCTGCCTCCCCTGCCTTGATGGCAGCCCCGTGGTCGTGCCAGAGGACAGGGAAGGACAGGTCCCACTGCCTCTCCCCATTGCCAACAGGTCCCGGTGCTGAGTGGGGAGGCAGCTGTGGCCCTGGGGCTGGGATTGCTCTGGAGTGTCCTGGGGGTGTTGGGAGCACTGGCACTGCCCCCACTCCCACCCCACCTCACCATGGCTCAGATGTGCTTTGAAGCCAAGCCCTGACAGCTCCTGGGATTTCCCTGCTCTGCAGCACCCTTCACAGCTGGGTGACAGGGAGAGTGAGCAAGCATCCCCAGCATGTCCCTTGCACGTCCCTGGCATGTTCCAACTATGGGCACAGCACTGACACACACCTCAGCCCTGGCTCACGGGCAATGCACAGAACAAGCACCATCAGTCCCAGTGACACTCTGGCAGCTGCCTAAGGCAGTGACACCTCATCCTCCATGGGGGGTCCTGTGGTGCTTCTGCCCACGATCATCCACACCCTGGCCCTGGGCTGTGCAGGTGCCAGCTCCTCTCCCCAGAGCCAGCCCAACACAGCTGGCAGTGCCAGGGCAGGTCAGGCACTGTCCCATGGTGCCCCACAGCCCCACTTTGGTGACAGGCCTTCAGGGCCTGGCAGGAGCAGGGCAGGAGGAGTGCAGGCAGAGAGGATGGCACAGCAGGGCATTGCCCACCCTGCTGGGGCCATGTAGCCTTTGCACCCACTGGTTTGGGAAGGCACTATACCCACTGCCCAGCCCCCTCCCCAGAACCTAGGACCAACTTCTAGGGGTCCATACCCCTCATCCCCAAGGAACCAGGACATGGGGGCAGACACGAGGGCACTGTACCAACCCCTGGCAGAGGCCACCAAGGCACCCAGCTGGCAGTGATGTGCCAAGTCAGAGAGCTACAAGGGAAACTTGGGAGATAGGATCTCCTGGCCAGACTGGGGCCAGAGCTGGGGGGTTTCCAGGGTTTAAAATACACATGGATGAAAGAGCCTGAGTTGCTGCTGCACCCCAGCACCCCCACAGTAAACTTTCCATTTGGCTGTGGTGACAGCACAGCCCCCAGCAGACAGAGGGCAGGGGCAGGCAGCACCTGCCTGCCATCCATCTGGGCAGCACCAGCAGTGGTGACAGGAGGTGCCCTCGTCCTTGGGGTGACCCACGCAGCAACACCAATGCCAAGGCCAGGCTGCCCAGCCATGCACCCAAAAACCCATCTGCTACAGCATCACCCTGGGAAAACAGAAACCTGTCTGGAAGGCTCTGCACAGAGCTCTGCACCTGCTGGGATATGGCCTCTTGGGGGGCAGGTACTCAGCACCTCCAAAAAAGGGGTCCTGAGCCTCACAACGCGGATGTGGGCACCTACCTGGGCTGGGGCCGTGCAGGATGCGGCTCTGCTCCCTGCAGGCTGCCTGTCCTGCTGCTCGTCCCTGTTCCCAGCCCTCCGATGAGCGAGAGCTGTGATAACTATTTTGGTCACAGCACCACGGGACTGTCACATCACTACTCTGCACATCGCATCATGTTGCTGTGACGGTTTCGCAGCAGTCGCCCTGTTGGCGTCCCCGTGCTGGGAGAGCTCCCGAGCTGCCTGCTCCCAAACACAGGCCCTGGCTGGCAACCAGCTCGCCCTGCACCCTCCCTCTCCACCATGCCAAAGGGAGAAGGGCTGGAGAAATCAGAGGACAAGAACTCCTGCCTGCACCCTGCCCCAGTCCTTGCCCTTTTGCCCACCCCAGGGGCAGCATCCCACCCGAGCAGCTCCACTGGGCCACATCCATCCCCACCTGCCCTCTGCTAGCTCCTGCCTCCCCCAGTGCCACCAGCTGCCACACACCGCAGCAGGTCCCAGCTGCTGGAGTGCAACCCCGGCCCCCCTGCAGCCAGGACATTGCACACCGAGAGGGTGGGGGCTCCAGCCCCTACCGGTAGCAGCCTGGGCTGCCTGGCCACGCGGGTCGCCCAAACGAGGAGGATCAGGGACGGTCCCAGGAGCGGGACCAGCTGCAGATCTACTGGAGCTCCCCCGGGGCTGCCGCCATCCTCCCGCACTGGCAGCGGAGCAAGTGCGTCCCTGCATCGGGGAAACCGGGAGGCCGCAGGATAGGCCAGGGGGGCTGGGAGCAGCTCTCCCCTTCCCCGGGCAGCAACAGCATCGAAAGGGAAGGCCAGGCCGGGCTGGCGGCCCAGCGGGGCGGGCGGGAAAGCTGCGGAGGCGAGGAGCGGGACACAGACAATATGTCTGCAGCGCAGGACGCGCCGTTCGGGCAGCGCGGCCGGGGGGGGTCCGAGGGGACCCGCCGCCCGTTTGCTCGGGAGCCGCCGATGAAGGGCGAGCTGCATTTAGGCCGTGGCTAGGAGGCAGCAGCTCCCCCCTGGGGCTGCCAGGGCCCGGCCCCGGTGATGAATCACGGCGGGCACGGGGGGACAGGGGGGAGGGGAGCAGCCGCTCCTCTTCCTCCATCGGTGGGAAGCGGCCCCGCCACCGAGCCCTGCTTAGTCACAGTCCCGCGCCCAGGGCGAGAGCCCGCCGGGACCGAAGAGGTCTTGGCTGGAGACGAAGCAGGGAAGTGCCAAACCCAGCCCTCGCCCCGAGCCTCGGCCCCGCCGGCCGCCGCCCTCCCGGTTCCCCGAGCCGAGGCCGGCGGCAGAGTTCATCCCGGGGCAGCGCCGAGACCCGCCTGGCCGGGACCCCGAGTCCCTGCAGAGAGGTCGAGCCCCGGGGCAGGTGAGGTGCAACGTCTGCACCCACTGACCCGCCCGGCAGTGCCCTCCGCCATGTCACCCCCGGGGTGACACGACCAGGCTGTGGCGGTGACCCCGGCACAACCGGGGCGCAGACCCCGGGGACCCCGGGGCCCCACCGCAGGAGTGGGGCTGCCCCAGCAGGCAGAACTCCCCCAGGACATCCCGATCCGGTACCACACGCAGCAGCGAAGCCCTCTCCGCCGGGACCCCCACGGCATCGCCCCCAACTGCCGGGGAAGAGCCAGCGCAGGCGCGGGCGCCGCCGCCCAGGACCCCCCACCCGCCATGGCGAGGCCGCCCCCGGGAGGGCTCCCCAAGGGCAGCTTCCTCCGCAACACCCGGCGGCGGGGCTGGGGGTTGCGCGGCTCCGTCCCACCCCAAGATGGAGGGGCCGTGCCCGGGCTTTGTCGTGTGTGTCGTCCCCCCCTCTCCCCCGGTTTCCCTCCGCGCGTCCTCCCAGCTCCTCCACCGCCTCTCCCGGGCGTTCCGCGGGCGGTCCCTCCGCATCCTACGAGCCGGATCCCGCTCACCCCGGCCCGCTCCCCCCTCCCCCCCCAGGCTGCATCCAGCCCCCTACTCCACCTCACCGGATCTCGCTTCCCCCGGGCCGCCTCCCCCTCCCCCCGCCGCATCCAGCTCATCCCCACCCGGCCCCCGCCTCTCCCATGGCCGCATCCTGCACCCCTGCTCCGGTGCGGCCCCCGAAGGGGTCCCGGTCCCCCCGCGAAACCTTACCCTGAGCCGGCTGGGGCTGGGGCCGGGGCTCCCGCCCGGCGCCGTTCTTCTCCATGGCGTGGCGGGGAGGTGCAGGGGGCTGGCCCAGCCGTGCCGAGCCGCGCCGAGCCCCGCCGCACCGCCCCGCTCCCCCCGGCCCGCCGGGGGAGGACGCTCGGAGCTCCCCGCCCCGGCCCCGCCGCCCGAGCTGGGGGGAGCGGGCGGGCAGGGGATGCTCTACCCGGACTGGCCTCTCCCGGGCACCACTCAGTGTTCCCCCCCCCTGGGGGGGGGGGGGGGTCTTGACCGCCCTCCCGCAGCTAGAGCTGGGACCCCGCGCCCGTCACCCCGGCCGCAGGCCTACCCCTCCCCTGCCCAGCATCCCCCAGCTCAACTCCAGCCCCTCCCCTCCCATATTTCGTAGCTCACACCCAGCCTTCCCACTCCTCACGTTTTACGATGATGGCCCTGCCGCAGGCACCCCGTGAGTCCTCCCCGCCCCCTCGCCACAGTCAGCCCCCCCCCCTCGGATCAGCTGTACGGCTTCCAGGCACCCAAAGGTACAGATTTTCCATCGTGGAGCCCCCACCTCGTCTGCTTGTGAGGCCTCTCAGCTGCTTCCCCACCACCCACCCACCCACCACATGTGAGCTTTAGTCACAGCTGGGGGCGAGGGCTTTGCAGCCCCTCCGCCGCCAGGACGGGCAGATCAGGAGAGGCCTCCCCGGCTGCCTGCACAGGAGCAGAGGCGTCAGCTCATCTCCTCTCGGGGCAAAAATTCCTCTTGGCCTCGCAAGAAGCCGGGGTTGGCCCTGGTCGCTGCCCCACGCAGCATCCCAGAGCAAAGGACCCCCGGGTACAGGTGACAGCTTGCTGCAGCAGCACCTGTAAGGGCAGGGGACACATGGGCAGCAGTGCAGGGTTTGGCAGGAGCCAGGGACACGTCCCGTTCACCGCTTGTCCAGCCCGGTCAGGGCATCCCGCAAAGCACTCGTCTGGGCACGTGTTGATCGACAGAATCATTTCTCGGCAGGCAGCGCCCATCAGAGATGCCTGTTTTGGGGATGATGTCACCACAGGGCCAGGAGATCCCCCACCACTCATCCTCCCTCACCTACCAGGCAAACAGGTTTCCCTAAATCCCAGCCCTCTCCTCCAGAACCACGTTCCTCTGACTCAGAGGCTGGGGCGCAGGCAGGAGGGCTCCCCGGCAGACGGGGCTGTGCCCCTGCAAGGGTGGCTGTACACCCCAAAACACCCCAGAGCCCCAGAGCCCAGCCCACAGCCGCTGAGCTGTCACTTCCCCCCAGTCCCTGGCCACACCACCTTCGGCTGCTCGCCCAGCCCAGCCAGAGCAGAGGCTTCCCTGAAACTGCCCACAGCCTCATCCTCTGGCTGACTCCTTGGCCGGGGAATGCTGAGCAGCCCGGCCGGGCCCCGGAAACTGTGCAGCCCCGGGGGGACAACAAGAGGGCACACAAACACAGGGGACATCCCAGGACAGGGAAGGAGAGCAGCCCTGCTCACACACCTGTATGGCTGAGCCTCTGAGAGGGCTGTGGCAGCCCCATGTCCATCACTTCAACCACACACAAGGGACCAAGCAGAGCAGGGCCAGGGCCACCCCATGACCTGCTCCAAGGTGCTGGCAGGTGGCTCTGAAGCTCCTTTGCCTGACAGCACTGTGGCCCTGTGGGTCCCCGTGAGGATGGGAAGGGCCCAGCAGAGCATCACCCAGAGCAAATGTGCATCCTGGTGCTCTGGGACAGCCTGGCATCAGGTTTGGCCATTCCTGGGGTTCATCACCACACTAGTGCCCAGCATGGGCAGCAGTTCCAAAGGCTCCTGGCTGCCCCACTAGCACGAGTCAATGGATTACACAACCAGCAGGTCATTGATCCATGACTTGGCTGCAGGCAGAGCCCTGCTGTGTTGGGGTCCCTGGGCCCAGCCCCCCCCCCCGGTCCCACAGTGCTGGGAGCAGCCATCTTCCTCACACTGATGGAAAATCCAATGAGCTCATGATGAGCGTGTCACCCGGTCCTGGCAGTCGCACACCCCCCAGCTCCCCATGTTCCTCAGACCCTGGGTGCAGGGTGCAATCCTGCCGCAGCTCCCTCAGGCAGACCTGGGGAGGGGGCCACATGCAGCAGGCTGGGGCTTGGCCACAGCTTAGCCCCCATGGTGTGCCCAGAGCCCTGCTGGTCTCCATGCTGCCTGTGAGGAACCAACAGGGAGCCAAACACCCCAAAATCAAAGGACAACCACAGCTGTGGCTCAGCTGCTGCCCTGCCAGTGTGTGCTGCTCTGCAGGAGCTGGGGTGCAAACAGGGATGAGGATGGCAAACAAACCCCACTGACATCTTGGGGCAAAGTACCATGGGGGACACCCCATCCCACTTGTTCACCTCCCTCCTCTAGCCCCAGGACTTTGCCCTGTCCCAGGGTGCCTTCATCCACTTTGCTGCTCCACACAGGGGCTTTGGTGGCCACGCAAGGCCAGTGCTAAGCACAGTACCATGGCCAGGAGAGCTGATCTGAACCCTTGCCCCCAACATGTTCTCCCTGATCCCCACTAGCCATGGGGCAGTGACCCAGCAGGAAGCCAGGGGTGAGGGTCTGTCCCTATATCCTGCCTCAGAGCTCATGGGTGCTGTGCCAGCTCATCGCCAGTGCTGTCCCAGGGTAGCCACCAGCCGAAGAGCATCTTGCCATAGGGCTGGCATTGTGACTGTCCACAAAGCCCCACTGTCATAAGACAGTCCCCTGTGGGTACAGGTGACAAATGGGCCAGCAATGGGCTGAGCCTTGCCCCGCCCTGCTGCAACCCTCATCTGCTCTGTAATTATCCTGAGCCGCATCTGTAATTAGTGTCCTGATGTCATGGTGTCAGGCCTGGGCAGCCCCACACACTCCCTGACAGCCCCACCTTGGACCCCGGGGCTGAAGGAGATCCCAGCCTATCCTGAGGACCAGCTGCCTGGCTTCAGCCCCTCACCAGCATCACTCCTGGACCCCTACACTGTCCCTGCCCCGCAGCACCTGAGCTCCATAGAGCTGGATCTGGGGAGTGCAGGGCTTGGCTGCTCCCACTGCCAGCATCCTAGTGATGGATGGGCAGGAGAGGGGGGCAGCCACTGCCCTCCCAAGCCCCCTGGGGATGAAGGTGCCCTACATCACCAGAGAATGCAGTGGAGTGGCCTCAGCAGCTAAAAACAGAGCAGGAGGCATAGGCATCTGTTGGCAGGGGCACACGTGTCTGAGCAGCCACTGCCCCTCGGCCAGCATCAGGCAAGGTGAGGCTGAAGGGTGGGACAGGCACGGGGAGGAGGGTGAAAGCCCCTCTGTTGGACTCTGTCCATCTTATACTGGGGAGCCCACAGTTGTACACAACACTACAGATGTGGTCCCACTTTATTGCGAGGCAGCCTACCCACCACACCCCCTGCCCAGCACCAGCACCAGCACCGTGGGCTGCCGGGTGCCTCTAGCACCCACGCAAGGGCCGGGCTGTGCCGGTGATGGTGAACTGGGAGCTCAGGACCTCTGAGGGTGCCCGTGTCTGCTGGCCCGGCTGCTGCCCACCAGCAAAGAGGGTGAAGGTGCCAGGTTCAAGGTGCCAGTCCTGTGCCCAGACAGCACGCTGCTCGGCTGTCACCTGGAAGGACAGCTTGGTCTCCTGGCCGGCTGGTATGGCCACACGGCGGAAAGCCACCAGCTGCCAGCGCGGCACTGGCACCGACGACTGCTCCCACCTCAGGTAGAGCTGCACCACCTGCCCAGAGGGATGGGAGTCAGTGCCCACAGGACCTTCCAGATACCCCCCAGCCACATCCATACCCCACTGTGCTCACCTCCTCACCATCCCGCTGCCCCGTGTTTTCCAACACCACAGACACGGAGAGGTTGGCACAGAGGGGCAGTGATGGGGGGCTTAGCACCAGGTCCCGGTACTGGAAGGTGGTGTAGGACAGCCCGTACCCAAAGGGGTAGAGTGGGGCCTCCTGCCCATAGTACCGGTATGTCCGCCCCTCCATGGTGTAGTTCTCCATGGGTGGCACCTGCAGGATGTGGGACTCATGGAGCAAGGCAGGGCTGGGCAGCATGGGCAAGCATCAGCCCTGCATCCCATGGCTCTTGGCAGGGAAGGGGTATCGGTGCCACCGTCTGTCCCAGCCTTACCTGGTGCATGCCCATGGGCCATGTGGCTGGCAGCCTGCCGGCTGGGTTGGCCCCCATCTCACCCAACAGGACCCTGGTGATGGCCAGGCCAGCGGCCTGAGCAGGGAAGAAGCAGGCCAGGATGGCCCCCACACCCTCATGTGCCTGTGCCCAGCTCACGTCCAGGGGCCCAGCGTTGAAGAGCAGCAGGATGACAGGGCGGCCAGCAGCTAAAGAGAGACCCTGGTCACCCAGAGCCCTGTGCCAGCACTGCTCAGGTGACCCTGGTGTGCCTCAGGGATGAGGAAAGCCTGGGAGGTTGTGACAGCCTCAACCCCCAGAACCCCAACCAGCCCCGCCCAAGCCCACAGAGCCCTTACCCGCCCGCACAGCACCCTGCAGCAGCTCCAGCTGGTGGCCTGGCAGCAACAGGTCGCTCCGGTCCTTTGCCTCTGTCTCCAGATCCACCCCTGCATGGGGACAGCCAAAGAATAGCCCCTTACACCCTGCCCGGGCACCGGGAGCAGCGGGGCACCAACTGCCTTGAGGGGCCAAAGGGGCCCCAATCCTCTCCTCCTCCCCAGGCTGAGCCCACCCAGCACCCTCCCCACTCCCACCTACCTGTTCCCAGGCAAACCACCACCACGTCAGCAGCCCCCGCTGCACCCACCACCTCTGCCGGGTGGTACCGCTGGCACCGCGGCTCGGGGCAGCCTGCTGCAAAGCTGACATTGACCTGCAGCATCTCCAGCCCTCTCCTGCAACAGAGAGGAGCAGAGGGCACCTTGGGTTTGGGGCACCTTGGGGACACTTGCCATGTCCCAGGGAAGGGATGAATAGCAGCACCGGGGAGGCTCACCGGGGAGTCTCACCGGGGAGTGTAGATGTACCGCGGCTCCGGCACTGGAGCGTAGTCCCCAAACAGCACCCGATGGTTGTCAGCAAAGGGACCCACCACCTGTGAAAGGCAGAGGGTGAGGGTGGACACTGGCAGTCCTGTGCCATGCAGCTCTCCCAGGGAGGGAACACCTGCACGCCCAGGGCACCCTGCCCACCTCCCGTGTCCGTGCTCACCGCCAGGCGCTTGCCAAGCAAGTCTGGAGCCTTGAGGGGCAGCGTCCCCCGTATGTTCTTCAGCAGCACGAAGCTCTTGACAGCAGCTTCCAGTGAGAGGTTCTGGTGCTCCGGGGTCTGCACGGCACTCAGGTCCAGGGCACTGTAGGGGTTCATGGCCGGGGGGTCGAATTCCCCCAGCCGCATCCGTGTGTAGAAGAGGGGCCGGACCCGGTCACGCAGCATCTGTGAAGACCCCGACACCGAAACCTCGGCTGTGCTTGGTGGGGGCAGCCCTGGCTCCCTGCCCACACCCCCAGCCCTGCTCCCCTTGGCTCACCTGCAGTGTGATGTTGCCCGTCTCCAAAGCCTGGGGGATGTGCATGAAGACGTTTCTCCTCAAGCCATAGGAGACCTCCAGGTTGCAGCCGGCGTTCATGGAGGCTGCCGTGCAGGTGAGCAGGGAAACCACTCATCATGGCTGCACGATGGCCGGGGACCCTGCACCCATCCCGTGAGCTCACCAACTGCTGCCTCCAGGAAGGTTCGTGTGTAGTGGTGCCCCAGCACGATGAGCTCCAGGGCCCCCTCATCGCTCACTACATAGCCCTTGAACCCCCACTCTCCACGCAGGATGTCCGTCAGCAGCTTCTTGTTGGCACAGGCAGGAATGCCATTGATCCTGTGGGAGAAGGAATGGGGAAGCCTGGAGGGATGGACACTTGGGCACCCCATGGGCCATGGGCAGCCCGGCCCGTGCAGCCCCTGCTACAGTCAGTACCGATTGTAGCTGCACATGAAGCTGTAGGAACCAGCACGCACACACGCCTGGAACTGGGGCAGGAAGGTGGTGTGCCAGTCTCTCTCCAGCACCTGTGAGTGCCACAGCAAAGGGGTCAGCACCATGGGGGCTGCCCACCACCCCACAGCCCCACTGTCCCGTGGTCCTGCTGCAGGCACCTTGGCATCAAAGCTGAGCCTGGAGACGGGGATGTTCTCAGGTCCTCCGTGCACACTGAAGTGCTTGCAGCCAGCGCTGGCCTTGATGTAGCGGGGATGCTGACCCTGCAGTCCCTGCACGAAGCTGTGGGCCAGCTCTCCACTGAGGAATGGGTCCTCCCCGTAGGTCTCCTGGGTGAGGTGCAGGTGGGACATTGCTGGGACCTCACGCTCCTGCAGCAAGCACTCCGAGGAGCTGCTGCCACGCTCCAGCCACTCAGCCACAATCCTGTGTGGCTGGATCCCTCACCCCCTGCTCACACCTGGTTCCTGCCCCACAGTGGGTGCCGCATGATGTTGAGGACAGGGCTGAAGCAGCTGAGCCCAGTGTGGTCATCGTAGCGCCCGGTGGCAGCAAATGTGTTGTGCTTGGCTCTGACCTCTGTAGCAGTGGCATTGGCTACTCGGTAGATGAGCTCAGGGCTGTGGGAGAACACGGAGGTGTCAGGAGGAAAGGATAACGGAGGGGAACACATTTCACAGAGCCATATCCCACATCCCCAAGGGCACTGTATCCTGTGGCAGTCTCACAGGTGGATACAGGCTGCCCCATCCCATGGCAGATGTCCCAGGTGGGTCCCCAGCCCCCTGTTCCACATGACCCTACAGGTGGGTAGCCCATCCCACGGGATCCCCCCGGGTGGATCCCCAATCCCACGACCCATGTAAACCACCTCATGGACTCCATCCCCGGTGCCCCCCAGCCCAGTGCCGGTACCTGAAGGTGGCAGCCAGCCCCAGGGCCTGGGGAAAGGCTGTGGCCCAGCCGGGTGCCTCCGCATCCCCCCGCAGACACTCCGTGTTCCAGTTGTAGGGCCCGATTCCCAGCCGCGGGATGGGGGGTGCGGGGCCGTTGCCCATCGCTCCCCCCCTCGCCACCTGCGGGCCAGCGGCGCTGAGCAGGGGGGTCCTGGGGCTGCCCCCGCTGCTCCCCACCGCCCCTCACCTGCAGCACCAGCTCGTCGGGGCTCAGACGGCCCATCAGGTCGTCGAGGCGGCGTTGCCACGGCAGGGCCGGGTCCTGGAAGGGGAAGAGGGGGGTTGCGGGGGACGGCTCTGCCCGCCCCGTCCCGGCAGCCAGCGCCGCGCACAGCAGCAGGGCCCGGACCCCTGGTACGGCCGGTCCCGGGGCCGCCGCGCTCCACCGGGCGGGCGGGGACACGGCTGGGGGCGTCATAGCTCGGTTTGGCTGCCCGGGATGGGCCCGGTGCTCCGAGGCCACGGACGGTGGGCGCAGCGCGGCAGAGCGAGGGGCGTTGCGGAGCGGCTGCCCGGCCTTACGCCCACTCGACGGGGCGGATCAGGGCGGGACCGGGGTGGGGGATGCCGGGGCGGGAGGTGTCGGTGGTTGGTCGGGTCGGGTCGGGTCCTGCTGGTTGGAAATCTTGGAGTGCGGGTCTCGAGGCGAGGGATGCCAGTGTCGGGGGACCTCGGGAAAAAGGGAACCTTCGAGACCCTCCCGGTGCAGGCACGGCGGTGAGCGGGAACTGGCGGAGCCAAATCGGCTCCTGTGACCCCCCGGCAGCAGCGGGACTGGCACGGCCGCCCCCTGCTCGGGGTTCGGGAGCACTCAGCGCCCCACAGGCTCTCCTGGCCTGGCCTCGGGACCCGGGGAAGCAAAGGGAAGGGCCTTCATTAGCACGCTGTGATTTAACGAGAGCCACGGAGCCACGCGGTGACTGGGGACAGGGCACCCACACACCGTGTGCTGCAGGGTCTCCAGCCTTTGCTGTGGTTTTCTATCCAGGAGATGCTTGGGGGAAGCAGAGAGCACAGAATGGCCCCTTACCCACCCCTAGTGGGATGGGGCCGGGCGACGAGGGAACACGGCCATCCCATCACCTCGCTGGCGACGTGTCCCACTCCTGCCAGGGATGGAGGGGACCTTGGCAGTTCCCCAGCCCGAGCTGACCATGCCAAGAGCTGGTATCAGGCGCTGGGACCGGCAGCCGCCAGCTCGGCTGCGCTGTCGGGGGACGCAGCCATGTAAGGCAATGCCAGCGGGTCAGCCCTGCTGCTCCGTGGGGACAGGGATCCATGGCCCAGCTGTTGGATTCCTCAGCAGCTGCGGGGAGAGAGGTCCCGCTGGCAGCTCCCGCAGCATGTCCTCCCCCCCGGCACACAGCCCCCATCACACTGCCCGGAGCAGGAGACCTACCCAAAGTTACACACAAATAACCACCAGCTTCCCCTGAGAGCTGGGGCTGGGGAGGCTCAGGAGGAGCCCCAAGCCAGGCTGGTTTTGGGGACACCCCCGTCCTCTGCCACATTTCCACACAGCCATGTCCATTCCCACTCGTGTGTGGTGTGGAAGCCCAGCACCAGCTCTGTTCCCATACATTCTGTGGGCCGGGGCTCTGGTCCTTCTCTGACCCACTAGCTCGCTGCTGGGTTCGGCTGTTCTCACCCCAGAGACCGGTGGCTCTGCCAGGTCCAGTGATTTCCAGCACCGTGTGACCCAGAGCAGCCCTGGGCACACGGCCACGCTCACTCCGGGGCTTTCACACGCGGGAACGGTGAGAGCCGAGCCCCGGCTCAGCCCCCGCCAGCCCCACGACTCCATGTGCTCAGCTTCACCCCAACACACCCAGCACAGGCCCGGGGAACCCAACCCCCCCCGGCCAGGCCCTTGCTCTGGCGATGGCTCCTTCCAGCAGGAGGAACCCTCCAGAACCATCCACGGCCACCACTGCGATCGGAGCGGCCACGCAGCACCCGGGGACCCGGCTGCTGGCTGGGCTGGGCTGGGCGGTGCGGGTGTGGATGCGGGTGCAGTGTGGGTGAGGGAACAGGTGCGGGTGTGGGGCGGGTGCAGTGCGGATGAGGGAGCGGGTGCGGGCTTGGTTGCGGGTGCGGGTTTGGGTGCGGGATTGGGCTGGGTTTGGGTGCGGGGCTGGGTGCGTTTCGGGTTCGGGTGCGTTTCGGGTCTGGGTGCGGGTTTGGGTGCGTTTCGGGTCTGGGTGCGGGTTTGGGTGCGTTGCGGGTCTGGGTTTGGGTTCGGATCTGGGTGCGGGTTCGGGTTCGGGTGCGTTTCGGGTCTGGGTGCGGGTTTGGGTGCGTTTCAGGTCTGGGTGCGGGTTTGGGTGTGGGTTCGGGTGCGTTTCAGGTCTGGGTGCGCGTTTGGGTGCGGGTTCGGGTGCGTTTCGGGTCTGGGTGCGGGTTTGGGTGCGGGTCTGGGTGCGTTTCGGGTCTGGGTTCGGGTTCGGGTGCGTTTCGGGTCTGGGTGCGGGTTTGGGTGCGGGTCTGGGTGCGTTTCGGGTCTGGGTTCGGGTTCGGGTGCGTTTCGGGTCTGGTTGCGGGTTCGGGTGCGTTTCGGGTCTGGGTGCGGGTTCGGGGTTCGGGTGCGTTTCGGGTCTGGTTGCGGGTTCGGGTGCGTTTCGGGTCTGGGTGCGCAGGGAGCGCGGTCCAGGGCGCTCCCTGGCGGCTGCTCCGGGCCCCGCCGGGATTTTCCGCCTCTGCCGTTACACGGCGCAGGGCATGCCGGGAAGGCCCCGGGGCATTCTGGGGCGCGTAGTTCGTTGGGGCGGGGAGGCCTGCGAGTCCCATGGTGCCCCGCGGCGGGCCCGGTGAGGCGGCGGCCCGGCAGGATGTCGCGACAGGGAGGCCGCGGAACCGAGAGCAAGAAAATGGTAACGGCGGGACCACGAGCCTCAGGAGCAGGGCAGACCCCGGCAGGACCGGGCCTGTGGGCCCTGGGGCAGGGGAGGGGATGGGGGAGGCGAGGCCCGGCCCGGCTGTGCGGTCGGGGCCTGTGGCGCTGCCCTCCCGCCCGCCGGGCCTTGTGGGGAGCTCGGGGGATCGGCCCGTCCTGCCCTGCCCCGGTCCGTGGTACTGAGGGGAGCTCGAATGCTGCTCAAACCAGCCCATTAATTGTGGTTTGGTGCCGTGTCGGTGTCTGAACAGTGACCACGAACCGCGGCTGCGCGGCTCTCGGGGGTGGCTCTGTCTCCCCGCAGGCTCCCGCCTGCTTCTGCCCCTCTGCACTGCCAGGGCTTCAGCTCCTCCTTAAAAGCGACGGGTTTTACTTAAAGAGCTGGCGGAACTTAATCGGAATTGTGGCGTTTTTGTAGCCCCCGAAGGGTTCCGCATCGCTGAGACCTCAAGGTGGAAAAACGGAAATAATGGGAAAATCGTTGTGTGCTCTGATGGCATCAGAGGGGCTGGAAATGAAGAATTCATTTGCAGATGCAGATTTAGGAGTTTGCCGTGTTCTAATGCAGTAAAGAATAGCAACTTACTATAGAAATAACTCATAAAAAGAACTGACCAGCCCTGGGTTTGCACACCTGGGGACTGGTAACGGGAGGTAACAGAGTTGTGGCTTTCCAGTCAATGACAGCAGCCTGGTACCAGCTGGATTTCTGCCATCCATTCACCCCCTCTTGCTCCAGCTGCCAAGCCTCAGCTTTACACTACTTTGGAGGATTTCAGTAATTTTAGTAGCCTTTTTTTGCATGCCTGAAATTCTCTGCCAAGTGTCTTGACTCTGCTAAGGGAGATTTCCACCTTGTCTGAGTGATGGGAACTTGCAGGACTTTTCCAAGAAGAAAGCAGAATTGTGAGTAAAACAAAAAATAATTAAAAAAACCCCAAAACTAAGAATGTGGCAGTTCTTTAGACTGCAAACCTGCCAGCACCAAGGAGCCTGACTGGTCCTTTTCAGGTGCCTGCAGCATTTTGGTAGTGACAAGGTGGAATTCCCCATCTCTTCTAACAAACCCAATTTTCATTCACTGAGTGTTGCCCTGGGGGAATTTTTCCTCCTGGTGTTTGTCTTGGCTTTGTGTATCTTGTTCAGGATGAAGTGTGATCTGTGCTAACTCTGATGTTGTCTCTTTTCCCTTCCTTTCTGCCCACCTGCTGCTTTCATTCTCTAGTATTGGTATTTGCCATTCATTTCACCTTCTGCATCTTTGCATCTCATGGTAGGTGAGAGGCTTTTAATCCAAGATTAGACTCTGTGATGTTTCTGAATGCTAACACTGAAAAGCAGGAAATAAATGATGGTTTTTTATCTCTTCCTAGAAACACTTCCTTGGGTTCTGTGAAAAGCTGGAGCCTGTTGGAGCTTTTTGCTTTGCAGCCTGAAGTGACTTTGTTAATCACTGGTCTGGCTTAATGGCTCCAGAGGAAATGCACTTTGCTTCAGGCTGAGGAGGGGTGAGGGGGCTCCTCCCTTGGGGTTTTCTGCAGTGAACTGTGGTACCCCAGCCAGGCACAGGAAGCACCACACAGACCTGAGCTGACCCCAAATCATCCTCACTGTGCCTTGTCTGGCTCTGAGGAGCTGATTCTTGTGTGTGAAGCAAATTATGTGTCTGGATAACCTTCCAGGGATCAGATAAGTCTTGGGGTTTTTTTTCTTGGTAGCAGAATGCAATAAATCTGTGGGTCACTGAGTGGTTTTTGTCCTCTGGGAAGAGCCTCACAAACCAGACCAAGGTCTGAGCCAGGTCTCACCTCCAGGTCAGTGGCTGAAACAAATTCAGGTCCCTGGCAGCTGCAGGTTGAGCATTCCAGGAGGGGGTGGGTGGCACTCAGAGCAGCCTGGAGGTGTCATTCCAGGATGTGCCCATTAAAGCAGAGATGCTAATTGGCAGCTAAGAGCTCAGCCAGGTCAGGCTCAGGACACATTTATGGGAAGTACTCAGCTCTGGTGAGGCCACAGCTTGAGTCCTGTGTCCAGTTCTGGGCCCCTCAGGAAGGAGATTGAGGTGCTGGAGCAGGTCCAGAGAAGAGCAAGGAGGCTGTGAAGGGATCCAGCAGAATTCCTGTGAGGGAGCTGGGGGTGTTGAGGCTGGAGAAGAGGAGGCTCAGGGGAGACCTCATCACTCTCTCCAACTCCCTGAAAGGAGGTTGGAGCCAGGGGGGGGTTGGTCTCTTTTCCCAGGCAACTCTCAGCAAGACAAGAGGGCAGGGTCTCAAGTTGTGCCAGGGGAGGTTTAGGTTGGAGATGAGAAAGAATTTCTTTCTGGAGAGGGTGATCAGGCATTGGAATGGGCTGCCCAGGGAAGTAGTGGATTCTCCGTGTCTGGAGAGATTTCCAAAGAGCCTGGATGTGGCACTGAGTGCCATGGGCTGGGAACCATGGGGGGAGTGGATCAAGGGTTGGACTTGATGATCTCTGAGGTCCCTTCCAACCCAGCCCATTCTATGAAGTGCTCTGTGTATGGAGAGGCAGAAAAAGAAAGTTCTGGATTGTTCCTGCTCAGGGTTTCTCTTTCCAGTTGCCTTCCAGAATACCAACAGGGATCTCCTGATGAAGCAGCAAATCCCTTTGAGGCAGCAGGTTTCTGTGCCCCCTCTCCAGGCCCAGGGAAGCAGCTCTGGACACAGCTGCAGCAGTGCTCAGTTTGTTTTCTTTTTGACTCGTGCTAAATCTTGTTGTTTCTGCCCAGAACTCAGAGCTCTTCACACTGACCTACGGGGCGTTGGTCACCCAGCTCTGCAAGGACTATGAGAACGATGAGGATGTCAACAAACAGCTTGACAAGATGTGAGTGGCTCTGCTGCAGCCAAAGAGCCTCGTGGGGTTCTCAAAGCCTGGCAGATGGAGTTTTGTTTAATACAAAATATCTTTGGTCTCTTCACAGGGGTTACAACATTGGGGTGAGGCTAATAGAAGACTTTCTGGCCCGGTCCAATGTTGGGAGATGCCATGATTTCCGTGAAACTGCAGATGTTATTGCCAAGGTAAATGGTCAAAGCTTGGCTCTGACAGGTTGTGGCTCTGTTTTGCATATGAGGATGGAGTATTTGTTGTTTCTGGGACTGTTCTGAGGGTTGACTTAGATTTTGGAGAGATTAAAAAAAAAAAAAAAGAGATATCAGATCCCTGAGTACTTCTCAGGGTGGGAATTGGGAGATAGGGGTGAGGTTTTCAAAACTTCAGTAATTTTACAGTCATCTCTTGTTCACCCTCTGTTTGACATAACAGATAGCATTTAAGATGTACCTGGGCATCACTCCGAGCATCACCAACTGGAGCCCTGGAGGTGATGAGTTCTCCTTGATCTTGGAAAATAATCCCTTGGTGGACTTTGTTGAGCTCCCTGACAACCACTCCTCTCTCATCTATTCCAACTTGTTGTGTGGAGTGCTGCGAGGGGCCCTGGAAATGGTGAGTGAACAAACATCTTTCTTCCAGTGATACCCATGAGGGTGCTGCCCAAGACTCTCCCTCTTATCACCCAAATTCAGTCACTGGGGACGTGTGGCCCTGAGTGGGGAGGTTAATGGGGCTCTGAACCACCTGGCATGTCCTGCCCTCAGCATCCTCCAGCTGGTGCTTCACAGTAGGACACTTTAGAGAAACTGATGTTCTAAAGAGGTGACAACAGCTCCTCTTTTCCTCCCCCCAGGTCCAGATGGCTGTGGATGTCAAGTTTGTCCAGGACACACTGAAGGGTGACAGTGTCACAGAGATAAGGATGAAGTTCCTCCGGAGGATTGAAGACAATCTTCCAGCTGGGGAAGAGTGAATTGCAGCTCAGTCTCCCGTGGGGCTGGAGGGGACCAGCGGGTTTGGGCCATTAGCTTTTGTCACAGATCCATAGGGATGTAGGGATCTAGTGCTCCTGCACATTCAGACTGACTCACTGACTGTTTAAAACGTTGTTATATTCTTCTACTGTCAATTCCATCTCCTGTAGAAGACGATTGTCTGGTTGCTGTTTATTTCATGAATCCATTCTGAAGCTTTTTCATAAGGTGATGTCTTTTTTGTATTCCCCTGGGGACTCTTTCTACACAGTTTCTGATGGTGACGTTTGGTTGTGTGAGAACTGCTGCTCAGAGCCTGGGAGAGCTCCAGCCTGCTGGAATCCCAGTCTGCTTTACTGCCAGGATTGGAAAGAGAGCTCTCAGAGCCACTGATGTACTCTCCAATGCTGTCCTTAAAAAGAGGTGTTTAAAAGTCCTTTGGAGATAAGTGCATGGTATTCCCACAGCTCAAACTGGCTTCCTGTGTTTGATTCTGTAGTTGTAGTAAAATAGAGGCTTGGTGAGGGCTGGGAGAGCCCTTTGAGTGCTGGCATCTCCTCAGGGTGACTCTGGTGACAGAGCAGTGGCAGGGTCGCTGTGGCTGCTGTGCAGTTTCTCATCCCCAGCAGCCTCCTGACTCCCCTCTTGGGGAGGAGCTGATCCAAGCCATGGAGCAGCAGTCACCATTTTAAATGGAGAAAATGGAAGTGGCTGCAGTGCCACCCGTGGCACCCATGGCACATGGTTCCACAGAACAGGACCCACAGCTCTGGTCAGTGTCTGGGAGGCATTGGGTGCCTCCCACAGGTAAAACCCCTGCAGGGGTGGAGCTGTGGTGGTTTCTCACTGATGTTTAGGACACAGCAGTTTCCCTGTTACTTGGTGAACCTCGGCAGCCTGCGGCACCTGGTGGTCTGTAAAATAAATGCAGAAAGGAGTGATGCAGCTCAAAAAGCAAAGACATTGAGCCCTCGGCTTCCTCTGCCATCCTGTTCAGCAAGAAAACACAGCCAGAGGTTCTGTTCTACCACTTTACCTACCATGAAGGTGCAGACCCACAGAGGTGAGCGGGAGCTCATGGAGTTTATTCACTTCCATGGGTGTCCAGACACCTCAGCAGGTCTATACCTGAGTGTAGGGTGAGGGAGGGAAAGTTGCTGCTCCTGCTGCCTTCCTTTGGGTTCTCTGCATGAATATTGGTCATCTGGACAACTCAGCTTGTCCCTTTTTATTCCTCAAATGAGCGAGCCCTTTTTGGTGGGAGGGTTTGGATACCCCAGGTGGGAGCAGTTGGAGGAGCTGTGGGGGGGTTGGAGGTGCTGTGTGGTCACACTGCAGAGGTGAAAAAAGAGCAGCCATTTCTCATCCTTGAGTGTTCTAAGTCACTTTAAAGCTACATTTTAAAAGCAACTGCATTAAAAGAATCCCAGTGTCAACTTTTTGGTTTCCTTTTTGGCTTTTTTTCTTTTTTTTTTGGTGGTGCTGGTGAGGAGCAGCGGCCGCGCGGGGCTGGCAGGGTGACGGCAGAGCTGCACCAGGAATGTCTGGTGTGAAAGCTGCTGCCTGAAGGAACCTGCCCGATATTCAGAGCACGGAGGGACTTGTGGCTGGGGAGTGGGGCTGAGGGACTGATGGGGAAACCAGACAGTCAATGTTTGCTTGTTTGAGGACTGGCCTTTCTCTGCCCCGGGAATGCCCGTGTGTGAGCAGGGACGCACCGCTGCCAGCCCGCAGCGAGGCCCCGTGTCCCTGCTGACATCCCAGCTCAGGGGGGGAGAATTTTCCAGCAGAGAGTGAGCTCCAGGTCCCTTTCCCTCTGGCGAGCAAGGGAATGTACTCACCCACCCCCACGGGAAGGGGTCCCAGCCAGGGAACCACAGAATTGAGGGAGAAATCTGCTGGGATGACTGGGTGAAAACCAGCCCCGACCCTCTGGAAGAAGAAAACCCAAAAAAAGTGCATTTAAGCAAATTAAAACTGTCTACTACCGAGTAGCTCATTGTAGACAAGGGGGAGAATATGCAAAAAGCTCTGTTTGAAACCTACTAAATATTCCCATGTGCTGTTTATAGGAAACAAATGGTGAAAGGCACGCTGCCTCCATAAAACCCTGCGCATGGCTGGGCTTGGAGCGACGCCGCTCCCCGGCTCGGGGTTATTGAATCCCCACCACTTTCATGTTGTGCCAGGCCTGACCCCTGGACACATACCATGGAGGGGAAAGTTGTCTTGTGGAAATAATCGACATTCCTAGGGAACGATTTAACCTAGCAGGAAAAGAGGCAGCTTCCAGCCTTTCGCATCTCTGGGTGATGTTAGGGATGACAATAGCAACAAGTGGAGGGAGGGGGAGGGACATGGAACATGAGCAAGGCTGCAGGGCCTGGGGGGTGTCCAGGTCCAGCCACCCACTCTGCCCAGCCCCCTGCTGCTCACCCACCCCTTGATGACAGCAAGTGGATCCTGCTTCACCCAGACACCATGTCCTGACCTCATCCCTGACTCCCAGAGTGATGGTTGTGGGAGCAGTGGCAGTCACAGAGGGGCTTTGCCAGCCCTTGCCCTCCACAAGTGCCATCTCCTGTGGGGGGCTGGGTCCTTCTCCCCTGGCTGGTGGGAGCAGAGCTCCCAGCCCCACTTCTGCCACCCAACCCAGGGCAGGCAGCATCCCCAGGCAGCATCCCAGCACTGCCAGCACCCACTGATGGAGCTGGGACAGTGCTGGGAGCAGAGCCCGGACAGGATGGGGAATCTCTCTGGGAGGGGAGCATTTCCAGACTGGTGTCCTCACTGCCGGGGTTGCTCCCCCAGCTTTCAGCCAGATGTGCTTGGCCAGGGTGCTGGGTGCTCTCTGGGGCCATGAGAAAGATATTTCACAGGGGATGGCAGCTCCTTAGCTGAGGAGCAGGCAGTGCTGGTGGGGACAGGCTGGCTCAAATGTCCCCCAAACCCCACATGTGTGGGACATGCAGCCCCCAGTGCCTGCTGCAGCCAAGTGTTACAAAGCTTGGCTGGTGGTGGCACTGAGGCCAGGCAAGGAGCTGCTGGGGGAACTTGCTCCATCCAGACATGGATCCATCCCTGCCCCAGGACTCCCAGCTCCCAGTGAGCATCTCTCCATGCTGGGTGCCCCAGAAGTACCAACGGACCCAGCATCTGCTCAGTGACACTCTGGCAAGTTTGGGTCTGTGGATGCTGTTACAAACCCTCCCAGGAAGCCTGACCAGCTTGCAGAATCCTCCCTCAAGGCACAGCCACGCAGAAAAAAATCACTATCCTGCCCCAAACGTGGTTTCCAAAGCTGGGACCACTGGCTGGCAGCTGCATTGGACCAGGGCAGCCCATCAGTGATGCTCCTGGCACCTGCCCTCCTGTAGCATCCCTCACCGGGGCTGAGGAAGAGAAGGAGGAGGAGAAAGAAGTGGTATCTGCACTTCCTCATCCCAGGCAGGAGGCACAAGCCCAGCGCCAGCCACACTGCTCAGAGCTCTGCCACGTTTTGGTGGTGTTTGGTATTTTTGGGTGAAGGGAAGGAGGCTCCATTGTTCCTTTTCCATTGTTTTGTGTTTCCTAGGCGGGACAGCCCCCTCCTCCCACACTCTGCCGGGCTGTGGAGCTCATCCAACCCTTTGAAAGCCAACTCTGCAGTGAAGTTTTCCTCTGCTGGGAAATGCCCTGAGATGCATCCCCTCTCCCAGGCACGAGCTGGCACCCGCACCACGTGCGGGGACGAGGGGAGATCCAGGGCAGGGTCCCTGCTCACCTCTGTGTCCCCAGGATGCTCCCAAATCCCTGCACCCCGCTTTCCTTCCCTACAGGGCCATCCCTGCCAAGCTGTGACGGGAAGGGACAGCCCCGAGCAGCAGCGTGACAGTCGCAGGGAAGCAGCTTGATCCCCACTGCTGCCCCCACGCCGTGACCCGCCGAGGACACGGGTGTCCTCCGGCCACGGGAGGGTCCGACCACGCCCCGCACACCCCCAGGCAGACCGGGACCGTCCTTTCCGCCTTTCTCCCTGCGGTTTCCCTGCTCTCGGTTTCTCGTTCCGCTCCACACAACTAAACCCCGATAATTAAAACCACAGCAGCCTCTGTCCTGCCGGCGGCAGCACCGGGACCCTCCGGGAGGTGCTCTCTGCCCGTGCGGGACGGGGGCACAAACATCGCCCCCAGCCCTTTGCACAGCAAACACCGAAGCCATTATCTCACTACCATCCCCCCAAAACAGATCCCGGGAGCGCAGCTTTTCTGATTTCATGGAAATAGTGCAAAATTTCCAAGGACTGATTAGCAAAGGCAACCGAAACTCTGGGAGTCCAGCGCGGGTGGATTTGCCCGGAGGCAGCTCGGAAAGCTGCTGGTGTTGAGCAGTCTTGGCCCAGGACAGGACCTTCAGCTGCAGGCCAGCAGCAGACAGGCATTCTGATGAGAAATGTTTGTTTGCTTTTAAAATAGTTCTAATTGTGGTTTCCAGGGAAGGGAGCTGCTGAAATGGTCTGTTTTATCCCGAGCTGCAGCAAGGGCATCTCACCCATCTGCTGTCCCAGGCAGGAGCAGCATGCCAGGGACAGGGTGGGAGCAAATGCCTGGATGACAGGGACTGGGCTGTGGCCGAGGCTTCCAAGCAGCTGTTAACAGAGAAAGGGGCAAAATTATTTGAAAATTTAAAACCAATCCCATCTCTGAATGTAGCAAAGCCCCAGACTTTCATCTCAGCCCCAGGATCCTGCTGGCTTCTCCCTGCCCATCATGTGTAGGCAGCCTAGACACGGGATCTCAATCAGGGGAAAGTGCTTGCCAGAACAATGTCTCTTTCTCCAGCACAAAAATATTGATTTTCTTTTAATTACTGCTAGCACTGACATTCAAGAGCCCGGAGAGAAGCTGCCAGGCACAGGGCCGGCTCTGCACCAGGCTGAAGCTCCACATCCCTGTCCCACCTGGGGGCAGGGAGCTCCCCCCAGCCACCCCCTGCCCCCGCTGGAGCCAGCATCTGCCCCGGGACCAGTGCTGGCACCACAGCCTCTTGCCCAAGCTCCCAGCCCAACCATTATTGCTCCCCCAGGCCCCGAGTGGTGAGCCATTGCTGGGAAGCACTTGAGCAAGATGCCACAGAGGAGCTGGAGGGATGTCCCCTACATGGAGGGAAGAAACCCAGTGGCTTCCTTGAGCACAGAGCACCAAAACAACCCAGTGGGACCTCTGCTGCCTGGCATGGAATGGACTGGGGGGAGGGAGCAAATAGGGAATGAGGGATACTCTGGGCTCCAGCAGAGTATCCCCAGACTCCAGCATCCCCTGCCCTCCTGCATCCCCCAGGCTCCAGCTCCCAGGCAGGCAGGGTGCTGGGAGCCATGCTGTGGGTGCTGGCTGGGCAGGAGCTGGGGAACAGAGCGTTAACCGGGTCAGCCAGGCTGGGGAGAGGAGCCCAAGGAATGAGGAAGCTGAGGAGAGGGTACCCGTAGTGGAAAGGGCTTGGCACAGGCTGTGGAAAACGGAGGCCTAGAGAGATGTGACAGCAGGCTGGCCTGGCTGGGAGCACCACACAGGCGTGTTTAAGCCTTCAAGCCTGCCATTGTTCTCCCCTAATTATTCCCACTCCCTGAGTATTACACCCCATAATTCAGGAAAGCTGAGTAATGGAAGAAACAACAGCAATTTTAATCTCTCAGTACCGGTGGTCTCCACCAAAAAAATGCTTTCAAGAGCTCTGCGGTTGTGACTTCCTCAGTTTGGTGGGCAGCAGCGGGGAGGGAGAGCATGGCCACTGGTGCTCAGCTGGGACCAGGGGTGAGGAGGGGAGTGGGGCCAGGACCTTCTTCTGGGTGAGGGAAGAGGAGTAGAAGGAACATGCAGGGTGCTGGGAGCATCCCCACCACTGGAAGACCCAAGGGGGCTTTGAGGTGATGCTGGCCAGGGACAAGGGGGAAGCCCCTCACCCACTGCACAGTGGTTGGCACAAGGAAGGACCAGAGCCAGGCACAGCACCAGCCCCACAATGTCTGCCCCATCCTCTGCTCTCTGCTAGACCACACGAGAGAGCTGGCCATCAGATTTTGGTCAAAACATGTTTTCCTAAACAGGAACTGTTTTTAAGAAAAGGAAATTCTGCTCTCCCTAGAAATGCCTTTCAACAAAAGCCACCACAGGTTTGTTCCCCAAGCAGCAAGCATTGGGTAAACACAATCCCAGCACCCAGACCTGCCAGCCTCCCAGGAGCTGCTGGAATGGCCACAACTTCCATCCCTCCTCAGCTCCCAGTCCAGCAAAAACACCAGAACAAGCCCAGGTCTGCCCTACCCCAGCATGCTGCAGAGCCAACAAGTCACACCAACCAGTGCCCTCCCACTGGGGATGCTCAGCAATGCTAAGGGCAAACAAACAGTGAAGGAGGTCACAGAGCTGGGCAGTGACAGGGACATGGCACAGGGGTCATGCTAGGACCAAAGGGGACAGACCCAGCAGTTCTCAGACATGGTTTAGCATCACTTCCCATCAGCTGATCTGTAATTTCAACTACTCGATGCTCAGCTCCCCATTCTGCTTAGCAAAGCTTTGTTTGAGGTTGAATCCTTGTCCCAGGTACAAGCTAGGGTGACAGCTCTGCCCAAAGCATCCTCAGAGCCACAGGACAAGCCACCAGCCCTGGGGGACAGGACACCCTGCAGCCACCATTAGCATCACCCCTAATGACACAGCTCAACCTGCTGCTGCCTCCAGTGCTGCCCTTTGGCATGTCCCAAATGTCCCTAAGGTCCCTGAGGGTGACAGGGGAGGTGGGATGGGGTGGCCTGGAGGTGGCTGTGCTGGCGGCAGTGGGGCGAGCAGCCTCTGTGTGGTCTGCAGCCATCTGGATGTACTTACGGCAATACTGCAGCAATTGCGAAAAGATCAAAAATCTTCAGGCCAACCTTGATTCCCATTGCATTTTTTGCATTTTTGAGGACTCGAGTCTAAAACCTGACAGTGGGGAGGGGTGTTGCCTGCACAGCACTGCAGGACTGACAGCCGGGCTGCCCCAGCATTGCTGGGAGACACCAGGACTGCTCTGTTGGGCTCTTGGTACCTGGCACATGGATCCAGCCCCGTTTCTGAGGGAAGGGTCCAGATCCTTACTGCACCCCCGGGCCTCTCACTACCAGCAACAGGAGGAAGCATTTCAGGTCTTCCCATCCTTGAGGCCAAGGAAGATTCCAAGAAGCCATCAACAGCCACGCCTGCCCCCAGAAATGCCCTGCTCCTGGCCAGCTGCAACCCCCAGGGCTCTGATCCCCTCCAAAGTTCAGCTGGAAACATATGCCAGCCATCCTCATCCTGCCTGGCCGGGGGATGTCCTGGCAGGGGCCAAATGGTGCTGATTGCCTGCCCAGGAGCCGCCTGTGCTGGAGAGTTCTGAGGTTTGGACATCTGGGAGTCAGGCGCCCTGTGGCACAGCCAGACCCGCTCCCACAGAGCCCTTCATTCATCCCTGCATCCCGGGGGGGCTCCAACTCACCCCAGCCAAATGTTTCCCCACAGCTCCTGTCCCCTCCAGCCCCTCTCAGTAAAGGGGGAAGAAAGTAACTGCACGGCCAGCACCCACCTGTGTCTGTAGAGTACATCCAGCCCTGGGTGCTCCAGCAGCCGTGTCCCTGCACCCGCTCTGTGAAGAGGAAAGGACACGTGTCAGGGTTCTGGTTTCAGAAGAACCTCCCGTCTGTAGCAGCAGAAAGTCATTACCAACCCCCATTAATTGGGCAAGGCTGGGGCGGGCGCATCCTGCTCAGGCTGAGCCCCAGCTGAGCCCCAGCCACCGGGTGCTGCAGCCCAGCCCAGGCAGCCAGCGGGCTCCCGGCTTTGTCGTTGCACCAGCAGATGAAGGATGAGACCCTTCTTCACCCCACAGCTCCCCCACCCGGCCCCAGGTGCCTGCAGAAGTCTCCATGTTCATTTTGGGCTGGGATAACAGTTGAGCTACTCCAGCTGCACGTAATTTACCTCCCTGGGCACGGGAAGGGTTAAACCTCCTCCTCTTCCTCCCCAGTGCTCACCTGGGGTTCCAGTCCCAGCCTGACCAAGTGCTGGTGGTGTTTCCAGCCTGACCCCCCAGCGGCAGCCTGTCCCTCGCCGTGGTGGCACCGTGGCACTGGGACACGGTGCCACCACGGCACGGGGCTGTGGCTCTGGCTGCGCCCACCCGTGCCGGACCCGCTGGCACTGCCCTCCACACAGCCTCGGCACTGTCGCCCTGCACGACAGCTGCTCAGGGATGTGCACCCCAGGAATTAATGGGTACCCATGGCAAGGGGACACACACACACACAGGCACCCTCTCTGCTGCCAGCCCTGCCCGTGCTGCCTGAGCAGTTCAGTCATTAACGGGAGTGGGGCTCGTTTGCCTTTTCCCTTGCGCCTCCTGGAAAGGGGCCGCGGAGTGTTTTACAACTAAAATAACAAATTATTTCATAGCGGCTGGAGCTGCCGGCAGCGCTCGGAGCCGTCCCCTGCATCCCCTCCCCAGCGCTGGCACCACCGGCTGCACCCTGCCCGGCACCGGCAAAGGGGGCAGGGGTGATGGAGGAGGGGGAGCCCCAGGGGAGGGGATGACATGTCCCCACAGCTGCCTGTCCCCCTTGATGCTCACCCCCCTGAGGAGCCCCCATCCCCGGGCGGTGCCCCGGGACCCCCAGCCCCGCGGCTCCGGGCACCGGCAATGCCATGTCCCCGAGCACGACTCTGCGGTGTCCCGGTTTCCTCTCTCTGGGGACGGGATGGGAACCGGTCCAGGTCCCCATTCCCTCTGGATTGGCTCACACACCGTCTGGCCTCTGGGGGTGCCACAGCTGGTGACCACTGAGAGGGTCCCAGCACCGCCGACCTGCTGACAGCCCTAACAATAGCGTGGTTATGATAAACACCATAAAGCAACAAGTGCACTTCCCCATCCTGGTGAGCCCAGCCAGGGGGTGCTGGGAGCCTGGAGCCCACCAGGACCTGGGCTCCATGCCTCTGCTCCACTGGCTGGACCTCCACAGGGAATGACCCCATAAAATGAAGTGGCAGCTCTTTGGTGGATAATAAAACATTATTTTTCCCCCCTCTTTTACAACTAGTTTACTGCATAACCATTCCAGCAGCACAGCAGAGCACCAGGAGCAGTAACACAACCCCACTTCATGCTGCTGTGTGCTCCAGGTGGGCTGCAGGAGCCCTTGGGCAGCTCCCAGATGGGCTGTGGGACCCGTGGGAGCAGTACCCACCCCTGGTGCAGAATGGTGAGAGGAGAAGTGATGCAAACCAAGAGGGTGACAACAGCCAGGCCAGTCTGCTCCTCACAGCTCCTCCCTTGAACCCCTCAGTCACCCCTGGGAACAACCCCTGGGACAAAAGGACACTGTTCACCCCCAGCTTGAGGAGCAGATTTACCAGCTCGCAGCCAGGGGTGTTTATGGTGGGTTTAACTCTCAGCTCCTCTGTGGCTGTGCCTTTTTTGGAGGGAGGTCTCAGGCCATCAGCTCCCACCTGGGCTGGCTGGGCAGGAAAGGAGCTGTGGAAATGGTAGGTGAGTGCAGTTTTTCCATGCATATGTATATAGGAGCTGAGTCTGCTGCCAAAGTAAATACAACCCTTCCCTTTCCAAAAATGTCCTCCAGGAATTGTAAAGGATCCTGAAGCAAGAATTCTGTCTCAGATCCTTTACACTTTCTATGGGGGGAAGAGTATAAGCCCTCTTCTTTTCAACTCTAGAGAAGCTGATGTGCTGAATGTTTTGGGTTTTTTTTAATGACATGCACTGAGGGTGCTGGGAGTCAGAGCCCCGGCCATGTGTACCCCGGGTAGGGCTTACACAGAAAAACAATCCCAGTAAAGAGCTTTACAGCCACCGAGGAATGTGGAACCTTCACCATCCCAGCCGAGGCTTGCAAAGCTAATTGCTTTGGGATTTACTCTTTGGGGGGGTCGAGTCTCCGTGGTTGCTGCCTTGGAGGGTCCCAGCTGCCCTTGCGGTTCATTAGGATGCTGAACAGGGAACCAGAGATGCTTTTAGGAGGCTGCAGTGGTTGTGGGGCAAAAGCAGGAGCCCCACAGTTCCCAGCTGCCTTCTCCCCTTACAGCTGGGAGACCCTTCCTGCCCCACCAGGCTCCAGCTTGGGGTTGTAGTGGGACAGGTGACCATGGCATCGTCACAGCAAGCTGTCCCCTGCAAGCTGAGCACCTGGGACCTGTCCCCAGCCTGGCCTGGTTGAATGCCCAGGGCAGACATGCAGGGGATGCTTTAGATGGCTGATGCATCCTCGTGTCTTGCAGCCATCTGTAAGAAGGCTGTGGTGGCTGCTGGAACTGGCATCTTGGCCACTCTGGGTGCTGCATGCACACCCACTCCCTGCCAGGCCCCGGCTGGCAGCCCTGTTTTCTTTACGGATCTTTTCTTGCTCATTTAAGTGACTTTAGAAAATGGGATTTTGGCTCTTAAATCGTTCAGGGGCTTTTGAAAATTTGAGTCTAAATACTTTCCGAAGTGCATTTGTATGAAGTAATTCTCTCCAACCTCCCACAGTGGTAGTCAGATTGCATTTAATCCATCACTGAATGTTCTCGAAGGCTGGGATCTGGCACCACACTCCACACGGAGCCTCAGCTCGCCCCGCTCTGGGCCGGCACCACTTCTCCCTGCCCAGCTTCCTCCCACCCAGGGCACCTTGCACCTGCTTGTCACTGCCAGCAAAACCAGGATGATACACCCTGCACCCTGCCCTCGGCACAACTTGGCCAGAAAACCAGGCAAGCATGGCAACACACCCCGGCACACACGGCTCAGCCTCCCCTGCCATGGGCACACCGATGGACATGGGCACCAGCAGAATGGGGCTCAGCTCAGAAGAAGCTGCAGGTCCTTGGCCAGCCCGGACCCTGGCCCTGTCCCACCCCCACAGCAGATTTTCCCCACCAAGGAATGGTTTTCAAGGCACAGTTATGCGACTTATGGAAACGATATTCCAGTGCACAGGGCTGATTCGATTACATCCGTGACCCACCAAAATTAAGTTACAGCATTTTTCAGGCCTAGATTGAATTATTTCTCCTCCATCTCCTTCGTTCCTCTGGTGTGGAGCAGCAGGATGGCTGGGATGGGGACTGGGGGGTGGGCAGTGAACCTGGGCCTGATGAGCAGCCCCTGAGTGCAGCAGACCCCACTTACCCAGGCAGGGGACATCACCAGCTCACTCCCAGCTGCTGGCACTGCAAGCCTGATGCTGGCCTTTGAGGCAGTGTCTCTTGTGCCTCTGGGGAGTTGGGGCAACCACGGAGCCCTGGCAGTCCAGGCGGGTGCAGAGCTGCCAGGGGTTGGAGGCAGCAGAGCTGCTAAATCCCACACTAAGCCCAGCTTCCCTCTCCGGCCAGGAAGGAGATCCTGCAGCAGCAGACTGGGACTGACAGTGCCCATCACCATGCTGTGGAGCTGTGTCTGGGGCTGTGATACATCTGGGGTGTCAGAGCCACCAGCAGCTCCTCAGGCACGCTTGTCCCCAGAGCTGCACGTGCAGCATTTGGGATGGCACCATGGGGACACTGCTAAGGATGGGCAGAGGGAGGGAGCTGGTGTGTGTCCAGGTGGGGTAGGGCAGGGCAGCATGGCTGGGGTGGCAAGGGGACAGCACCCCAGGCTCTGTCCCATCGAAGGGGCAGGCACAGAGGAGTGATCAGCAGGACAGTGGGGAGAGGACGGGACGGTGAGAGTCCATGGGATTGAGTAATGTCTGTGCTGTCTCCGGGGGCTGCGAGCAGAGGAAATGCTTTGCCCGTGAGAGCTGCGGATAGACGAGGCCGGGTGGTTTCTGTCGGAGGCCCTTCCATGCTCTGCCTCACCCCGGGGGCTGCAGGTGGGACCAGGGTGAAGGCAGGAGAGGTGGCACTGGCAGGGCACGGCCGAGGTGCAGGCAGAGCAGTTTCTGGGGCTGCGGTCCCCGACCAGTCACCGGGCTCAGAAGTGTCCGGGAGCAGCCTCAGGGCTGCTCGAACCTGCTGACAGTGGCCTGTGACAAGGACCGGCTCTGGTGGCCCCCCCAAGCCCCATCTCCCCGGGCGGGGCAGAGCACATCAGCATTCCTGGGAGCAGGGTCCGGCCCCGCGCTGAGGGGAGGCATTGAGGGGGGATTAGCTGTCTGACGCCCCCCCCCCCCCCCCCTTGCTCAGGCGCTTAATACAGAAAACAAACACCCTTGTGCGCCCCGCCGGCCTCGATCCAGACGGGCTTTCTCCGTGCCCGTTGCCTGAGCAACCCTAATCTGCCTCTCGGGGCACAGTGGGGCCCTGCACCCCGGCCCGTGCCCCCCAGCAGTGTGGCAGTGCCAGAGGGGTCCCGGCCGTGCCAGGCACGCGGCTGCCAGCGGGACAGCATCGCTCCTCTGCCCGGGAATGGGCAACACAGGGGGCTGGGAAAAGCTGGAAGGGGGGATGCTCTCCAGCCTCCAGCTCCTGCAGAACCAGGGCAGTTCTGTCCCACTGTAGGATTTGAACCAGGAGGTAGCAGGGCCTGGCTTCACACATTTCCCTACTTTCCCGCTCAAGGCAGCAGGACTTTTGGGGTGCTGAGATCCCTCTGACAGAGCAACAGGTTAAGCAAATCCTGCTAGGACTGGTCCTGTGCCCTCGGAAGTGAACAGGCAGTGGGTTTGGAGGAGCAGGGCCTGGGCTGCCAGATGGCCCAAGAAGGGGGTAAGAAGGTTGAACCCCAACTCACTCTTCCCAGGGCAGTTTTGGAGGCCGGCAGCACTCATCTGTGGGGCCTTTCAAGACCAAAGTGGCTCTTTTGGTACCACTGGGTCTGATGTTGCTGCCATCATCATCACCAGGGCACCGGGCAGAATGGGCCCAGGGATGCAGGCCCCGGGGTGCGGGTGGTGCCAGTGGGCTGGAGGGGAGGGGGCCGAGTGCCCGCTGGTCCCACCACATAGGGGCCGGGGGGGCCGAACTTTTATTGATGTATTTTGCGCGCAGTCTCCCTCCTCCGCCGGAGGAACGGTGAAGTGCTGCCTGGCCGGGACCTCCGCGCAGGAAGGGAAAAAAAAGAAAAAAAAAAAGAAAGAAAGAAAGAAAGAAAGAAGAAAGAAAGAAAGAAAGAAAGAAGAAAGAAAGAAAGAAAGAAAGAAAGAAAGAAAGAAAAGAAAGAAAGAAAGAAAAGAAAGAAAGAAAGAAGAAAGAAAGAAAGAAGAAAGAAAGAAGAAAGAAAGAAAGAAAGAAAGAAAGAAAGAAAGAAAGAAAGAAAAGAGAGAAAGAAAGAAAGAAAGAAAGAAAGAAAGAAAGAAAGAAAGAAAGAGAGAAAGAAAGAAAGAAAGAGAGAAAGAAAGAAAGAAAGAAAGAAAGAAAGAAAGAAAGAAAGAAAGAAAGAAAGAAAGAAAGAGAGAAAGAAAGAGAGAAAGAAAGAGAAAGAAAGAAAGAAAGAAAGAAAGAAAGAAAGAAAGAAAGAAAGAAAGAAAGAAAGAAAGAAAGAAAGAAAGAAAGAAAGAAAGAAAGAAAGAAAGAAAGAAAGAAAGAAAGAAAGAAGAAAGAAAGAAAGAAAGAAAGAAAGAAAGAAAGAAAGAAAGAAAGAAAGAAAGAAAGAAAGAAAGAAAGAAAGAAAGAAAGAAAGAAAGAAAGAAAGAAAGAAAGAAAGAAAGAAAGAAAGAAAGAAAGAAAGAAAGAAAGAAAGAAAGAAAGAAAGAAAGAAAAGATTGAAAAAAGGAGGAAAACGGAGGAAAACACAGCAGCCGGCCCGGCTCCGCGCTGCCCGCTCCGCATCTCCCCGCACCTCGATCCGCTCCGCACCGCCCCGCCGGGCTCCGCCCCGCACCGGCCCGCCCCTCCCCGCCCCGCACCGGGGGTGCCCGTCCCGTCCCGTCCGTCCCGTCCCGTCCCGCCGCTCCGCCGCCAGCCCCTGCCCGCCCCAGCCGCCCTCCGCCGGGATCCGCGCTCCGCCGAGGTAAGGGCTCCGCCGGGGTCCCCGCGCCCTGCTCCCCCCTGGTGTCCCCGGTCACCCGGGTCGCCCCGCTCACCTGGCCTCTTCCCGCGGGTCGCGTCGGGCTCGGACGGGAGAAAATCGCTTTAATTTCCCAATCATGAGTCCAGGTAATTCTGATTATTTTTCCCCATGCAGAAGGGAATATTGCCCGGGCGCTTCCAAGCGCCTCTTTCCGGGCGAGCTCCGAGCCCGCATGCTTCTCTTGAGCTCTTTTTCCCTTTTGTCATCCCTTCTTTTTCCCTTGACCCACTTTAATCGCCTGTCGTTCCCCAGGAACCCGACCGAGAGGCTTTTCCGTGGTCGGGAACCAGACAGACCGAGCAGCATCTGAATGGTTCCCCCTTTCTTTCCACTGTTACAAAATAAGTTTGTGAGAACAAAAGTGTTTTGGGGAAAGTGCTATGACCTTTGGGACAGCCACTGCTGGCACGCTGGCGCGGCACGATGCCCTGGGTCTTGCTGGGACCTTGTTCCCTCCCGTGGCTGCAAACATCTGCACCCATCCCAGGCACCCACAGGAGCAGGGCAGCTCCTTCCACAAACACCTTGGGAAATTCAAGGTGATTATTTTAATTATTTGTTGATTTTTTCTTGATTTTTTGAGAGTATTGGCATTAGTTGTCTCCTGATCTACCAGGGTCCCCAGCTTTGACTGTCCCCAATAATCCAGGAAAGATCCCCCCCTGTATGGTAGCCCCAGGCAAGGCAATAACCTACCGGAGATATTTTTCTCATCTATGGGCAGCTTTGCTATAAGAAACATGTTTAATAAATCATAAGGCCGGTGAATTCCTGGGATTTTTATTGCTTCTGTAAAAATGCATTTTGATCTGTCTGCGAGGGACACTGGGAAACAAAGCTGCTCCTTTCAGAGCTGGATCCTGCAAATTTAGGACATGGAGCTGGCAGCAGGGCTGGTGGCTGTGACCCCTCTCCGGGCAGTTGGAGTCGGGGGCTCTGGGACCATCTCTGGCCATGTTTGGGTTTTCTGGCTCAGCTCTGTGGGGGAATGGAGCAGACCCCAGGTGCCCCCAGCCCTGTCTTGGCTTCTGTTGTGCTGCCAGGCTGCGGACATGACCAAATGCTCAGAGCAGAGGCAGTGATGCCAGGGGAAACATCCCCCTGGAAACCCAGCCAGGCTCTGCCAGGCTTCCCATTACATTTTTCCTCGTCTCCCTCTTGACTTGGAAGGGAAAAAGAAGCAGCGAAAACCAAACTGCTAAAAACTGGTAGGCTTTGGCAGGAAGAATTGCCCAGTTTCCATCAGCCAGGCTGACCCCATCCCCCTGGCAGCGAGGCAGCCAGTTGTCCCGGCATGCCTGGGCAGAGGAATGGCAATAAAGTGATTTTCTTTATTTGCTTCTTCCAATCTGCACATGGGCATTTAGGGCTGGGAGCTGAGCCGAAACATGAAAGGCACACGGAGACATGAACCTGGGAGCTGTCAGGACCTCAGCAGGATTTTGGAAAACATGAGTGCCATGGCCAGGAGAATAGGTTTAGGTTGAAGTGGTGGAGGGCCCAGCTCTGCCTGGCTTGCACTGAGCCTTCTCTGCCCCTGCCACCCAGCTGCCCTGCAGAAGCAGTGGTTTGGTGACTGGGATTTGTCCCCATCTCCTGCCATGCCTTTGTTTTAGGCTGCGCAGAGCCTGGCTGCAAGAGCAGAGGCGGGGAGGGAGCTTTTCTTTGTACGGGGAAGCATTTAAATTCTTTACAGTGATTCATATATTCCATTCATATGAAACACAGCTCCGTAGAGTGTGAATGGGGACTGCTGGGGGATTTTTTTAAGGCAATAAGCCCTAGAAGTGTCAAAAGTTATTCACACCTTGGTGAAATCAAGGATATTTCTGTCCGTGGCTCTTGGCAGGGGCTCAGCACATCTCGCCTTGCGTCGGGTTTTTGGTTTCCCACTCGGATACGGGGTGCAGGGAGCATGGGGGCAGCCTCACACTCCCACTGCCCAATGCTGGAAGTGTTTGTTGGTGTTTTCTCTGTGGCTGGAAGGACCTGGTGTGGATGTGCCAGGGGGTGGGAGGGTGGCCCCAGTTCTCAGCACCAAAAGGGTTTGGACTCTCACAGGCCCAGAAAGCCACATGGGAAGGTGAAGTGGTGGGTGGGGGGTGAGATGCTGCCCCTCATGTTTCACCTCTCCTGGGGCTGTCACCAAGGCTCAGACCAAAGCTGCTGGCTGTGCTCAACAGGGCCCTGTCCCCTCTGCCCCCTGTCCCCAGGCCACATGCCAGCACAGAGAAGGGCTGGGCTGTGCCAGCATCACGCTGCCAGAGGGTTCCCCTCCACTGGCTGCTCTGAGGCTGATTTGCCCATTTCACTGTGGAGAAACCCCCTCCCCCTCTGGGTGCTGCTCAGCCCAGCCAGGCTGGGACCCCTGCAAGAGGCTCCAGGGGTCAGGCACAGCCCTGGGGAGCTGCCAAGTCCCTTGAGGAGCCTTAAGTTTGGGGGGATACCAAGTGGAGCAGCTGGGAGCTGCAAGGTGCAGGGGCATTGCCCCCTGCCAGGGTACTTCCAGGTATGGGGCCAGCAGCCCCAGAGGGCTCTGATGCCCACCAGACATTCTGGGATGGTTTGAGTGGCTGTAAATCCTCTCCGAAGAACTGGAGAGACAGTTTTATAGCTGCTGAGGAGGAAGATTAGCAGGGTGTTGTTTTCAGAACTGATCCATCACGGGATGTGGGCGCTGCGTGGTGCATCCCAGCGCGGGGCTGCTGGCAGGCATTGCAGTCTTTCCTGGGAAGGTGGAGATAAAAAACGCCTGGATTTAAAGTTCTGGCTCCTCTTGGGATCCGAGATGTGAGTGACAAAACCACCTGTGCCTGGGCCTCAAGTCTCATCTGTCCTCCCTCTGTCCCTGCAGCATCGGGCTCCTCCTGGGGGGATGATGGACTGAGGGGTTCAGACAATGGCACCTGTGAAAGGCATTAGCCCTGGTGGAGAGGGCTGCAGGGCCATCCCAGCACCACACACTCCCTGCCCTTCTCTCCTATTTCAGTTTGTCCACAGCTCGGGAAGGAACAGAGTTTCCATTCCCTTCCTCTAAAGAAAATTCCTGTAACAATAAAATCTGATAGTTCAGGGGGGAGGGATAAAAAGACACTGAACTGTCTCCCTCTCAGCCCCTTCCTTTAGTTCTGCTGGGCATGTGCTGGCTCTGAGCCTCCCCAGTCCCCCATGTTTTCAGTCACTGGCTAATTAAAGAGCCTAATTAACTGCCTTAACAAAGGCAAAGGGGGACACTGGCTCGTGCCCACTCCCTCCTTCACCCACAGGGGTTCCCTGTGCTGCACACTCTGGGGAGAGGAGCTGTGTCCCCAGAGGGACTCTGGCTGTGTCCCTAGCACTCCTGTGGGAGCAGAGCTGGCAGGTGAAGCCAGGGTGACACCCCTCATCCTGGCTGTCCTGGGCTGTCCCCTCCTGATCAGGGCTCAGCTGCCTGGCCACCTGGGCTGGGGCACAGACACCATAAACTGTTTTCCCTTTTCCTTTTGTCCCCAAAGCCACATCCCTGCCTGCCTGGTGGCTACAGGGGGGTTCCTGCTGAATCCCCAGACCCATCTTGCAGGGCACTCCTGTGGCCCAGTCCCAGTGTCAGCTGAGTTCATGGAGCAGAGCTGCACATCACAGGCAGACACTGCAGCCAAAATCTGCAGAGCAGCCGAGTCCCATCGCCTCAGCCTTCCCTGGGGCTGAGCCTGTCCCTCTGGGCCATCTGGAGATGTTTGTCCTCAAAGGCTCTTCCAGACGCCTCTGTCCAGGACAGGGCTTGGCAAGAAGCATCCAGGGAGGAGGAGAAGAGTGTCCATGTCCATCTGCTGTGGGTGCAGAGCAGTGGGACCAGGGCTTTCCCAGCCTGGGGATGCTTCACCAAAGGACAGAGTCCCCATTTCATGCATGGAAGTGCAGCATTCCCAGCACAAACTCTGCTTTCCCCAGGCAGGATGCAGCCTCAGGAGTTCCCCAAACCCATAGAAAGTTCTGCAAACCTGAGCAGCTCAGAAGTGCTGGACCCCTGGGATCTGGCAGTGCTGCCCTGCAGATCTCTCCGGCCGTTGCCGAGAGTCTCCTCATTGTTTGTGCTGAGGGTTTTGTTTCACTGCTGCCTTCCAAGTTCCCAGGGATCTAAATTCTAAAGCAGGGTCTCGTAAAGAGCCCTGTCCAGATGGATGAGATGATATTGCTGGTATCGGATGAGATCTGTCCCCTGTCTTTATCCACAGACAATGCAGCAGTGGGAGCAAACAAGGATACAGCCTTTCTTCGGAGGCACATTAGCCAAATAAGAGCCTGCTCTTTGTTTTGTACCGAAACCCAAGACCCTGTGGCCAGACCACCTCACATAACTGCCCCGATGCCCACAGCCAGGTGAGGATTTACCCCTTCTGCTGCAAAACCCCAGGCAGGGATGGCTGCAGGCAGAGTGGGGAGGTGGGTCCTGTGTTCCCAGGCAGGTCCCAGTGCTCCCTCAGGGATGGAGAAGTGCTCGGGGCACAAGTGACATGAACCTCTCACCTGCAGGACATGGAAGTTGTTTTGGTTGTGCTCCATCTTTAAGGAAGAGCTGAGCCCCTTCAGCCAAGGCTCGGGGTCATCCAGGGCATCCGAGGCTGCTCTGTGCACGATGCTCACAGAGATGCTGAAAGCCTGCGGCCAATTCACCTGCTTTCTGATTTCATTACAAGTCCTAAAATTCAGCCCAGGTTTGTTTTAAGAAGTTACCAGAGGCTGAGAGAGCCTGGGACTGATTTATGGCTTCCCATCAAAATCATGTGGTTTTACCACAAAACTTGGAAGCTCTGGCTGCATTTTTTCTTTGGAGATTTTGGCTTCGCTCCAGGCTCAGCTCCAAGGGGCAAGAGCCTCAATCCAGGGTGTGCATCAGGGTTGGAGTGATGGGGTGCTGCAAGTGACACAGAGGAGATGGGGATGGCTGCAGGGAGAGTATTTGGTGTCAGGACAACACAGGCACCTTTCCAGGGAAACGCTGATAAGGAACTGGGAGGCTTGGCACCGAGGGGAGCTGCAGCAGCTCCTTTGCTTTCCCTGTGGCTTTAATTTCAACACTTGCCACTTATCATCCCCACGTCCTGCTCAGGCTCAGTGGCAGCCAGGTCCCTGCCTGTGTGCCTGAGGAGGCTGTGGAGCCCTGGGCTCTGCTCTGGCACCCTCGGGGTGAACTGCTGCCACCCACCGGGGTTAAACATGTGGGTGTTTGCCAGACAAGCATATTTCCAGCCTCAAACATGCGTTGTCAATGACTGCAGGAAGGTATTTCTCAGCTGCTCCAGTGTCCTGTAAGCCAGCCAGCCACCCCAGAGAAACAAGCTACTTTTATTGCTATTTCTTCATATTTCCTGATATTGCCAGTCTGGCACTCACAGCCCACAGGCAGATCCCTGCAGGTCCCGGCTTTGGATTACAGCAGCGATACTTTTGTCTTTTCTTTGCCTTTTATTTCAGAGGCTTTGGGCTCTGAAGGGGTCAGGCTGAAACCAGCCAGGCAGGCCAAGTCCACAGCCTGTGGGGTGAGCAGCCCCCAAACCGCACCAAGGAGGGTGATGCAGGGCTGGGGCATCCCCCTTGCCTTGTGGCAGCACGAGGGTTTGTGAGCCCATGGACCTCTGAGGGTCATGCTGAGGGATCCTGGGCTGCTGTCTTGTGGATGATGCATGAACAGATGAGGATGCTGCTTTGCATTACATAAATAACAAGGTCAGAGCAGCTGCGAGTGCTCCGGCCATGAGCGAGAGCTGCTCCCTGGCACAGGGGCTGGCAGGACAGCAGAGTGTTGCCTCAGGGTTTGGGCAGCTTCGTGGTTTTAATTTACTGGCTTTATAAAGTAAAGATGAAAGGGAGAAGCAGGCAGCACCGCAGCAGAACCACCCCTGGCTTCCAAAGGAATCAGCTGGGGCTGCACTGAACACTGACAGCTCCGCACCCGCTTCTCCAACCTCCACTCACTCCTTCCCTCTCCTGGTACAGAAATATCTGTGTCACACCTACACTTTGGCTGTGCCATGCTGTGCCATGGTGGCTGGGAAGTGGATGTGGCAGGGCCCTGGTGTGAGATGTGGTGGTGGTGGTGTCCATCTCCGCTCCTGTGCCCGGTCACATCTGCCCGTGCTTTGTTCTGTTACGCATCCTCCCGTCTCTGTCTCTTGAAGACCACGACTGATGTTACCACCAAACAGAAGCCAGAGCAAGGGTGAGAACCCAGAGCTCCTCCAAGCAGTTGTAAGCAGGGCTGGACAATCAGTTTGTAATTGTTTTATACCAAGCTTGGTATTTTCCTGCCCCCAGAGAGCAGGAGCAGGCCAGTGCCAAACCGTGCCCAGGCAGCACTTTTATGAAATCTTGGGTCTGTAAGAATTAATTTCATTTAAAACATTCTTTTCGTTTTTCATAAAGCACAGCAAATCCGTGGTACTTAGGGCAGGAATGCAGGGAGAGCATGTCCCACGGCAGCCGAGCTGTGAGGATGGGAGCTCCGCTGGCCCTGGCTCTGGGCAAGCACCCGGCTGGGAGATGCTGGGGTCAACCCTCCTGCCCACAGCTGGGTGTGGGGCTCTGGCAGCCACCCCCTTGCATCCTGTGCTCCCAGGGGATGTGGGAGCTCAGGCCTTTCTGTCCTCAAAAGGTCAGGAAAATGCCAGCGTGGCTGTGTCCCAGACTGGCGCCCATGTTCTGTGAGGTTCTGCATGGGGGGGAGGTACAGGGTGACATAAACTCTCTGTCTGAGTCCCCTGGCTGGTGGCAGCTGGTCCAGGGATGAGACTTGGCCTGAGACCCAAGCAGACTTGCTGAGGTGTCAGGTTGGAAATAACTGATGTGAGTTTGGGAGTTAGGGGCACCTGGCAGGGCTGGGTGCTAGGGGCTGGTCAGGGTTTGGCAGCTGGTGCTCCTGCCCTGCATGTGAAGGTGTGAAGACAAAGGCTGTGAGAGAAACAAACCTCTGTGAACCTTCTTGTGGGGCTGCTGGAGGCATGGCAGGGTCCCCTTCCCAACAGCAAAACCCCTCTGGGGCCAGCTGCCACTGGGGCTCCCAGCATGGAGTGAGGTTTGCTCCCTGGGGTCCAAATATCCCCTTTAGAGGGCAGCCCCACTGGGAAGGGTCTTTTTAAGTCCCCTCCCTTCAGCCATTTCCCCTCTTGTCACCTCCCAGGACAGCACCCAGCTGGGCACCTCCAGCAACTCCTCCTCTTAGGGTGCAAATGGGCACCTGTGACCTTGGGCACTTCCCTGGTGACCTCAGAGGTCCAGCTAGCAGCAGAGGAGTGGGACATGGGAGTTAAAAACAGGAGGAAGACAATGGATCCTTTTGGCTGAGATCTGGGATGGGTCCCTGCAGCACACACCAGTGCCGCCAGCAAGGTTTGTGTGCTGGAAATCCATCTCCCCCTGGCTGGTGGGCTCTGAGCCCGCTGGAGAGCTGCTGGGGATGAGTGGAGGAGGATTAGAGGGTTTAGCAGGTGTCAAACATCATCTTTCATCCCGCTGTGGGGAAGTCCATGGCTCACTCTTCCCCACTCCTGCACAAGCCCTGATGGAGCCAGAGCTGCCCTTCCCCTCTCAGTGTGTGGAGTTTTGGTGGCACCAGAGCAGGAGAGGTCAGCAGCTCCATGGCAGAGGTGGGGTTGGGGGATGCCCAGGGAGCTGCCAGATGGGCTGGTGGGTTTGATAGGGCGAGTGTGAGAGCCCAGGGCTGGGTGTGCTGCTTATTTTGGTTAAATTGATTTTTTTCTGGGAAATTGGGGAGTGCAAGGGGGCCTCCAGACAAGGGGCTTTTGTGAGCTGGGCTGCAAGCCCATCCCCTTTTTGTGGTTTGGCTTTTTTGGATGATACAATTTGTTATTCCAAGAACAACCCAGCAAATGGACCCCATTAGCTGAGTCCCTGAAGTGACTGGAGCTGGTGGTGCCTCTGTCTGCGCCCACCTTGGGCCGTGTCACTGCAGCCTTTGTCCCCAGAGGGTGCCTGGAGATGACAGGGAGCTGGGGGGCAGGGAGCTGCTGTGCCCCTGCGCAGGCTGTGGCCATGCTGATGGGGTATCTTAGGGGATTAGCTGGGGCTGGGACAGCTGGTGGGACAGGCAAAAAGCTCTGGGGTCATTGGGTTCCCAGCACACTCATGTCCCCATCAGCCTGCTGACAATAACCTGATTGTTGCTGTGCTGCTGGAGGATGGAGCCAGTGCCAAGGGGGGGAGCCCGTCTGTGGGGCAGCCCCTTTGTCCCCTCGGATGGGGCTGGACTGTCACCATCACCTCCTGCCACCCAAACTCGTGGGAGCTGCAGGATTTTCATCCCTCCCAGCCCCTGGGCACGAGGGCTCTGGGCCCAGCTGGTATTTAAGGTATTCCCCCCTCCAGTACCAGCTGGGGAGCCAGGGTGGGGAGCTGGGGGCAGCTGCAGCATCAGGGCTTCCCACAGTGGCTCTGCAGCACCCAGAGTGGGACGTGGGTGCTTCTGTGCCACACACGTGGGTCCCTGCCACGGGACCGGTGCTGGGGGCAGCACAGGGGGTCCCACTGGCAGCCCCCAGCAGCTGCAGCACACACAGGACCACCCAGGGCAGTTGTGCAGGCAATGCTGCAGCCTCGTGCTGTGGCCGGCCCGGTACCGGTGCCGGTCCCGGAGCCGTGGTGCCGGGCTGAGCCGTCCCGCCGGGCAGCCCAGGGCCGGGCGGTTCCGCTGGAGCATCCTTGGCCTGCTCGGCGCTACCTCCTGCCGTGCGAGGATGCTGCTGGCTCTGTTTGTCTTGGCTCCGTTGGGCTTTTCCCTCCATGCAGCCGGCTGGAGCTGGACGAGAGCCAGGGGGTTTATAAATAAAAGCGTCGGACACCTCTCTGGGTGGTGCTGAAAGCTCCCAAAATAGCCACCGCGCGTGGCCAGGATGTTGGCAGAGGCAGCCCAGAGGCTGGGTGGGGAACAGAGACCCCCCCTCTCGACTCCCATCCCTAACCCCCCATGCACCCAGTGTTCCCGCAGCACCGGGATGGGCTGACCCGGACAGCCGGGATGTGTCCCTGCTCCCTCCAGCATCCTCATGGATGTGTCCTCTGGGGCTGACTGTCCCCCTGCAAGGAGGGGTGGCCCGGAAGGGCACCGACCATGCCAGGGCTGGTTCTGTCCATCCCTGTGGGCTCCATCCCTTCCTCCAGCAAATGTGTCCCCAGAAGACTGGGGGGACACGGGGACAGTCCTGAGTGCCACTGCCTGTGGGCTGGCACCTCCAACAGAAATAGGTTCCACTAACAAAATATTCTGCATATTCTTCACTGATTACCACCGGTGTTTGAACCCCAGAACCCCCCAGCAGGTCCAGCACCAGTCTGGGCAGGAGGTGGGGGAGGAGGTGACCAGGGTCTGTGGGCACCAGGGTCCAGCCAGGGCAGGGGGTCTGTAGCCCCAGACAGTAGATTAATTAAATGCAGTACTTGATTGCTCTGGAAACTGGGAGCCTGGTAATAAGATTGTGGCTGCAGGCAGCTGCACGTTGGCATTGCTGGGGGCTGGAAGCTCTGTTTATGAGAGATGGGACATGTGGGAAGGGTGAGCAGCTCCCTGTGCCCCCCCGGGAGACAGCACCCGTCTGCAGGACTCGCTGCCGCCTCGGCCACAGGGCTCACAGGGGAAGGGGCTCTGGCGTCATCCCCAGGAACGCCAGGCTGCTGGAATTCCCTGAGAGGCTTTCGGCTCCGAGACAAAGGAAATGTGGAAACTAACAAAAAACCAACCAACCAAACAACAACAACAAAAAACCAACAAAAATTTTGAATTGAAAAATCAAAACAGCTGATTCAGCGATGTTGAAACATCTTGTGATGGCGCCGGGCAAATTTTTTCCAAATGAAATTCTGAGGGGAAAAAAAAAAAGGAATCAGCCTGATTTTTACCCAACCCGCATCCGCCCCGACGGGAAGGCACGTGTTGGAGCAGTGCTGGGATGGGGACCCGGAGCCCGGGGACCGCAGCTGCGCGGCAGCTCCGCACCCACGACGGCGCCGGCCCCGCCGAATCCCTCATCATGGAGCACGGGGAAAACCTGAAACCCAAGCCGGCAGCGCGGGGCCAGCGCCGGCCCGGCGGCGGGAGCGTGGTTTATGGAAGCGTCTTGTCAGAGTTTCCACTGAACACCTCAGGCTCGCTGGGATCTCGCATCAGCTCACATAAATTAAATTAAATTAAATTAAATAGCATAAACTAAAATGCTGCCTGACAAGCGCCATGCTCCAGCCCTCGACGGGGCATGGATATGTGTGTGCAGCTCCCTGCCAGCAAAGCTGGTGCAAAGCTTCAGGGTGGGATGGGATGGGATGGGATGGGATGGGATGGGATGGGCAGAGGGATGGAGAGGATTCTGGCTGTGGCAGACAAGGGTCTTGCGGGGTCAGCAAGCACCCGGGGTGGGAAGTGCTGGGGGTCACTGTCCCTGTGCTGCCCCGAGAGGTGTTGGTGGGAAGCGCCGGGCTCCCCGTCTGCCCTGCGGTGTGGGTCAGGGTGCAGCCGGTACCGCCCAGCCCAGGGCAGCTTTTGGAGCAGCACCGTCCCGGCAGGTAACTCTATCCCTGCACCCCCTCCCACTCGCCGGGAGGGATGCAGCCGAGGCTCCTGCTCCTGAAATTTATTTTAATGTAAACCTAGCTCTAAGGCAGCTTTTTCTCATTTTTAAACTATTTCATATCAATCCTTGGCCTGACATTTGTTTTCTTTGAGTGTGGTGGGGAGCGTGGTCAGCATTGCTGAGGATATCTCCTCAGGAATCTTGGCAGAGGCGGCTCCCTATCTTTGAAGAAACGGCAAATGCAAAACAGAAGGCAGATATTAGAGAAGCATAAACAATATTTTTCCCGCTGCTAACCCCAGAAGCAGCGAGCGACTGGCTCAGGGGACCCTGTGCCTGGAGCCCATTGGTGGCACAGCACCTGCCTGGGGCACTGGTCCCTGTCACCTGTGGCCACTGTGACCACTGTGCATGTGGCCAGCCCAGTCCCCAGGGGCTGTGGCTGACCCACTGGGATGGGGAGAGGTGGCAGCTGAGGACAATGGAAGGGTTTGCAGGGGATGGGGGGAGGCTGGTGCAGCCCGGGGTGACCCTACTGGGGTTCTTGCCCTGTGACCCACCAAATGTTGAAGTCTTGCTCCAAGGATGGAGCTGGTTTGGTGTGTGTGGGATGTGCATGGGAAGGGTGTGCGGGGCAGCTGCTGGGGCAGGGGCTGCCCGTCTGGGCAGGCTGTGGGCAGAGGGTGAGCAGGAGCCAGGAGCAGGCAGGCTCACCTGGGTTTTTTTAAAAAGCTGGAAGAGGAGAGGAAATGGAGATCAAAAGACCAGCAAAACCAGGGAGACAGAATTTCAACCCCTGACGTTAAAATAAAATGACTGTTAGGATAAACAGTTTCCCATCCCGGGCAGCCAGGCTCGCTGGCGGGGGTGGGGGCTGGGGTTATGTTCCTTGGCGTTTCACACTTGAGAAGAAGTTTTTGCAGCAGCTCACAAATTTGCCGTCATATATGGGCAGCAGAGAGAGCAGCCGAGAGCAGTGGAGGGTGGATGGATGACCAGATGCTGAGCAAGGGGACAAAACCACTGCTGTGCTTGCCATGGGGCCTTGGATAGGAGGAGGAGGTGGCACCCTAGGACAGGGGGAGCTCAAAGCCACTGCAGCTCCCACTGCTCCTCGATCACTCATTCCCCCTTCATCTGTGGTTGATGGCCACTTGTCTGCCCACTCCCTGAGATGCTCTCTGCAGGTCCCCCCAGGCTCAGCAGATTCCTTTGCATGATGCCCTTTGGGATATAAAATGCTATTTCTGCACAGGAGCCACAGGGGTAAAGCAGCATCTGGGCCACGGACCCTGAAGGGGTGAACAGCATCCACTTCCCAGCAGAACTTCCTGCACAGAGGAGAGGGCTCTGGACCCTGCCTGGTAGCTGCTGGGGTGGGGAAGGGGACAGGATCCTATGGCCCCACTGTCCTTACTGTGTGCCCTCACTCCTGCCCTTGCTCTGCTCCAGCTTTTGGCTATTGGGATGGTGTTGCTGCTGGCCCCTGGGCAAGCCACCCTCCCGTTGGGAGGAGGAGAAGGAGGAGAAGGAGAGGGGAAGAAGAAGGGAAGAAATAAAATGAATCCCCACAAAAATGTCTTCATAACAGGAAACGTCTCATAAAATACCTGTGGTTTGGCGTGTGTGATCCGGCTGGTCAAACTATGCACCTGGCAGGCAACCCTGCTATTAGTGCTGCACGGTCTGGTATGCTGGGGGGACTGAGGCTGGCAGGGGGAGGAAGATGGGACTGGGGAGCTGGGGGTACACAAACCCTCTGTGGGGGCCAGGGTGAGGGGTGGGACATGTCCTGTGGGTCCCTTTGGCCTCCATGTGTGCCCAAGGGAATTCCCAAATGTGTTTTGGCAAGAGGACCCTGGGGATGGGGTGAGCCAGGCTGAGCCACACACCCTGGGGCTGGTCTGAGGCTTCAGGCTGTGGTTTTCTACCCAAATCCAGGTCTGAGCCAGTGGTGACCCAGAGGTTTCCATCCAGGTCTCTTAAATGGTTTGGTGGCCACCAAACCCCAGGGACAGCTTCACTAGAGCTGATCCTTGACCCCATGGCCGTGGGAGCGAGCCAGTAGCACCAACCTTGCTGTCACCATTGCCACCAGACCTCAGCTCCTTGTCTGTGGGCAGTGTGTGCCACGGGCAGTGTGTGCCATGGGCAACATGTGCCATGGGCATCATGTGCCATGCCATGCTGTGCCATGCCATGCCATGCTGTTCTGTGCCACACCACACCGTGCTGTGCCAGGGCTGGGTGTGGGCGCTGCAGGGGTGGGGGGCGGCTGCCTGCTGATGGGGTGGGGTGTTTTTCTTTCGTCAAGGAAAATGTTTTCTTGTTCCCTCTGCTGAGGGCGGGCGAGGCTGGGGCCGTGCAGCGTGTACAGCAGCTTTGGATGGGATCAGGTGTCGCGCATATAAGGCCGGGCGGGTGCCAAGACTCTCCCCGTGCTCGGGTGCTGCTTGGCCGGGCTGCTGCCTGATGCCTTTGGCTCTGGCAGCCCAGCCTACGGAAACAACGTGCTCACTCTGCCTTTCAATAGCTCGCTTTTCGTTTTTGACTCCTTTTATTATTATTTTTAAGGCATGTGTAGTGCAAACGAAATCATCTACCTCTCACTGGAGCCAGTCCAGCCCCGTGTTGGGCTTGGAAAAACTCCCTGCTTTATTTTTTATTGTCAATGACCGGAGGATGGAGCAGCTCGATGGGACACGGAGGCGTCCAAGTCTGCGCTGCTCCAGCCCACCCATGCACCCTGGCTGCTTTCTCAGAGCTTTCTCTTTGCAGCATCCACCTGGGCCACGCAAGCCTGCGAGGTGCCAGCGGGATGAGCTCCTGATACCCCTCCCAGAGGTGCTGCCCGTGTCCCCTGCTCCCAGGGACAGGGATGAGGCAAACCAGCGAGCCCATTCGTGCGGTTCAAGTGTGAAGCCCCGTCCTGGCTTGTCCTGGTGACCCTGCAAACCCCCGTGGGGGCTGCCGTGGCCCTGGGTGTGATTTGGGGACAGAGCTGGGGCGCGGGCCAGCGAGCAGCACACCGCACCCAGCACCGGCTGCGCTTTTACTGCCGCGTTTAAACAAGTTCTGCGTTTTACTGACCTTCAACCACAATCGCTGATCCCCCGTGGATCACATATATTGACTTAAAAAATAATTAGCCTTGAAGGGAGCAGGCACGGTGCCTGCCTGCCAGGCTCATAATTAATATTTAAATAACAGGGGCCATAAATCAGCTGCAGCTCAGCGGACAAGCCCAGGCTGTGCGTGCAGGGCAGCGCACGGGTGTGCTGCTCATGGGACAGTCATCCACCCTGCATGGGGCTGAGCCCCACAGATGGTGCTGGGAGAGGGTGAAGATGTGGGGAGAGGTGGATGGCAGTAGCCCCCCAGCCCCTGGGAACATTCAGGAGCTCACTTGGGTGACCAGCACAAGCCACAGACTGTTTCTGGAGCAACGGGGCCAGCGTGGGCTGGAGCCTCCGTGCCTCTGCAAGAACAAGGTGACATTTCTTGTCTCCTTTCTCATGCTTTAAGTGTGAGATTTTTTTCCCCTCTGCCGGAGCTTTCATTGCGTGCCAGGGGTTTTTAACACGTCTGCTCACCGGCTGCCAGGGGAGCAGACACTTGCTCTGAAGCCCTGCCAAGGGTCTCTGAGCTGCTGCACTGGCTGCTCCCTCTGGGGACGAGCGATGCTGCCGAGCACCATCCCTGCTCCAGCATCCCTGGAGAGCAGCACTGTAAGGCCAGGGCAGGAGGGGACACGCTCAGGAGCCCCCAGAGCATCTTCCCTGCTCCAGGCAGGAGGAAAGTGATTCCTCATGGGATTTCTGCCGGCTGTACCACAGAGGTCCCAGCCCCGTGGGACAGGCAGGTGACACCTGCTGTAGCCACCATGTCCATGGCCACACCATGAACCAGCCACCGTTTGCAACCTGCCCTGGGAGATTAGGACATCTTACATCCACACATTGTGATTAATAATAATTTCATAATGCAGGAGATTTCAGGCATGAAAGAGCCTCTTCACAGGCGTGTTGTGCACACTTGATCCATCATATGAGACTCCAGATGTTTCCATTTTATTCTTATTAAATCACTGCCTGGAGAGCCTGGGTAATGTGAGGCCTGCCCTGGTGCTGGGTACTGCTGCAGGCGACAGCAAAGCACCAGAGACCCCTTTTGCTCATGGAACAGAGACGTGTGCCTGGGGGGCTCAGGCCAGACTCCCCTTGCTGCCCCATAACCCCAAGGGAGAGCCAGGGCAGGTGGGACAACCCATACAGACCTGGGGAGAAAGAACAGGAGCTGAGCTGGAGATGCTGGGTCACACATGGGCACCTTGGTGCAGGGTGGGGGGATTGGATTTCACATCCAGGGCACAATGAAACCATGTCCAGAGCCAAAGCAGAAGGATAACCTTGTCCTCCCTTGCCCTGTCCTCTTGGGTTCCCCTAGTCCTTTGTCCCTCCAAGAGCTGAGGTTGGACCAACCAACAGCATCCCCTGAAAATGGTTAAGGGGGGAATAAAGCCCAGGTGGGAGGAAAGAGCTGGGGAGGGAGGGAGTGAGAGACAGAGACACCGGGGTCACACCAGGTAAGGAAAACAAATAAATAGCTGATTCAGGGGTTTGTTCTCCTCTTTTATTTAACAGAAACTGTATTTTTACAGCTGCAATCCCTTAAAAGAGGATTCTTTTTCCCTTAAACAAATCCTTGTAAAATAATGCTTCATAAAAATAAGCGTTCCTCTTCTCGACCCCGAAGACAGAAAAACAATAACGCTGGCGAGGCTCTGCCCACTCTCAGTGGCTGTCACGTGTGTCCCCTGGGCTTTGCTCTGGTGGGCACAACACAGACAGGACAGGCAGAGCTGAGCATCTCCCAGCATCTGTCACGGCCACCTGCAGCCACACAGGGCCCTCCGTGCCACCAGTGGCAGAGCTGTCCCTGTCCCCACCAACCTCATCCCCAGGGACACTGGGCAGGGGAGCAGCAGCAGCTGTGGCTGCCTCGGCACTGAAGACCCCCATAAACCTGCCAAGCAATCCCACGCCAGGGGTCCCCCTCAGCCTTTACTTAATTTGCTTTAATATGGGGGCTTTTTAGGTTTTTTCCTCCCGTCTACAGCGTGGGTTGTTTTTTTTTTTCTTCACTGCTGCTTCAGCAAAAGCAATTCAGGAAATTCCGATCAAATCCCAGAGCACAGCAGCCCTGCCCCTGTTCCACAGCGGGAGAGGCAGAGAGATTAATTCTCATTAATAACCACCACCGGTCAGTTATTGTGAGAAGAGAGAGAAACAGCAGAGGTCTTTGGTATCACGTGCTATTTAAGCTTCCAAAAATAAATGTTCTTTGCAGATCAATCTGTTTGCAGCTCCACGCGTGGAGCTGGCGCAGAAAAAGTTGTTTAAGTATATTTGTATAGAGTATTTATTTTAAATAAACAGGCACTTAAGGCAGAGGGTGAGACACTTGAGAGATTTCCTCCCCTGAGCTTCCCTGTGTGAGACACTTGGGAGCTTTCCTCCCCAAGGGCTCCCGTGTGCATCTCCCACTGGTGCGTGTTGGGAACGGTAACACGTTCCATACAGCTGTGATCCAGAAAAAAAGGCAAATCTGGGGGAGTCCTTCTTTCACACGGATCCTTCCCTGGGTCTTGGCTAATCCTCACGGGACAGAGGGTGCAGACAGGGCCGTGGGTGCCCGCTCTGACTGTCACTTTGTCCGCAGGAGCAGTGGGGAGCAGGATGGTGCCGGACGCTGCGGTGCTGGTGGTGCTGGTGCTGGTGGTCGGCCTCCGCTCGGCGGCAGGAGGAGGCGTGGGGGGCTATGCCCAAGTGAAGTACATGCAGCCCATGGTGAAGGGACCCCTGGGACCCCCCTTCCGTGAAGGCAAAGGGCAGTACCTGGGTAAGGGACGTGCTCTGCGGGGGGTGGGAGGACACGGGGCCACGGCTGCCAGGGAGAAGCCGCCATCCCCTGCTGCAGCTAAACTTGAGCCATCCCGGTGAGGCTTTTTCCATTCCTCCACCTACTCCATTTCCCCTGTCTGCATTTCACACCCGCTGGGAAAGGAAAGAGGTCAAGACTGGAGCTGAGCTCCAGCCTATTGAGAGGAGAGCAGGAGAGACATTCCCTCCCTTGGAGAGCAGCCACCAGGAACCCCACACGCGGTAAATCACTCCCCACCCAGCAACATGTGCTCTGTGCAGCATTGCCAGCCCAGCCAGAGACCTTTCCTCGACACCCAAAGCAGCACTCCCCAAGGTTTTTCCCAGCACCAGCCCCTGCCGTGCTGGGGTTCAGGTGCCCGAACCCATTGGGTTGGTTCTTGATCCTTGGGAAGAGGCACCAGAGCCCTCCCCGCAGGTTCACACAGACACAGACCCTCCCGGGAGCTGAAGTCTTGGCTCTGCGAGGAGAAACTGGAGAAGCTTTGGCTGCCAGCAGCTGATTTACTGCTGGGCTGAATGGCTTATCAGGAGTTCAGCTCAGCACATATGTCAGAAAACACACAGCAAAACCTGGAGCTGAAGCATGCTACAAGCCCCCCCACCTCCCTGCCCCCTTCCCAGCTGTTGCAAAGCTGCTCCCTGAATCCCAGCCAGAGACAAAACCTTCCAGCGTAGCACGGGAACGTTTCAGCTGCTGGTGGGACAGGATTCAAATATCTCCCTGCTGGTTTTCCTTCTTTTTTCTCCCTTCTTCCCATGCACTGGAAGCAGCACCACCTGCTAACCCTGGTGGAGAGAGAAGTGGGTGTGCTGGGTGCTTTGCAAGGTGCAGTTTGGGTGTGAGCTTTGCCAGGTAAGACAGGGCATGGGTGTAGAGACACTGAGGCAGAGGAGAGCACAGAAGGCCCCTGAGATCAGGAGAAGACAGGCAGGGAGATGGGAACAGGAGGATGCAGGCAGTGGGGCAGTTGCAGCCTGACCCACCGGCTGCAGGGCTGTGTCTGGGGAAGTCAGTGCCTCCTGAATCCCACCCGAGCTCCCATCTCTGCTTAACCTCTAATTTGGCAAGGAAAATCCCTGCTGGCTTTCTGCCCTGCTCAGGGAGCTCAGCTGACTCACCGCGACAGCACAGGCCGTGCCGTGCCCCTCTGGGTTACCCCGAGTTGGCAGAGAGCTGGGAGGGCTCCCCCCTTACTGCCCCGGGGTTGGGACCCCTCCCTGGGGGTCAGGCCAGGCCCTGGGGGTGTCACGGTTTAACCAAACCAGGCCCAAACCAGGACAGGGGGCTGCCATCAGGCCTTGGGAGCCATGTAGTGAGAGACAGGGTCAGCTCCCTTGGGGTGCCAGACACCTTTTCTGACCCAAACCCAGACTCCCTGGGTGCATGGAGGCAGCTCTGGGCAGGAGACGCTGCTAAATGCTACAGTGCTGAGAGCCTAGCAGCAGGTACTTGCACACTGGGATTTAGTTTGGCTTGGTTAGAACCATGTCAGTGCAGTTTGCAGCCAGGTAAAACCACCGCTGGGTCCCTGCTGATTGCTGCGTGTGGCCAAGAGGCCTCCATGTCCCTTAGCTCCTGCTGATGGGGAAACTTTGTTTTCCAGTTCCAGGCTGCTTCCTGCAGCCCCATCCCCTCTCCCAGCAGCTCCAGCAGTCCGGGATGCAGCTGAGCCCCAGCAGCCGCGGGAGATGGGGACAGAGCTGCAGTAGCGCTGCTCCCCAGCAAGGGCCGTGTCAGCCTCTGGATCTCACTCTCACGAGACAGAGCTTGGCAGCAGTGCTGGAAGGAGCTGAGCCCAGCTCTGCCATGGAGCAGCCAACCTCTCCTTCCTGCAGTGTCATCCGACGGCTCTGGCCAGACCCCGCTGCTCGTGGCCAGGAACCGCTTCCCATCTTGCTGGATCATTCCTCTGCTGGCCGGTCCGGGCTGCTGGGTCTCTCCTGCAGATGTGCAGGGGTCCTTAGTGGGACAAACGCGGCTCCAGAGGGGCTGCAGGATCCACCCGGCCATGCCCATACCCCTCAGGAGGAGAAAAGCTCCGTGGTGCCCACTCGAGAGCTTGCGAGGGCCGTGTCTGCTCCTTCCCCTTCCCACTGCCCCAGCTGGCTCCCCGCATCAGCATTCACGGCAGCTTTGTTCATGCTTCGAGGGGAACACATAACCCCATGCTGCTGCTGTGAAACGCAGGGCCCTGAGACATGCGTCTGTGGTAAGACATGGTCTTTTGAAATCGGATACTGCTGGGGCTGCAATGTCCCAGTTTCTCTCTCCTAACGTCCCCGGTTTGGTTTTCCCGTCTGCTTTTTGGCCGCCTGCGAGCTGGCAGCCCCCGCCTGGCGTTTCTCTCCGCTGCCTTGTGTGAGAGTTGTGTGTGTGCTTTTTCCTTCCTTCGTGGGCTCAGCTGTAGATCCTTGTTCTGATTCCATGCAAAATGTCCTAGAAAACTAATTCTTTTCAAACCATTGCAAGAAGAAACAAAAAAACCAAAAAAACCAACCAACCAGAAAAAAAAAAAAAAAAAAAAAAAAAAAAAGGAGGGACCACATTGAAATGATTTTCTGAACAAAAATTTTTCCAGAATTCAAACCCCAGAAATCTGCTTTAGTGCAAAACTTTGCATCCCCCTCACCTTCTTTCCCACACCATTTTCTGGGGCGAGGAGTAGGAGCTTTGCAGAAATCCAGTGGCAATGTCGTGTCAGACAAGTTTCCCTTAATTTCCAAAGGCAAGTGACCTCTGCTACAGCCTCGGATGCAGGCCAGGATTTGATATGTCGATAAGCTCTGAAAATGTTTCCATTCCCAAAAGAAAAACAAGCAGGCACCAGGCTTGGAAGTGGCCTCAGCTAATTGCTGAGGTAAAAGGTAAAGCTGCCTGGTGCTCCGGAGCTGTGCCTGTTGCTGCTGCAGTTATTCTGTTCACGTGTCCCAAATCTCCCCTAATCTTTTCCCATCCACTGAGAAAATGTCTGTGATGGCAGCTCCAGAGCTCCTGTGTCCATGCTCCCCAGGCCTGGCTCAGTGCACTGGATGCCCATGCTGGGGGCTGGGCAGACCTTGGGGACCCCCTGTCCCTTCCTCAGTGCCATGCCGGGGCTCACTGCCTCCTGCTCTGCTTTTGCCCCAGATGGGATCCATTCCCATCCCAGAAGCTTTCCTGTAGATCTGTTCCCAACTGAAACATTCAACAGTTTTACCCAAGCATCCAACAGTTTTAACCAAATCTGCCCAAGCTGTCCAGACCCTCTCTCCTCTGCCTTTCACATTTAGAATTGTAGTCCCATGGACATGCCACTGACAAATATTTCTTTCATTTCAAGCTTCCCAAAAACTTGTCAGATTTATCCTCTCACCCATTCCCAGTGTCATGTGAGAAGTGACACCCTGCCTGGGCTGGCCCCGAGGATTTATTTATGCTCACGTCTGTGCTTTAAGCACTGAGCTGTGGTGGGCATGTAATCTGGCTCTCCTCAGCTTTGTAGTCTCTCAGCCCATTAGTTTCTTTCTTATATCCGTTTGCAAAAGACCTCTATAAATTCTTTAAATGTCAAGTGGTTACAGTCTATTCCCAGCTGGGCTGACTCATTTGGACCTAACTGAGGTTGCGTTTCCCTCGCAGCTATTGGCTTTTCCTCCATCCTCAGCCCTTTTTTTTTCTTTTTGGGGAGTTTTTCTCTGCCTTGCTGGACACAGGAGCTGAGCCAACCATTGCTGCAGGCATGTCTTATCCCATGCACGAATCACCTCTTCAGTGTCTTGAAGTACATGTCCAAGAGTTTTCTTTTTAATCCAAAAGGATTAAAGGTCTCCTGAGGCCCTGGACTCGAGGGATGGGATGGAGGGATTATCTCTGTCTTTGCTCTCTGTTGCCATCCCCTTGGCTGAACCCAGGCAGGAGCAGCCAAATCCCACGGTGCTTTCGAGGCTGCTGAGAAATGAGGCAGCAGGAGGTTTAAATCCAGCTCCTAAAACCCCCCACAGTAGGGCATCAGCAACCAACACTGCCAGAGCCACTGGCAATCGCTGGCCTTGCTGACATTCTCCACGGAGGAATGGATGAGTAAGACTTTAATTTGTACCTTGGGCTCTGGCCAAGGTCTTGCCTCAACAGAGTCCCACGGATGAAGCCACTGCGGCCATTTTTAAATGAAACCATTTCTAAAGCAGGGCACAGTTCCAAGGGCAGACCCCTGGCTTTAACACCCCGAGGCCATCACGCACTAGCCACGCTCCTCCCTCCACTGCCACGCCACTAAAGCTTCGTGTCCCTTCTCTCCACAGATATGCCACCGCTGCTGCCCATGGACCTCAAAGGGGAGCCAGGACCCCCAGGGAAGCCCGGCCCACGCGGACCTCCCGGGCCCCCCGGATACCCAGGAAAACCGGGCACAGGGAAGCCAGGAATGCACGGCCAGCCTGGGCCTGCTGGGCCCCCTGGCTTCTCGGGCATTGGGAAACCCGGCATCCCAGGACTCCCTGGAAAGGCGGGTATGAAAGGGATGCCCGGAGCCAAGGGTGAACCTGGCATGCGAGGAGAACAAGGGCCAAGAGGGCTGCCCGGACCCCCAGGGCTCCCGGGGCCAGCTGGGATCTCAGTCAATGGGAAGCCGGGCCCCCAGGGTGGCCCAGGACTGCCTGGGTTTCGGGGTGAGCCCGGCCCAAAGGGAGAGCCTGGTCCCCGGGGAGAAAGGGGGATGAAGGGTGAGAACGGTGTGGGGAAACCAGGGCTCCCAGGGCCCCGGGGGAATGGGGGTCCTCCTGGCCCTGCAGGGCCGCCAGGGCCCATCGGCATCGGAAAACCCGGCATTGACGGCCTGCCGGGAGCACCAGGGGAGAAGGGGGACATGGGCCCCCCCGGCGGGCCCGGCATCAGTGGGGAGCCTGGCCCCATGGGGCCCCGAGGGCCCCCGGGAATTGATGGGATTGGTGTCCCAGGTGCTGCGGGGGTGCCGGGGATACAGGGCCCCATGGGGCCAAAGGGAGAGCCTGGGATCCGCGGCCTCCCTGGTTTGCCGGGCCCGACGGGATATGGGAAGCCAGGTTTGCCTGGACTAAAAGGAGACCGTGGGCAACCTGGGGCACCAGGAGCCATCGGTGATAAGGGGGAACCCGGCATTGATGGGGAGCCAGGTGAGCCAGGTCCCGCTGGCATCATTGGCCCACCGGGCCCCCCGGGGTCCATGGGTCTGCCAGGCAAGCACGGGCTGCCCGGCTCCAAAGGTGACATCGGGCCAAGTGGGCCCCCAGGAATGCCAGGGATGCGTGGGGACCAGGGCCTGAACGGCTTTGCGGGGAAGCCAGGGGTGCCAGGAGAAAGGGGCCTGCCTGGGACGCAGGGACCTCCCGGCCCAATGGGCCCCAAAGGAGAACCAGGGTTCATTGGCCTCCCTGGGGTGCCAGGATTAACGGGTGGCCCCGGGCCAAAAGGGGACGGGGGGATCCCCGGGCAGCCGGGGCTGAGGGGCCCCTCTGGCATCCCAGGCTTGCAAGGACCTGCAGGTCCCATGGGGCCTCAGGGGTTACCAGGACTGAAAGGGGAGCCAGGACTCCCCGGGGTTCCTGGCAAGGGGAAAATGGGGGAACCCGGCATGGCTGGACCCATCGGTCCCCCGGGAATGCCGGGAACACCGGGGCTGAACGGGCCGCCGGGCCCACCGGGGCCACCTGGGCCACCAGGAGCACCGGGGGTGTTCGACGAGACGGGGATTGCGGGGCTGCACCTGCCGGACGGTGGCGTGGAGGGAGCCGTGCTGGGGAACGGCAAACCGGGAAAACCGCAGTACGGCCGTGGGGAGATCTCCGCCAGGATCGCGCCCGCGTTCACCGCCATCCTCACCTCCCCCTTCCCCGCCTCGGGCATGCCGGTCAAGTTTGACCGGACTTTGTACAACGGGCACAACGCCTACAACCCCGTCACTGGGATATTCACCTGCCCCGTATCCGGCATCTACTACTTTGCCTACCACGTGCACGTCAAAGGGACAAACGTTTGGGTGGCCCTGTACAAGAACAACGTGCCCGCCACCTACACCTACGATGAGTACAAAAAGGGCTACCTGGACCAGGCCTCAGGCAGCGCCGTGCTTGAACTCAAGGAGAACGACCAAGTCTGGGTACAAATGCCCTCGGACCAAGCCAACGGGTTGTACTCCACGGAATACATCCACTCCTCCTTCTCTGGATTCCTGCTCTGCCCCACATAACAGCTGTTGGGCGTGTTTCCTTTTCATCCACTTTAGCCATAAACTGTCTTTTGGGTTTTTTTTTGATAACAAAGTTTTTTAAAATTGATACGAAAGAAGAAAAATCACTGGGAAGAACGAGCAAGCCGTTGTCGTGGGACCTTGCTTCATGCTGTTTGATCCTTGAGTCAAGAGGGTGATTGGAAAGGAGAGATCTTTCTCTCTTTCTTTCTTGGGGGAGGGAGAGGGGTCACTTCCTCAGCAAAGCATATTTGGAATAAATTTTACCCTAGTGACTGTACATCAAACGCAGGAAAGTGCTTGGGATGGCAAGGATCTGGCTCTGCAGTAAACTGCTCTGTGACCCAGAGAGGTTCGTCTGGAAGATCAGACCCTTCTGGTCTATAATCCAGTGCCCTTGTTTCCCATTTTGAGTACTAGTCAAATAAATTCAGCTGTTGTAATGGGTGGTATATTTGCTAACCAGCACAGGGGTCCCAGGCACTTAACCCAATCCTGTACAGCAGCAGAGATCCACGATGGGTTGAGAAATTCCCTTCCCAAACCATCCTATGCCCAAGCTCCAGTCTCGCTGATGCCTATTTTTTTCAGACTGTGCTTTGAGGCAGTCTCCCTGGTTCACTCTGGATTCAGTGTGGCTGGATTTATGATCATAAAAAGTGGAACATTTTGCATAAGCACCTTCTTATAAGAAGTAAATATTATTCCTAACCCTTGCCCCCAGCACCTTTAGGAATAAAAACCATCCAGGAGCTGGTATCTGGGAGGATGACAGACAGCCTGTGCCAAAGCCACTGAGGGAAGCTGGGACTCTGTGATGAACAAGGATCCTCTCTGGGGTTAATTCATCTGAAAAGTCCAAGGGGAAGTTCTGCCCTGCTTGCTTCCTTGCAGCCCAGAGACTTGCTTGGCCTCGGGAACATCTCATTCTTTGGCAGCACAAGGAGGGCACTGCAAGCCTGGCTTATGGTGCTTCCAGCCTGGTTTGACAGAAGGTTTAGTTTATGCTTTCTTGGAAGTGCCACTTAAGGACAACTTGCTTTTACTGTCTCACTATTTTGGGATGTGTAAACTCTCGCATTGGTATCACTCCTTTCTCTGGGGACCTTTTCATTAAGAAAAACAAAAAAAAATAGTGCTTGTTCTAACTTTCCATTCAGTCATTTTGCAACGGTGCTATTATCTACTTAACAATGTTATTTACAAGTCTAGTGCAATATGTACCTGTAACAGTGCACCACTGCAGGTGCCAGTCTGTGACCTAGGTTAAAAAAAAAGAGAAAAAGAAAAGAAAAAAAACAAACCCCACATCTGTCTGTTGTTACCACTTGTCTCACTAATGCTTGAAATGGTACTGACCTGAGTATGAGCTACAAGGTTCTGGGAAAGGTAGGCACAGACACTGACCACTTGGCTGCTCTGTCCTTTGCTCGAGGGAGCAACTGAACCTTATTGCTTTGCAGATTTTCTCATGGTAGAAAAATGATTGCACTTAGAGTAAAGTGATTCTTTTCATCCCAGGCAAGTAGCACGCTGCTGAAGTCAAGCCCCACGTGTTACACTGCATGTCCCTCTGCAAAGACACATCCCTGAGAAAAAAGAACAATTTGGTCACCAGATGAGCAACTATTACCCTTCAATTCTCCTAAAGCCTGTTCTATGGCCAAAGAAACGTATTAAGAATGGGACTTGGGGTTGCTCTGCAGATGGACTGTAACAGATATTTAAACACCTTTTCTTTTTCTGTTTCTGGTTTGTTTGTTTGTTTTCCTCCTTAAGCCTGTCCTGTGTTTCTGCCTCTTGCCATCCAGGGCTTCCCTTTACAAACACACCTATCCCTGAAATGAAGAAATGTCCACTTGGACAGCCAGTGCTCCAGCTACTGCCTGGCTAGGGCTGGGCTGGACTGTCCCCTCATGGGGATTCTCTTTACATAAAGCTGCAAGTTTCATATAAAAACAAAACCTTCTCAAGCTGAAAGGCTGCCCCAGGGCCTGATCCCAGCAAATGTTTTTAACTCCTGTCTGCTGGGGGCTTCAGGGCTGTTTTGGCTTTGATTGTAACAGGTGATTTCCCAGCAGGAACAGGAGTCATACAGAGAGTCCCTGAAATGAAACAGAGGCTCAGATGTGTTCTTCAACAGGCTTGGGAGGAGGGTGCTAGGTTGGGGCCTGGGTCTCCATTATTGTCAAAATATGTCAAATGAAGAACAGCAATGGACTCAAGCTGGTGCCAGGCAAGGCCCTGGCCAAGAGTGGGGTCTGGCTCCCACCGTGGGACTGCCGGTGGCACTGCTGGTGGCACAGAGCAGCAAGGCACCCAGACTACCTGCAGCAGGGCCAGGAGCTCCTCGCGTCCCGGTGACGCGCCAGGGCGGAAGCTTCACCCTGCTCCTCAGCAAAGCAACTTATTTATACTGTGTTCTAACCTCCACACCATCTCTTTTTGTTCTGTTTTACTCAAAACCTCTCGTTCTGGCTGGCAAAACAATGACACAAACACTCACCATAGCCGCAGCGAGACGCTGACTCCTTCAGCGCTGTAGATATTGTTTTGCAATCTCACTTTCCCTTCACGTGCAGAGCATAAACCATAATCAACCTTCTGCAGCTATATAACCTGTTACATTTACACAGTAATTGAAAGGCAAAGGTATTACATGCACATAGAGTTAGACTAGGAAAAAAAAAAAAAAAAAGAAAAAAAAAGAAGAAAAACGATGCACAGGATGAGGGAGGGGCTGTTCACTGAACCAGACACTGTCAGGAAGGATTTTTTTTTTTCTGGAGTGCTGAGTACCTGATATTCGCCAGCAGAAAGGATTATTTTCTGTCGTGTGTGTGAGTGCATGGGATTTTGGTTTCAATCACAATAATAAAAAAAGGTTGGGTTGGATGGAGTATGTCTATTTTTAATGGTGAAAACTGCATTACAATGTGCATTTTTATATACAAATTCTTACTATTTTTTTTAAATTTGCCTCTAGTATCTTCATTTCTAACCTAGTATATAGAGGTTTTTAGTTTTGTAAATACTTATTACATGCACTGTCTGTCATAGTAAAAGTTGGTTTAAAATGCACTCTTTGTGATCAGAAACTGGCCTTCTCTTCAGAACTAAAACTACAGTACTTGATTGTATTGACAAAACACCAATAAAACTTATTGTATAAAGGTGGGCTCAGCTGTGCCTTTGTCCTGCTATCAATGTCCTTCCTCCACCAGCCTGGTGACTCTTTCCTTTACAAATCCATCTTACTTGTTCCCTGCAGCCCAGCAGATTTGCTTACTGATCCATATCCTCCTGTAAGAGGTACTAAGTCAAAGTTCTGGGGATTCCCTTTCCCTTCTGTGCTTTATTTTCAGTATTATTTTTTTTGGCTACATTATACAACCTTGTCTGCAGCCCAGCTCTGTACCCTGAGCAGCTGAAGCTGGTCAGTCACCTAGAACCAGCACCAAACAACTTCCACTTTGCTTCCTACAGAAAGATTTCCAGAAATAGTTTCAGGTTGAGTCTTACAGTGGGGCAGGGGGTGAGGTGAGAGCCCAGCTGTTCCCACACAACTCCTCTTGTCTCCAATAGGGAAGTGCAGCTTCATGAGCTGAGTGAAAGATGGGAGCAAGGGTTAATTAACAAAGATAACTAAGTGATTTTATTTCTTTCCAAGGAAGCCAGAGCTTAGTGTTTTAGTTTACATTTAAATTCTGGCCTCACAAACAGGAGTACTTCTACTCTTTGTGAGTTCCAAACATTTACAATTATATCATTTACAATTATATAGCTGCTTTAGAAGAACCTGACATTTCACACCTCAGATCTGCAGCACAAGACATGGATACACAGCAGGCCAAAACTCCACATGTTCTCAGGACAAGAATTCATTTACACAAGGAAAACCCATTACAGCATCACACAGCAGACTGGCACTGGCAGGAAGCAGACTACAGGAAAAGCTGCAAGGAACTAGAGCAGCCAGACTGTCCCCATGTGCAGGCAGCTGGACACACAGCACCCTGTGCCAACACCATCAGAGAGGGAGCTGGGCTGAGCAGGACCAGCACTTCCCATGTCACAAGAAACAACAGAGAAATAACAAAGATTTATATTGCCACATTCAGATTTATAAACGTTTCCATATGATGTCTGCTTGCCTCTTCCTTTCTTTGGGTTTTTAACTGTTAGAAAGCTTTCCAGCCATGCCATAGCCCAGCTGTTAAATCCTTGCTTGACCAGCTCTGCTGGGCCAAGGTTTGAAATGTGAAATTCTGAACAACAAAGCTTTGCAAGGAGAGTCTTGGCCACCAGTACCAGCTTCAAATACACAAATCCTTTTAAGCTTTTAATCAAATTGTCCCCCAATTAACCTACTTTTTCCTTTATTTTCAGATGATCTTTACCAAGTACAGAGCAATTTTTGTCACTGACTGCAGCAGAACCAGGAATTCAGTCCCTGTGTCATGCTAGGTGTCACAACACCCTCCACCCACACATTTAAACAGCAATTTCACTTGGTGATCCAGACAACATTAAAAATGCAGGATGCATGGATCAGGGACAAGGGATTAGCTAGAGTGGCTGCAGCAAGGTGAAAATCAGCTATGTAAGGGAACACAAAGTGCAACAGATGAGGGCAGTGCCAGGTGGACTGCAGAGCAAAGGACACCAAGGGAGCAGTGATTGGTTACAGCCTCTGCCAGCACCACCAGCTGGGATTCTGTCTGCACACACCAAAGGCATTTCTCACAATGCCACCACCACTGCAAAACAAATCTCTTCTTCAGTCTCTGGCACTTTTAATTCTGCCTCTGAGGAAATCCTTAAGATCTGCCCTGCAGCACCCTCATCCCCAGCACAGGTGGAAATGCAAGCCACCACACAGGATGTCCTCCAGCCTGATGACTCCCATCTACATCCCTCAGCTGGTCACCACGAGTGACATTCTGGGAGGGCTGTGGAGCCTCTCAAAGCCACTGCAGGGTGAGCCACTGAAACAACAGGGCCCAGGAGAACAGTAAGACAGTCAAGGGGTTCAGACACCCACCAAAGAACTGTAACAACAAAATGGTACAATGATGGGCAAAGCAAGAAGCAGAAATCTTGTGAAAAATGAGACACTCCTGTACACTTCAGAGGAGAGGCACCCACCATCCAAAGGGCCACGTGCAGCCACTTCCCAGCTGACTCATAACTGAAGGATATGTCCCTCCTCTTCCCAACCAGCTCCTGGCTCCCTGCTCTGCTCCCAGAAGAGTTATCTCTCCAGTGGAAGCTCACCCAGGGGACGGACCCACCACCCCATTTCTGACTGGCCAGCAGAGGTGACCACCTGGCTTTACCTTCAGGCTCCCCCAGGGGCTCAGAGCCTCTGGCTGTACAGTTCATACAAGCTGTCTGCCAGTTTCTGTGTCTCTTGAAAAGCTTCACAGCTCTGCTCCCAGCTCGGGGGTATCTGTTCCTCACCATAATAAGCCCCTGCAATGGCTCCTGCCATGGTAGCAATGGTGTCTGTGTCTCCACCCAGGGAAATGCAGTAGATGATGGTTCTCTGCAGGCTGCTGTAGTGGTCAGGAATCTCTGGGACAGCTTCCATGCAGTGCAGGAAGGAGAAAATGGCAGTGGGGACAGAGCGCAGGGCAGCGATGCCGTTGCCTGTTAACACAGTGATGTCCTCAGTGCTGCAGGACACAGCTTCCTGCTGCCAGGAACCTGCCCTACCCACACCACTGATATCATCAAGGCAAGGTGCAGAAGTCACTTTGCAGCTCAAATCTTTCCCCAGCTTCCTAGTGCTGTTTGCCACCCAGAAGACCATCACACCAGTACAGCCTGACAACACCCACACACCCTTTCCCACCTGACATGAGCAGCCAGCCATTAAGACAAGAGACCTTAGAATATTAAAAAGCATTATTCATGCTAAGTTTTTCTTAGTTAAACTCTTTCTTCCCCACCCACAGAGAGAGGAAGTTGCTAGGTCAGGGCTGGGAGAGTCACTGCCTGGTGAACACAGTGCCAGCCCAGCCAGGGCCTGACAGGCAGCAGAGGTGGAGGAGGACACATCAGCCAGGCCTGCTGAGCTGCTCCTGCCTCCAGCTCTTTCCTAATACTTGTAAGTAGGTAAGGAACTTACCTAATTCAAACAATACATCTGCTTTGGGAACACTGCTGAGCTCCAAAAACTCCTTTATCTTCTTTAGACGCCTTGAAAATGGCAAATCTTCAAATCCCAGCCTGGAAACAAAGAGCAGAATGAACAAGAGAGGAGGCAAAGAGTTGGAATCACCTCCAGCAGGCAACGCTCCTCACAGCTACTCACGCTCGGGCATCAGTCAGAGATTTGTCATCTGCCTCTACATCCTCCATGTGGGTGATGAGCTGCTCCAGGAAGGTCTCCTTGCTGAGCTGTCCCTGCAGGGCAAGGTGCACGGCCAGGGCCTGCAGGATGGCCCCGTTGTAGCCCAGGGAGTTGGCGTGGGTCAGCTCTGCACTCAGCCTGGCAAACTGGGGGTGAGAACACAGCATCAGCCAACCCGGGAGGACAGGCAGGGACAGCACCTCCAGAGTACAAAGGATCCCAGAGCAGGGAAGTTCTGGGGAGCAGGGAGGTTGTGGGGAGCAGGGAGGTTGGGGAGAGCAGGGAGGTTCTGGGGAGCAGGGAGGTTCTGGGGAGCAGGGAGGTTCTGGGGACAGCGGGGAGGTTCTGGGGACAGCGGGGAGGTTCTGGGGACAGCGGGGAGGTTCTGGGGACAGTGGGGAGGTTCTAGGGAGCAGGGAGGTTCTGGGGACAGCGGGGAGGTTCTGGGGACAGCGGGGAGGTTCTGGGGACAGCAGGGAGGTTCTGGGGACAGCAGGGAGGTTCTGGGGAGCAGGGGGGTTGTGGGGAGCAGGGGGGTTGTGGGGAGCAGGGAGGTTGTGAGGAGCAGGGAGGTACCTTCTTAACATCCTGGACATCAGAATAGAGGAGTGGGATGCCTGCCACCCTCATGGCACCCCCGTTGCCATAGGAACCTTTCCCATTGAACTGGGCCCGTGCTGGTTCAAACACATCACTGCACTTGGGGCTCAGGAGCTTCTTGAAGACATTGACGACCCCCATCCCATAGCCCCTGTTGGGCTCCTTCTTGTACTCCTCAGCAAACCTGGAGCAGGGGAGAAAAACCAGAGAGGATATTTGGTGTGTGGCTGGGGTTGGTGAGGAGGCTGTGCACAGCCACTTGATGAAGTGAGTTAATTACACACAGGTAATTATTTCAGTCAGGGTTCAAGTGATTCAGTTCTGTAAGGAAAGAATCCAATTCCCCCAAAACTTGTATGAAAGGAGGGAAGGGTGCACAAACATCACCTTTCACAGCCCACTTGTCTCCCCTTCAGTTGTGCCTTGAAATAGAAACAAACTGGAAACATTTCTGTGGGTCACAACCACAAATAAAATCTTTTGTTCAAGTTCAATGGGAGAGTTTTCTAAACAAATAAATGTTCTCCCTTAAGTAGAACCAAATGCTACCCAGGCTGTGGATTCAAAAGGGAAACGGATCATAAACAAACCAAAGCTGACCTCACTAATACTTGCTAACTAAATTAAGGGAAGCACGAACATAAATAGCAACAAATAAACATGAAAGGGAATGCTTCTGCCATTGTTGTTTAACAGTCCCTTCCAACCCAAACTCCTCTGATTCCAGGGAAGGTGAATACACACACAGAGCTGCATGCCCCATCCTGCTTCATCTCAAAGCAGACTTTGAACCCACACAACAGCTCACACTCCTCCAGGTGCCAGCACTGTGCAATGCACACAATAAGTTACAGGATCAGCCACCACTTCTCTATCTTCTTTTGTCCTTCACAAATTAAAAATTACTTTACTTTCGCCTCTGTCCCCTTGCAAAGAAAATTACAGCAGTTACTGAACCATAACCAAGTTTTCCCTTCATTAGTCCCTGTCCCCAGCAGGGGACACACACAGCTGGCTGCAGCCCTTACCTCTTGGCCATATCAACTTCATCAAACTCTTGCTTGGCCAGCAGGGACTGCACCACCGACCTGCTCATGGCCGTGTCATCCGTGTATGAAAGTGTCTCTAAAACAGAAGGTCAAAACACAACGTGACCATCCAGGCACAAACTCTCCTCCACTGCCACTGCCTCCCTGCTCCCCCAGGACTGGTTATCTGTACAGCTGGAGCTAAAACATGACCAGAACTTCCCCAGCACTTAGAGTCATGGTCATCAGAGTGAGGAGGCCCAGAGCAACAGCGATGCAGCCACAGCAAGAACGAGACGGAAAGCATTTCAAGATCAGCAAGAGCCAGGAGAAAATGCCTGATATCCAGAGGACGAGTGACAGACAACCCTGGTTCCCAACTTTACATCACACACTGAAAAAAGCCAGCACAGATGCATTTCTGGAGAAGACCCCAGCCAAACCCCCTGGGGCTCAGATGCTGCTGGAGGCGTTCACAGGGTTCGCTGCACCAGAGGTGCCCCCAGAGAGCCCAGAGGCTGAGGGGACGAGGGGAGAAGTGGGCCTGGGGGGGGCTTGGGAGGGACACACACCCCCAAAAGCTCCACCATGGGCGTGTTGCACCCCCTGGGAGCAGGGACGAGGATGCTCTCCGGGTTCCCACCCCCGGGGGGTTTCTCGCCCACCTCTGCGGGCGCTGCCCGCCGCTTCCCCCGCCTCAGGCGGCTCAGCCGCCGGTTCCAGGCCTTGAAGGAAACGCAGCAGATCCGGCAGCTTCACGACGCTCTTGCCTTCGAACACAGCGCCCAAGCAGTCACCCAACAACGCTCCGACCAAACAACCCCGGAACCGGGCGGGTCCCGGGCGAGGCCGCCCCATTCCCGAGCACGAACCCGAAGCCGCCGCCATCTTGTGCACCGCCTTCGGGGCGTCCCAGCGGACAGCGCCCTCTGGCGGCCCGGAGGAGAGCGGGGAGGAGGTCCCGGAAACGGGCGCCTCGGTTTCCCCGTTTCCAGGAAAGGGAAGATTCGGTTTCGTTCACATCCCCCCAAATTAATAAAAAAAAATTAATTAAAACGAGTTTGAGACCGAGAACCCACGCTTTAAAAGGACTTAAAACCCGCCCGAGAACCCAGGTGGCTTTCATCAATGGGAAACCAACAGATGACAAGAGCTCTTAGGGACAGACTCTTTATTGTTTGTAACGCTCCTTGGAGTGCAGGAACCTAAAAACATCGTGGAAAGGGGCAGACAGTTATACAACAAACTCGGAAGAGGGAAGAGAATCCCATTATCCTAACACAACACAGATGTTTGCTTTCCCTGCTACGGAACTGAGTCACTGGCAGCTTTCTCCTCCTTGCACAAGGCTCTCGCACGCTAAGCCAGCTCCGCCTGCCCCTTCTCCCGTGGGGAGGGTGCACGGTTCGTGGTCCGGTTGAAAGTGTCAAATTCTGGGGTATATTTCTCAGCAGGGACCAGGAGCTTCCTCCGGCAGTCCATGCACTTCTTGTCCAGCGAGAGGGAATTGACTTTGTAACCAATATCTGTCTGAATGCGGTGAAGTTGTCTGTGAAGAGCATTCCAAGCATCCCTGGGAATGGGCAGAAGAGAGAAGAGTTGGGTTCAAGGGCTGCATTCACTTCCCAAGTTGGACAGGAAACACCCAACTTCCCACTTGTTGGCAGCAGCAGTCGCTGCCTCTGCCTTTGGATGAGGAACAAACCCGTGGGGTGTTTCTTGGTGCGTGGCAGCTGCATTGTTTGGGCTGTGAATAGCAAGCCCACACAATGCTCCTGGAGCACAGCAGAGCTGTGCACCCTGACACCAGCACTTCTGGTTCTTCCTTCACTTTACACCCATTTTTTTTTTCCTCTTTTAGAACTATCTCTGCCTGGTTGGAGTCAAGCAGGGACCGTGGGAACTCCACCACCCTCAGCATCTCCTGCTGCCCAGACCAGCTCCCACCAAGCCCAAGGATTGTTTCCACTCCTGATCTGAGCAGAAAAGCTTCCAAAATGCCACCTCCCTCTCATGGACTCTGCTGTGTCACAGAGCAGGAAACTTACTGTGCCTCTGCAAGCTTCAGCCTGAGTGCCCGGATGCTTCCCTCCAGCTGATGGACCTCATCTGTCAGCCCATACTGGACCTGCAAAGTGAGGCAGAAGGACACAACAATTAATGGGGCTCAAATTTTTGTTTCAAAGCCCATCACGATTCTCTGCTTCCCCTTCCAGCCCAGCTGTAATGTTAATTCTCTTCCTCTGCTACACGACTGTAGGATTCATTGTTCATTCCCATTTTTCAGACCCCTACAAGCCCCATCCTGGTGGGTTCCCCCCCCGATCCCTCCTGGCAGGGAGTGTGCCAGGTGAGGCTGGTACCTGGTCCCGGCACAGATCCATCCCAGGCCGATAGGTTCTGGTCTCCAGGCGGGTGTGTGCCACTTTCAGGTCTTGCATTTTCCTTCGAAGATCTTCCTCCAAGCACCGGATGTCCTCCTCCACCTCAGCAATTTCTTCCAAAGTCTAAGGATAAAGACACGTATCATGAGGCACAGCCAGGATATAGCCTGGAAATCCATCCCCCTGCATCCTGGTATTGTGCTGGGAATGGGTTTCAAGCAAGAGCTGGTGGGGTTCTGAGTACTGAACCCCACTGCTCAGAGACTGGGCTTTCCACATGGCCCAGGCAGGGTTCTTCTCTTTTATGGCCACAGCATTGAGACCAGGGGTGAAATTAAAAGGCCACTTAATAGCTCTCATGTGAAAACCACGCTGAGGCTGAGAAGCATATGACAATCACCCTTTTGGGTGCAGTTCCCACCCAAGGTCGTGGTCAATAACCAAAGAAGCAAGATTTACATTCTGCTCCTGCCACTGGAGCTCATCATAGGCTCTTTCCATGTCTCTGATCCTCTTGCGCAAGGCGAACTCCGTGGCCACACGCTGAGCCTCCAGCTCGTTGTTGGTCTGAAGGGAGAACAGGTTCCAGTCACACATCTAGAAGGTGCATGACTGTCACAGGAGGTGACCTGGGAGGCTGGGACAAGCCCGTAGCAAAACCAGCTGGGTCTTGGCAGCTGCCACGTGTGCAGCCAAAGGCAGGGAAGGAGAGGCAGGAACAGGGCTTCCAGGTGGCTGAGGCTGCTGCGAGCTCCTCTTTGACACCAGGAGGGAAGCTGCCCTCAGAGCTGTCTTTCCAAAGCCTCCTTTCCCTGGCCATGGCACGTGCCAGCCCATTCTCCCACCCTGGATCCACAGAACTTCTGTGCCACCAAGTTACAGCTGCAGGGCTGGTTCACCTGGGCAATGGTAAGCATCGTTGCTTCTCGGAGCCCAGTGGAGGCTTTCATCTCTGCCTCAGCATGCTCCTTGTTGGACCGGCTGTTCTGTTCCCACTCATCAAGTGTAGTTGATCTGCAAGCAAACCAGCAGTTAAAAAAATAAGTTGGGTGTTTGCAGGACAGTTCAAAAGCAACCACCTGCTGCAGGCCAAAGGTAGCTTTGTGCAGTGCTAAATGAGCCAGGAATTCTGGAGGCCACATCCTGTCTGATCTCACTGCACCCTGTGGCTCCTGCACTGAGCCCAACATCTGCTCAAACCAGGGACACATCCAAACCCTGCTATGAAATGTGAAAATGTGCAGCATCTCCCCCACAAGCTGTGCTAAAGGCTGGTACCATCCTGGTTACTGCGTGTCACCTGCAGTCAGGAGGCAGGGCAGGCACCTTCTCTCTGTGTGGTGACAGTTGAGAGAAATCCCCAAAGCCTGATGCTTCACAGTTCAAGAGCCACAACGAATCCCAGCAGCCAACTCCTGGTCTGATCTCCCTCCAAAACTGCACCCATCAAGCCAGGAAATAACACAGAAGGAAGAAAAGGAAGAAACCCCCAATGGGTTTCTTCAAGATTTGGCCAGACAAGGGCAGATTCTTTCCTTACCCAACTGGGATCCGTGTTGGGTTGACCTTGAAGGAGATGTTGGGACAGTTCACATCGAGGGATAAGCACCCACGATCTATTTCCAAGGTTTCTGTCTTGCACCGGTGGTCAAGGCTGAGCTGCTGGCGAGCTTCTTGTAGGTGGCTGCAGGAAACAGGGATGGAGTGAGAAGGGGCACGTGGAGGGCAGAGGCAGCTCAGAGGGTCCAGAGCTTTCAGCACCCTGTCAGTCATCTTTCTAAAACGAGCAATGTGCTCCTGCCCTCCTGGTGAGCAGGGCCCACCCTGGTGGAGCAGCACACCCGTGTTACTGCTGCCTGGCTGCCCCAGGCTCTGCTCTGGCATTGCCACCTGCCCTCCCACGAGGGATCAGTGCCCCCCACAGCTGGGCAGTAACCCACGAGGGATCAGTGCCTAGAGCTTCAACACCTCCAGGTCACTGATTGATGAACCAGGGCAGGTGGCACAATGCATCTGTCTAGGACAGAATTTTCCCAGGATGCACATGAAGCCTCCCTTGATGTGCTCTCCCCTACAAGCCCCAAAACTTCACAGGCCTCAACAACCACCAAAGGCTCCTCTGACCCTCCCAGGGAACCCCCTCTGCCCATCTCATAGTGGCACAAGAGGCACATCACACTGCTGGGGCCAAGCAAGGAAAGCAGAGCCCAGTCAAAAAGCTTTGTCATTCCTCTCACCAGAGCTGGTCGAAGGCTTCATGCACTTTGTGCTGCAGGTCTCTCTTGGCTTTCTCTATCACCTTCACCTCCTTGTGCAGCTCCTCCTCCACAGGGTCCTGCACCACATCAATGGCACGGCGGCTCTCGCGGAGCGTCAGGCACTCGATGGAAACATCCAGAGCCAAGTTCTTGGCCTGGAGGGCACGTTCTGCTTCTTCCTTCACCTGGAGGAAAATAAGACAGCTGGGTGTGGAGAGAGTTTCCTTCAGGGATGGGAGGAAGAAAGGAAGGGGAAACCACCAACACCCTTGCTAAGAGGGACCTGAACTGTCTTTGCAGTTTTGAAACCTTTTTGCAAGTCTGGAATGAAGACACATCAGCTGTTCACATCTGTGGTTTGCTTTGGGAGTCACACCCAGCTAAAGCCCAACAATTCCAGAGCAGCAGCCTCCAGATTGAGGCCTAATAGGATCAGAGAGATGTCCCACTGAAATGCTCCATTTTTAGAAACAAACATTTTGGGATGATGGTGTTAAAAAAATTCTCATCCTTAGAGCCTTAAAGAAAAAGACAAAAAAGCAAAAAGAACACAACAAAAACCACCCAAAACCATGAGCATGGGATGCTCAGCTCCATAAAACAGCTTGGGTCAGCCAAGAACACAGTGGCTTGCCTGACCTAAGCCCCTCCTTGACCTCCACATGGGCCTGTCCATTGCAGAAGACAAGCCCCAGTTATTTAACATCCCATGTTGAAAGTGTAAGTTGATTTCCAGCCATCTGTCTTCCCAACATACTTTGCCTAAGGCTTCCATTTCTGCATCTACGTCTGCAATGCATTTGTCCAGGGTCTCCTTCCATCTGTTCACACTGCTGATACGTTCAGACAGGCGGGTTCGGGTGTCGTGCTCATCCCACTTTGCCTGGAATTAGAGGAGAAATGCCATTACTCTTTTTTAAACTGCAGTTGTCAACGTTGGTGAAGATCTCCCCTGTTTGCAGGACTGACCGACCCTTCAGCAGGAGTACAACACCCTGACACTTCATCTCATGGACATCTGAACAAACACGGAGAGCACGGAAAACAAAACCAAGCTGCAAAGGATGGGAGAATCCACCCTGGGAATTCACGGAAGTCCACGGGGGTTTGGAGGAAGCAAACGTGGGTATTTAGCATGTTCTGGAGAGGCAACACCTCCTCCCTTGATTCCCATCCTGTCCAGCCTGCCAGAGCCTCACCTGGTTGTTGGTTTCGTTGCGGAGAGCTCGGGCTTCCTGCCGGACCTGGTGGGAAGCAGAGCGCTGGCGTTCGGCATCAGCGGAGATGAAGCGGGAGTTGGTGTGCCAGTCGGGCACGCTGAAACGCTGCCCGGGCTTCACACTCAGCGTGGCCATCCTGAGGGGCAAGGGGGCTACCAGGGGGTGGGAGATTCCCGTGTCTGTTCACAGCAACACAAACACAAACAGAGAGGTGTCCACGGGCTGGAAAGCTCTTCGGGAGCCAAGCTGCGGCTTTGCTTACCCAGCAACTCGGCCACACACCTGGGAACCATCGGGACCACCCCCTAACCCTGGGACAGGGCGAAAGCTCTGCCCGCCTGCCCCCCACCTCAGTCCCCAGCTCGGGGGGCATAGACAGCTCTGCCCGGGCTGCCCCGGTTCCTCCGTGCCCGGTCCCAGCACCTCTCCGGGACCCAGCACCGCTCCCGCTCCCCTCACCCCCGGTCCCTCTTTCTCCTTCCCCTCCCGGTCCCTTTTTCCCTTCCCCTCCCGGTCCCTTTTTCCCTTCCCGGTCCCTCTCCTCTTCTCCCCTCACCGCCGGTCCCTCCCGGACCCTCCCCGCTCGCCACCGCCTCAGGGCCGGTTGCCAGGCACGCGCGGGCCGGTTGCCAGGCGCGCGCAGCCGGTGGCCCATCCCCGTTCTTTATAAAAAAAGAAAAGAACCCCCCCCGTACCCTCCCCCCCCCTCCCCCGAACCGATGGGACAGTGCCGGGGGTCCCGGTGTCACGATACCACCACAACCCCTCCGGCCCCACCCACCCACCGCGGCCATAGCGTTACCGGGGCATTAGGAGGGGCTGTGCCACCCCCCCCAGCACTGCAGGAAGTTCTTTCCCGGCATATAAAAAAAAGGAAAAAAAAAGAAATAAGGGGAAAATGGTGAAAGCCGGATGGTTTCTGGCCCAGGAGTGCAGCCAGGCCCAGCACCTGCCCCCCAGGCACAAGTCCCCAGTGCTGCTCAGACCGTTGTGGATATGGCTTTGGGGAGGAATTAACACGATGCAATCATTAAAAAAAAATAAATAAAAAAAGAAATTTAAAAGTGTCACATGTGCATTTCGAAAAAAAAAAATTTATTTGTCAAATGAATACGGTTGGTTTACAATACACCCAGCTCGATGGGATCTAAAGCCAGCAGAGATCTGGTGACCGTCGTGTACTATACACATTGTACAGAGGTTACAGATGCCTACGAGAGGGAAGGAACAGTGAAAGAAGTTGACAATTTTACTGTGCTGGAAAGAAAGCAACTCTTGCAACAGGTAGAAAATTTTGGCAAGAACAATTGGTCTGGAAAGGGAGAATGTGCAGAGGACACTGCTTCTGCTTAGCAAATAACATCTCAAAACACCAACACATGGGTCCCCTCCCACCCGCATGGTTGCAGCCCACATCCGCGATACAAATAGGCACACATGGTCAAGATGGGTAAGTAAAAATAAAGGCTTTTACCAGTTTGTTTGCCATCCGTCTACAATCTATTTGTGCAATGTCTCAGGCCACAGCTCTACTTTATTCTTGAAACAATTCCCTTTTGCTTTGAAACCCCCCCAGCAGCTTCATGGTGTGAACACACCCCAGTTCCTGCTGAAGCAACGCTGACACCAGAGCCAGAGGGGAGCAGTGACCAGCATACAAGAAAGAGCAAGGCATACACAAGGGAATCTCAACCCACTGGACTGATTTATTAGAATTTTATTCTGAAAAGGAATCCCAAACAGCACAATTTATTCTTTTTCTCAATTTAAACATAGGGCATGAAATACGCAAAAAGTCATACGCACGACATTGCTTCCAGAGGGCTCCTAAACAAATACAGCTTGATCACGAGCAATGTTTATGGCACACACCATGCCACACAAGCCACCTTCTCCTGAAGATACTTTAAAACTCATGTTGGCTCATAACCAAGCACTACCAGTTACCATGAATGCTGTCAAGTTATACCTGCTGACCGACAAGGCTCTTAGCTCTGATCACACCACCAGACCATGTAAACAGCCCCGTTTCTCCCCATGACAAGCAACACCACTGCTCATCCACCAATGGGCCACCTGGAGAAGCTGAGTTGCTTACACCAAGGGAAGAAACAAGAATGCAGCAGACAGGAGGATCAGTACCCTGCAAGCCCAAAGCGTGTCCACCCAGCCTGGGAAATGCAGCTCCAAATATAAGTGTCACTGGTCATGGCAGTAGGGGCTGGGCAACAAGCCTGTAAAACCAACATTTCAGACAAAAATCTCCTGTTGTCAACTCTTATTGCTGTGCTGAGGCTTTTAGAAACCGCCTGCAAAACAGACACAAAATGCAACTTTCTAGAAGCAGGTTTTTTTCTACAGGAAAACAACATTGAAGTTGACTGAAGGCTCAATTCAACACTGAGAACTGCAGAAGTGAGAACGTTTTGATGAAGAATAAAGTCCAAAGAAAACTAAAAACTACAGCCATAGGAGGAAAGTGATGTACAAAACCGAGTACCTAAAAGCTGTTCTTCACTGCAGAGAGTTGAAAAAAGCAGTAACACAAACTTTGTTTTCATCATTCCTCCACTCAGTGAGTTTTTTTGGTGTTCTATTTTCCTCACCAGTTAAAGAGCACTCCTCACGTTTCCACTTTGCTGGCACTCCATCACAGTCAAAACCTTGTAAAGGTTCTTTAGATTTAGCATTGCTCCAGTGGGTATTGCTTTGTTACTATGTCTGAGTGGACACTACCTGGCAAGGCTTGGATTTTCTATCAAAGAAACTGGTTTTTAATATATTTAAGGTACCTGCAAGTGTAAGCATAGTGGAAATTACTATATTTATAGCTAATTCTTGCACACTTGTATTCAAATGGGTTGTAGACCTATGATTTATGGGCTAGCACAGCCCTAAACTCACCATAGTCATATTTGTCTGTATTGCTAGATAGTATCACAGTAGGTATTCATTTTCTAACTGCCAAACGTGTTTGAAAGACCTGTATAATTCTTAGCTATGAAGAAACCACTTTAATTTAAATAAACCTGCCCTCTTACAGTCTGTTTTGCAACAAAGGGAATATCTTTAAAGAAAGCAAGAGGTAAAGATCATGAGAGCAATCCCCATGGCCTTGCTTGGGCAGAGCCACAGGGTAAGAGCAGGGGCTCCAAACATAGCTGTAGCAATTGAAGATGACAACTTCCAAGTTGGGGTACAGGTTCATATCAAGGTTTTATCACTTCCACAACATGGTTCATCCTCAGAACACCTCACAGTCAGCTCTCATAAGGCCATGTGAATCATCGTAGACATTTTCTAGGTAGGGTAAAAAATGAGGCAGAATCATTTACCCAAGGTCAGAGAGGGGATTCATTTCAGAGCCAGCCTTGATACCAGAGCTCCTGGCTGGGTAACCCATCAATATCTGCATAAACTATAACCCAGCTGAAAAGCTCTTTCATTTCCATCCAAATATCCACTTTTTCAGCAGCTTTAAGCCCCAACTAGCACCTAAGGACACAGACACCTGCTTTTGCTCAGCATGTGGTTTACAAAAGCCTCCCCTCTCCTGGCACCTCAGTATCTGAGGAGGGGGGGGGATCCTCTTCTCCCCTCCTGTCACTCCTTGCTAACCCTTTCCATATCCAAGAGACCACACAATTCTGCATGCAGACACCAGTACTCCCAGCTGCTGGCAAACTGGTTCAGGAAATGTGTGTGATGTTTATTCTTCACCTCCACGTTCCCACTCGGCCAGACCTCTGCACTGCTCCCTGACATTCACTGGACAACATTCTCCATGTCCTTACAGCCACCAAACCAAAGAGGTAGGGGGGAAGCAGCAAGGGGGTGTAAGGGAAGCTGCAGGAGCACAGTAACAACTGAAGACATTACTGGACAGGCAACATTCAAATCAAGGCAGAATTAATTCTCCTTAGATAGAGAAGCATATCAAGGTTAAATTTTATTTAAAAAATTGCAAGTCTACCAGGAATTGTGTTTATTTGATGACATTACTCTCCAGAAACCACTTATTTAAAAAAACTTCTCCTCTGGGTAGTTCTCATTCACAAATAATTCAGGGCTCACTTTAAGTAACTAATTGAACACAAAACCAACTCCATTCTGACCAAGGACTTCAAGCTTTAAAAACATTTCAAGAAAAATATTAACCATACTACAAAGCAAACATGAGTTTTTCCAGCTTCTGCTCTTGGTCAGAAAAAGGCACATGCTTGCTCTCAGTGAGTTCAAGTCTGACACAAACATTTTTCAGGACACCAAAACTACTGTTTGACATTCCCACCAATTTCCCTGAAGGGCTGGAGCTGACCACAGCTCCCCTGACATCCATCCACCCAGCTCCTGGAGAGATCTTTTCTTCCCATGGGCACCTTTCACCACCACCAGCCCTCACACCCAGAGCCCACTCACCTTCCACACAGCCCCAGTGTCCTCAGCATGGCTAAATCTGCAGAGGCCATGGAGGGAGAGCATCCTGCTCAGGGGACAGGGAGGTAGGTAAGAGCTGAGGAGGAGCAGAACAACTATAGAGATACAGCAGATGAACCCTACAACTGCCCTGCTGCTCTTTCTCTTGGCAGCCAGGCACATCAGGGCATGAACTGTGTGAAATCTGCAACCAGAAATCTCTCAGAGCATCTCTGTTTTATGGAGGGCTCAGATCTTGCTCCCAAAACGCCCTTGGTTCTCTTGGTTCTAATAGCACCGATCTACTGGAACTTGGATCTCTTTCAAACCCAGTCAGGTGGCTTCAAGGTCCAGCCACAAAACACAGTTTAACTCTACAGCTGCTGCAGGCACTGCTGCCTGCTCCTCAGCACGGTCACTCCAGGAGGTGAAGAGGCACTCTTAAAAAAAAAAATACAGGAAAATGCTTTTCCCCTCATGTATTATTCTGAAGTAGTCATCTGAGGTCTTGTTGGGTAAACTGTGGGTGCACAGATGCTCACAAGGCTCTAGCAGCACAAGATTTTTTTCAGTATATTCAGCTTTTTCAATATGAAGTTTCCTCCTCACATTTTTTAGAGCTTTCTATGGTTGGTTTAATAGCACAGTCACCACCATGCCTCCTCTTCAGAAAACATATTGCTGAGCCAGTTCAGTTTTAGGATTAATCCCAGCATGATTTACTGAGTGGGATCAAGTACAGCAAATCTTCAGTCTCAACCTTTTCCAGGAGAGAAGATGAATTAAAACAATCCATGTGCAGTAGGTTGTTGGCATCTTTTAGTTTGGTTTATTGTTTGAGCTTTTTTTGTTACTTGATTTGTTTTGGCTTTTTTTTTTTTTTAATTTGAAGTTTATTAATAGAACAGCCACATCTTCATCAGTTTATCAGCTTGTATATAAAGTGGGTACTTTAAAACACTGTGCACCCTCCAACTAATGCAACAGAACCATACAGAACTTTTCTGCTGTAATGGAACCAGTGTGTGCTGCTGCTCATCACCACCAAGGCAAGACTTCTAGGAAAAGCTCTGTGCCCCATGAAACCAGCAGCACCAGCTGCCAGACCATGTCTTTAGACAGGAAGAGGAGGCAGTAGCTTCCTTCTGACTCTCAACAGGTTCAGTATCAGCTAAATGTAGATAGAAAATAAACTGACTGATAGGCAAGGGAAGAGTTGGAGAGTATTGCTGCAAACAAGCTGATGGTGTGTGAGGCTTTTCACCCTTTTTAGTCTACAAGATAAAAATGCCTACTACTAAAAGGGATTGAAGACACAGTTTTGGCTCAGAATTTAGACTGAAAAAACCCCACTTTCTAAATCCTAGCCTAGTAACATTAAGAAATTGGGAATACAAAATAATTTAGTATCATTGCAAGCTTAAACACCAACACAGCTGCATCGGGTGCTGCAGTAAGACAAGAAAGTTGGTAACAAACTACAAGAAAGTTCATTTCTCTAACTTGAACCAGAAGAAATCTGCACAGCAAGAAGATCTTTGATTCATAGTAGTCTCTGTGGGCAGCGGGAGTGTTCCGTGTGTGTCTCCAGCAGTGTCCTTTCAACACAGAGGTGTGGGCAACCCTGAGCAGGGCCACTGCCCCACTCTGGGGCCAAATACCCAGAATATTTCATTAATCACATCCAAATGAACAGATGTCAAAAAGCTCTGCTTACTCCTAGAAAAAAAGCTGGCCAAAAAACATATTCCTGCAAAGATACCACTTGCAATTAAAGTGGGAGTTTTGCACTTAAGCTCCTGATATTCAAAAATATCCTGACATCAAGTTATTCTACATCTGAAATGCCCAATACTCTATGAACAACAATAAAACGAGCACAAGCTCATTTTAGGTTTAAACTTAATGAAACAAGGTACCAACTGAAGCAGCCTGTCTATTGATCCATTTCATTCTGTCTCCTCTCAAACACAACTTAAGTTAGGCTGACTTCAGAGAAGAAACTTCTCCCAGGTAAAAAAATAAGTGTTAAAAGCAACATACAGACCTGACACACAAACCTAAGAGCTGCACACAGATTACCAATAAATATACAGAAACACCACAATAAAGGACAAGGTTCCTCATAAAAGAAAAAAGTCTGGTGACTGCTATTAAGACCATTACAAAAATGAAAGTGTGTATTTTTTTTTTTTTTTTGCAGGCATGTGCAAGCACATTACAGTGTAATCAAAGCAGAACTTTGCTATTATTATTACTTTATGCAGCATTACAAGGTTACTGAGGTGCAGTGTTTAATAGTCTAGTCTACAGTTTTCCTGACTGGAGGAATGCTCACCAAACTCACCATGGACCCACACTCCTCAGCCATCACAACGGGGCAGCCTCCTCACCCCACCACCAGAGCACCAAGACACCCAGCTGGGAGCCCCATCAGTACACACATCACTCCTTTAACACACAAACCATGCCAGCTCTGCTCCCAGCAGCTCTGGCCACCTCCTGAGTCTCTCAGTTTGCCCACTTCACCTTTTTGGAGCTCGCTGCCCTACGAGCCCAGAGTCCCTCAGCAGCTCTGGATTCCCCTGCAGCACCAACACCATTGCCCCAGGAGTCCCAACACTGCTCTTCCCCTACATCCCCCCACCCAGACACCCCCTCAACACGAAGGGGAATATTGCATTGACTAAATCAAAACTGATTCTATCCTACCAGCTGAATTTGGTGATCGCTCCTCAATGCCTCTGCCTCCAAATGAAAACACCTTCCAGGTTATTCTTGGTCCTGACTCAGAGAAGCTGATGCTTGAAAGTACCTGAAAGATACCATCAAACACTTGGCATTTTCAACGATTTATCTTAAATTTTCAGCCACGTACAACTGGAAAATAAAAATCTACAGCACCGTCTTCTAAAAAGGCACTTTCTGAGGACTGTCTTGCTTAAAAAAAAAAAGAAAAAAAAAAATCACTCCAAGTTTCAAGCAGTGGAACTGCTTTGTTTTAAAAGGACCCTACATAAACTACCCGTGTTAGGCAAAGGGGTGCCTCAGAGAGGGCTGGAAAAGACCAGGGCAGGCAGGATGGAACGTGGATGGACTCTCTCCATCAGCACCCTTGTTCTGTTTAGCTGATGCCTATTTTCCCTCACAAAGCTCTCCCTTGCAATTCCTCCCCCTCCAGATGTGCCTCTGCCTACCTGGGGACAAGGATTTGGTTTAGTGTTACAGAGATCAGGGTTCTCAAGACTCTGCTAGGGAGGTAAAGTGTAGGATCCTGGACCCACCTTGGTCATACCTCAACTACCAAAAGTACAAATGTTCTACCAGCAGAAAGCATCAGTTAGCTCAAGCTCTAACCATGATTTTTTCAGGTTTACAATAAACTGTGAGTGAATTGGCTAAGTGAAGATTGATTTAAACATGTGCAGAAACAAAAATGATAACCTAAAACTCCATTTTGATCTAAAGTACCATCTTTGGGTAGAAAAGAAAGACAGGAATCTTTCCCTTTGACATCCCTAGGATTTTCACCCAGTAGCAGCCACAAAGCTCCACAAGCATTGAAAGGAACAAGTATCTGCCTGGCGTGACCAGAGACTGAGATGGCCATTTAGAAATAATGATCTCTGAAAACTGAATTTTTAGTTTCAATGTACATAATCTCAGCATTTGCTGCCTTGGTTATAAAAGTGCTTTGAATAAGGTTCTAAAGCCTCCGTTCACAAAACTAGGAAAATATCTAAAGTGGACAAGATATGAAGGAAGTGTTAAAAAAAAAGGCTTTTTTAAGGATAGGTTGAGCTTGGAGTTTCACCAAAGTGAACCTCAAGACTAGCAGAAAAGCAGTATTGGTAGCTGGAGTTTGTACAATAGAAGATGAGCTGGTATCTCATGTTGAGCATCTTATAGGACAAAAATGAAGTGAAAATAGTTTAGGACCAATAACAGCATCTTGAAATAATCTGACTGACAACTTCCAGAAACCCATTTGACTCCTGAAAAATAATTTCTATGGCCAAACAAAATTCCAGAAGGATGCCAGAATGAACCCTATAAAAATAACTTTTGGACGTGTTTAAGAGATCACACATTGAACAGTAACACAGATCCTGAGTAAAATGGCCACGGCTGAAGTGCCCTACAACAGAAAAAAAAAAAGCTACTTACAGTGGAGTCAGTCATTAGCAGATGTTCTGTGTTTAACACCTCAACTACAAAGCACTCTACATCTCTCCAAATCTGGATCTACTGGTCACCAGCTGGCAGGTTTCAGCAAGGCAGGAGAAGCACTGCTACTGCCCCAGGAGCTCAGCCCCAGGACCCAAAGCTCAGCCCCAGGACCCAGAGCTCAACGCCGGGTCCCAGAGCTCAGCCCCGGGACCCAGAGCTCAGCCCTGGGACCCAGAGCTCAACCCTGGGACCCAGAGCTCAACCCTGGGACCCAGAGCTCAACCCCGGGAGCCAGAACTCAGCCCCGGGACCCAGAGCTCAGCCCCGGGACCCAGAGCTCAGCCCCGGGACCCAGAGCTCAGCCCCGGGACCCAGAGCTCAACCCTGGGACCCAGAGCTCAACCCTGGGACCCAGAGCTCAACCACTGGACCCAGAGCTCAGCCCCGGGAGCCAGAACTCAGCCCCGGGAGCCAGAACTCAGCCCCGGGACCCAGAGCTCAGCCCCGGGACCCAGAGCTCAGCCCTGGGACCCAGAGCTCAACCACTGGACCCAGAACTCAGCCCCGGGACCCAGAGCTCAGCCCCGGGACCCAGAGCTCAGCCCCGGGACCCAGAGCTCAACCCTGGGACCCAGAGCTCAACCACTGGACCCAGAGCTCAGCCCCGGGAGCCAGAGCTCAGCCCCGGGACCCAGAGCTCAGCCCCGGGACCCAGAGCTCAGCCCAGGGACCCAGAGCTCAACCACTGGACCCAGAGCTCAGCCCCGGGAGCCAGAACTCAGCCCCGGGACCCAGAGCTCAGCCCCGGGACCCAGAGCTCAGCCCCAGGACGCAGAACTGAGCCTCAGGACCCAAAGCTCAGCCCCGGGACCCAAAGCTCAGCCCCGGGACCCAGAGCTCAGCCCCGGGACCCAGAGCTCAGCCCCGGGACCCAGAGCTCAGCCCCGGGACCCAAAGCTCAGCCCCGGGACCCAGAGCTCAGCCCCGGGACCCAGAGCTCAACCCTGGGACCCAGAGCTCAACCACTGGACCCAGAACTCAGCCCCGGGACCCAGAGCTCAGCCCCGGGACCCAGAGCTCAGCCCTGGGACCCAGAGCTCAACCCCAGGACCCAGAGCTCAGCCCCAGGACCCAGAGCTCAGCCCCAGGACGCAGAACTGTGCCTCAGGACCCAAAGCTCAGCCCCGGGACCCAGAGCTCAGCCCCGGGACCCAGAGCTCAGCCCCGGGACCCAGAGCTCAACCCTGGGACCCAGAGCTCAACCACTGGACCCAGAGCTCAGCCCCGGGAGCCAGAACTCAGCCCCGGGAGCCAGAACTCAGCCCCGGGAGCCAGAACTCAGCCCCGGGACCCAGAGCTCAGCCCCGGGACCCAGAGCTCAGCCCTGGGACCCAGAGCTCAACCACTGGACCCAGAACTCAGCCCCGGGACCCAGAGCTCAGCCCCGGGACCCAGAGCTCAGCCCCGGGACCCAGAGCTCAGCCCCGGGACCCAGAGCTCAACCCTGGGACCCAGAGCTCAACCACTGGACCCAGAGCTCAGCCCCGGGAGCCAGAGCTCAGCCCCGGGACCCAGAGCTCAGCCCCGGGACCCAGAGCTCAGCCCCGGGACCCAGAGCTCAACCACTGGACCCAGAGCTCAGCCCCGGGAGCCAGAACTCAGCCCCGGGACCCAGAGCTCAGCCCCGGGACCCAGAGCTCAGCCCCAGGACGCAGAACTGAGCCTCAGGACCCAAAGCTCAGCCCCGGGACCCAAAGCTCAGCCCCGGGACCCAGAGCTCAGCCCCGGGACCCAGAGCTCAGCCCCGGGACCCAGAGCTCAGCCCCGGGACCCAAAGCTCAGCCCCGGGACCCAGAGCTCAGCCCCGGGACCCAGAGCTCAACCCTGGGACCCAGAGCTCAACCACTGGACCCAGAACTCAGCCCCGGGACCCAGAGCTCAGCCCCGGGACCCAGAGCTCAGCCCTGGGACCCAGAGCTCAACCCCAGGACCCAGAGCTCAGCCCCAGGACCCAGAGCTCAGCCCCAGGACGCAGAACTGTGCCTCAGGACCCAAAGCTCAGCCCCGGGACCCAGAGCTCAGCCCCGGGACCCAGAGCTCAGCCCCGGGACCCAGAGCTCAGCCCCGGGACCCAGAGCTCAGCCCCGGGACCCAGAGCTCAACCACTGGACCCAGAGCTCAACCACTGGACCCAGAACTCAGCCCCGGGAGCCAGAACTCAGCCCCGGGACCCAGAGCTCAGCCCCGGGACCCAGAGCTCAGCCCCGGGACCCAGAGCTCAACCCTGGGACCCAGAGCTCAACCACTGGACCCAGAACTCAGCCCCGGGACCCAGAGCTCAGCCCCGGGACCCAAAGCTCAGCCCCGGGACCCAGAGCTCAGCCCCGGGACCCAGAGCTCAACCCTGGGACCCAGAGCTCAACCACTGGACCCAGAACTCAGCCCCGGGACCCAGAGCTCAGCCCCGGGACCCAAAGCTCAGCCCCGGGACCCAGAGCTCAGCCCGGTGCTGGGGCCCTGTGTGTGCTCCCAGCCCGGGAGCAATCAGTGGCACTTGTTGGGTACAAGTGAGGTCTTGGTGCAGTCAAGTGGTGCAGAGTCCTACAGGAGACAGGAACTGTTTCCCTAGCCAGGTGTACAAAGGAGGCCAGATGTCTGCACAGTAAGGAAAACTGTCAGCCTTTGCCCACTTTGCCCATTTTGGACTAATACATACAGCCAGCTCCCAAGTCAGGGAGGGGGGGGATCTGGTACCCCACTCAAGATTTCCCCAAACAGCACATAAAATTCGAGAATTTTTTTTTTTTCTTTTCTTTTTAAAGGAGAGCAGGTACAAAAATAAAAGAAATCCATATACTCTGAAAATATACTGGAAACTGCCACCACAGATGAGGTACCATTTATCCTGAACCCCCACCCCCAAACTGCAAACATCAAAATATATATGTCTTTAAACAAAAGAAGAATATCTGGCTATTTAATCTCAGTTAAAATGACAGCACCTTTTGTTACACTTGATATTTCACACCATTAATTCTCTTTTGAAAAAAAAAACAACAACCAAGATAGCTAACTAACCTTGATTCCTTGCTTTTCTCCTCATTCCTTAGTGCAGTAATTGTCCATCTCCATTTAAATAAATATAGCAGCTACAGCATCATAAATGTGTGGCCCTCACAACGCCAGTAACTTGATATTGTAATACAAAGAAGTATCGGCACTTTACGTAGATATTTGCAAAACCAAGAAGAGAGATTAAAACTTCCAAATACTCTTCACATGAAAACCAGGTACAACGCTAGCTCTGCAAGTAATTTAAGTCATTTTTCCAATGAAGTTCCTTTCATTTGTTTTTTGGTGAAAGTATCAAGCAAAAAAGCTTCCCAAATCAATGTTGCTAAGCATGGGGAGGGTGAGAAGTGTACAGTATCTCTGAAAGGAGTGTTAGAAGACTGTTTTAAAAAAAAAGAAATTTTCATCTAAATGCCAGAAATCCACAAGTAGTCTTTGTAAAACGTGGGTTTTTTGTGTTTTTTTTTTTTTTTTTTAAAAAAAAAAAAGTTCTCCGTTTTAAAACCATTTGCTGTTAAAAGCCTAACCTGAACCTTTAACAAACAGAACTACCAGCTGGAGTGCTTCTGAGAGAGAGAACCAACAGGTCACAGACCAAGAAAAACATTGCAAAGACTTCCCTGGAAACCACCTTGCTGGATTTATGTTGTGGCACCCACCTCCCTGCAGGTGCAGTGAGAAGTCAAAGACTTTGGTTGTGCCAGTCCTGGGCTGGGGACACAGCTGAGAACCCTGCTGGGGTCTGCTGAGCTTCCACAATCACCCTGATTGTCCCTGAAGGTGGGATTCAGGGACCCCCCAAACCACCACCATCATGACTAAGTTCCAGTGCAATGTGAGCTTTGCAAAGTTAGGTTTTTGTTTGTTTGTTTGTTTTTTAAATTATCTTCCTCAGGACTGGGAGATAAAATCTGTATATACACTGTTTAGTAAAGCTCCTTGAGACAGTGTTGTGAACAGCACTACGTACATATCAATACAATAGATAAATGCACAAAATACAGTACTTTGTTTTCTGGCAGAAAAAAAAAAAATGGTGGAGATTCATACCTGTCGAAGCAAAATGGGCTCAGATTTTAGGCTCAAAATACAGTATATTGGCAAACAGTGGATTTTGTGAGGATGAGAGGAGATAAGTTGCTAATATCAACCCACTGGTTTTCATGTGGAGAGCAGGTGGAGGTCAGAAGGGCTGGGATAACAGCAATGCCCATACAAATGATCTGCAGTATATATACTATGAACCAGTGCAAATAAAAACAGTCAAAAATGCAGTTCACGAGTTTACAAAGTGCAAAACTCCCCAGTCCCTTCACTGAAAAAAAATGCTCATCTCTGATATCTTAAGTATTGTTTTACCTTTAAAGTGGAATGAAAAAGTCCCATTAATTTGTTTCACATTTCAGTGATTTGACATGTTAGAACTATCCCAGCCCTCTTTATTTGCAAAGTGAAATGAAGTTACCAAGAACTTAATTTTAAAAGGAAAGTCATTATCAAAGAGGAAAAAAGCCTAAAAACTTATTAATTCCTGACATTTTACTGATGTCAAATAGCTTCAACTAAGCATGTAAAAACTTAGATCTTAATAAAAAACCCTTTCCATTTAACTCAAATATCCTCCACGTTCCAAAGCCAAAAATATGGCCAATTCCTTTGTTAAATCAAAATACTGCAGTGACAAGTAAAGCTTGCAGAATTTTAGAAGCATTTTTGCTATTTTTTGATTTAAAAAAGGAAAATTCAAGATTCCTTCTGACTATAAAACTTTCCTTTCAAAATTAAGGCTTTTACTTTGTCCTTTTAAAATCATGGAGGTGTCCATTCTTCCACAGTTAGTGGTACAAACACTGCTTAACACAGCTCAATGGACACAGTTTTCCTTTAGAACGCTTATTGCACTAAAAGATAGCAAAACAAGTTGTCAGTTTTTTTAAAAATAAACATGGTTACGTTTCTAAAAAATAAAAGTTGATGTTGACCATATGTTCTGTAATAATTAAATTAAAGCATTATTATTACTCTAATAAATATAAAAGAAACAAAAGGAAGCTAAACTTCAAAAACACATACATATGAAATCACATTAAGGTGTGAGAGGCAGCAAGTAAACTAGCTTTTTCTTTTTTCCAAAAAGACCTTAGCTCTAAAGATTCAGTTCTGGTGTTTACTATATGTAATCCCATAAAACTTGGGATGTCTGATCTCACGTGAAGCTTCAACATATTTGACTTGCCAGATAGAAAATAATTGAAACTTTTGGACTAGGTAAAACAGCAGCTTTAGTAAACTCACCAGGGAGCAAGAAGAGTTTGGGTCACTACTGCCTGCACACAATACACTAGCTTCTTTGCTTTTTAAAAAAGGAACTATTGGAGCTGAGAACTCCAAAGCTGTGAAGAAAGATAAAGGCAGCAGTTGGCTAAATTAGGTTCAAATTATTGGATTAGTGTGCAAAAGATTCTTCCCCCCTTCAATTTGTTCTAGCTGGATTTTTTCTTAACTGGATATATTCACATTTGAATGTTTGATGGCAATAAAGACTCCTCCATGCAGTGGGGTAAAAAAACTTAATTTTGGGTTTGTTGTTTTTTTTTTTTGCACACTTCTCTCCTCCAAACAATACTTGTGATTAATCCTGTGTAGGTGGTTTGCTTTTTTTTTTAACTACACCATCAATTCTTAAGTTTTATTATTATTTTCTTTTTGCAAAGATAGTTGTGCTGCCGAGCAACTTGAGGTAAAGGCATAAGAGGGTTAAACTACAAGAAATAATAAAATAAAAAAAAAAAAAAAAAAAAAAAAAAAAAAAAAAAAACCCAAAACAAAATAAACAACCCACGATGGCGGCGCTTCCTACGGGAGACCGCGCCAATAAAGCAGTTGGCTGGTTTCATATTGCATAATAGTGCTGTGTTCCTCGATGAAGTAAACAATCCTCCTTGTGTCAATTTAAGGGTTAGCCTCTTGCCCCTGCACAGTGTCAGCTTCAGCACGATGGGAGGCACAGCCCATAAACCAACCCCATGGGAACATACATTGTATGTGGCTTAGGTTTTCAGTTCTTCCTCTCGGCACGTGCGCTCCCGGGTCGTCGACTTAAGCGAAGTACATGGTGCGTAAGGTGTCTTGGTGAATCTGTACAGCCTTTGCCAGGGCCTGTGGGTCTCTCCCGTTGCTCTGTCCTGAAACATGGCTTCCTTCAGCACTGCAAGACAGACACAAGCAGGGCTGTAAATCACCTTAGTTCGCATTAAAAAAAAAAATTTAAAAAATGCTTTCCCGTCTCTGCGGCACTCAGGAGAGCAACAGGAACTCAGAAAAGTCAGCTTGGTACTCACTTGGCAACCTCGAGGCTTTTGACAAAGCCCTTTACCTCAGCTGCTCAGTTTGTTCATCTAAAAATAAGCCTGTAACAAACATATTGATGGCTTGAAGGTTACAAAACACTTCTGACGTACGGAGCAGAGTCAGGTAAGTGGAAAGCACTTAACATTTCCTTCATTCAAGACTACTCCAGTTCTACAGCAAAAATCTAAATGCGTGGCTTGATTCCCTCAGACCACGTCAAAGTAATAACAGAATCCTTTACTGAACTAAACTTAACTCTTTCAATCTGAGTATTACTCACTAGAACCCACCAACCACTCTTGTCCAATCCTGAGCAGCAGCTGTCAGCGATGCTTAGTTTAAGACTAGTCCCAGAGGTAACAAAAATTCCCTGCCAGAGGAGCAGCAATTACCTTCAGTCAGGTGGCTTTCTGCCTGACCAGAGCAAAGACCAACGAGGACAGAAACATAAGCACACATTTACCTGTCATGTTCTTTGTCCACAAGATGGTACCGTGCTCTGAATGCTACCAGGTGAGCATAATAGGCTGGTGCAGGGATAGAAACCGACCGCGTGCAGCGCACGTATGTGTGGCAGAGCTGGTAAGTCAGCAGCTGGAGTTCATCTGCAGTAAAACAGTTATCATCCCACAAAACATGATAGTGTGAGGGACGGCTGGTACCCTGAGAAAAAGGGAACAGCAATTCACTTAGCTGCCTTTTCCAGACAATCAAGACAGAGTTTTAAAGTGATCAGCCTAACCTGATGGCTGTGGCATTGCCACAACCTTGCTGGATTTAATTCCCATAGATTGGAATTGTAGCAAGTAAACAAACATTGCCTTCAGACTTTCAGTTTACATTTGGAAACTTGATTCAATCTTATATTTGTTAATGGCTATAAGTCACCAATGTAGCAAGTTTTATTTGAATAAAAAAAAGTACAAAATAGAGTCACCTCCTCAAAAGACTTTCAGAAACACCACTTAACACCAAGGCAAGTTTTAAAGGTGCAGCAGAGAGCACTTCTTATGCAAATAACACTATTAGTCCCACAATGATGTGATAGCTCAGATAACAGCAAGATAAAAGACATTCCCTACTAAATAACTGTTTGTAAACACAAGTGTCACAAAATGGGGAAAACCAACATGCTTTAAGTTCACATTTACTTACAGTGAAACAATCATACCTGTATTCCAGCGTGGCTACAGAGGTAAAAATCAAACTCATATGGATGTGTAATGTCTGTATCTACTGTTGTTCCAGCTGGAATATTGCCACTTCGCCCAACCTAGAGAAAAGGTTTTGTTAAACAGTGCAGCTAAGAACAGTTTATGTAGCTCAACTGTAAATAAAAATACAAGTTTCTATTAAACACATGCAAGGTTTCAGCAAATGAACTGCCTCAGTTCTGCCTGGAATGCAGCAATACAGCAGCCAGGGATGTCTGACAAGGACACTGCATGGCTCTACCATCTCACCAAGGAGCCTACAGCATTTAGGAACTTTAAATCTCCAAGACAGAAGAGCTGCACATACATTTATATTTAGAATTGTAAGCTTGAGTCTGGATGGACTCTGGAGAAATGAAAACTTGTGGGTTACATCATTTTGTATTTTCTTCTGTTACAATTGCTATGGACTCACTCCTAGTTAGTTATTTGAGTACTAACTAGTTCTCAGACAAGGACTGGTATCAGTGTGCAACATGACAAAGTTAGAGGGGGATTTTTATTTCTTTTTTAACGTACTTAAGGTAAATAATTTTCCAGCTTGGGGCCACATTTTGCTCTTATCAATTCAACATCTTCCCTGAATACAAAGCCAATCAGACTATGTTCATATTTCCACCAGGAGCATAAGAGCTTGACATGAAGTTTTTCCCACCAGGCTGCTACAGGAGGGGACAAGGATTACCCTTTCTGTTCTGTCAGCACAGAACAATCGTGTATGATGTCGCTTCTGCACCACAATATAGGTTATTCCAGGCTGGTAATCCTTCTCCAGACTGATGCAGGCTTCTCTGATGGCTAGCAGTTCATAATACAAAACCTACAAGCACAAGAACAGAATAGTTGAGGTTCTTCTTCCACTGTATTCTCCACACAGCACCTAATAACGGTTTGTAGTTACCACTATGTGCAACTTTACCACACAATTACTCATCTTATTATTATTATTTCCCAATTTCTAAGACTGCTCCTTCCCAGACAGGAAAGAACTTGCAACCTTCTTTACTCAACATGCTTAAGAAAGTCTCTCCTTAAAAGTCTCAATTATTTTGTGGTATTTTGGTGTAAATGTAAGCAAGTCAAACAGCAGAGCTTCTGAAATGCAGGAACTGGAGTTGTTGTGTAGTAAAAAGGTCCTTGAAGAAACCCACAACTGAACCAACCTGTCGGAACTGCCCTTCAGAGACCCCATCCCTGTAGAAGATGATTCGTGTGGGCTTGAACCGTGTTGATTTGTAGAACTGGATGAGAAGTTCTCTCACCATGGAGGCCAAATCCTGGATGATTTCCTGCCGGGGTCGCTGAACTCTCACCGTGGCACAGTACCGGCTCGGGTGAGCATCCATACTACCTACAACCTGCAGGAGAATATTACATGGGTAGAGACTTGATCAAATCTATACAAAAAGAAAACTTTAAACAGCAAAAAAGAAGCCAAGCAGAGCAGTTTTCAAGTAAAAATGCTATGAAAACAGTCTGAAACCTAAAGCAGGGCCTTTTTTTTAAGAAATGATTTTTACTAACATTAGAAATGGGTACAAACAACTGGCATAAGCCCTGAAAATACCCAGCACAGACATAGTTTATAATCTGCATTTACTATTCTAACACTTAAAGATGAAAAACCAATGCTGATTTAATAGAACTTACAGCAGCTATGGAAGGCTTCTTTCCATCTCCAGCAGGAGGGTGAGTGACATCGGCTCCCAAAAAGATCACTGGCTGCTGGAACACAGAAGGTCTTCAAAAAGAAAAAAGTGCTAAGTCACACTTGCAGATGAACAGCTGGCTCAAGGTTATTGTTCAATGTAGATTTTTGTTTCTACTTCATCTGAAAGCCTGAAAGCTTCCAGAGAAGCCTTCTTATCTGGCCAACCCCAAACAATGAAATCTTTGTGCACATGATGTGAACTTCAAAACCACCACAGGACAAAACATGCTGCTGTTGAACTGTGGCATCTTTTTGGTGGAAAAAAAGCCACAGAGCTGTGCCTCACAGCACAGACAGCTCCTCACAGAAACCATTCTGCAGGTTGATTACATCTCAGCACCACTTTGATATTGCATCAGCCATGCAACAAGTGGCTGGGTGCAGAAGCACACACATTATCCTGGCTTCCAAGAATTCAGCAGACAGATGCTCTCCTAGCTTTGAGTCCAAGCTCTCAGGAAGTCTCAGGAAAGAATGCTTCAGACTTGCACTCCAAAAGAACACGCACACAAACAGAGCAGAGAAGAGCCACACAAAGAACAATCAATCAGTCTCCATAGAGATTCTTACCGTTGATGAGGTACAAGGATGTTGTTGATTCCTCCTAGTTTGACATTAATCTTCAGGCACAGGTTTGATAGGGTCTGTGGGGATGTTTTAATGACGTTCTTCACTTGCACACACTGTGTGGCCATTCCCAGCAGTGTATCTCCCACACGCTTCACCTCAGCTGAGAAGTAAATATTAGGATACAAAATATGAAATACTTGCTAATTGAATATTTTCATCTCAGCTTAATTAACAATGACTTATACATACATACTCTGCAAATTAGCTTTTGAACATATGGTAGGCAGCAAATTTCTCAGAACAATGCTTGACCAAAGAGGCAAAGGCAGGTATTCCCTTACCATACACGGGTGTTTTCCCTGGCAGGATGACAATGATGAGCTGAAGCCCCGAGTAGGTGTTCTTAAGATGTCTAAACATGGGCTCCACACTGTCTGCCCCCTGGGCATATTTGCAGAAGCAGGGCTGGCCTTGGATGGGCATCCCTGCATCCTTGGAGATCTTGCGTAGCTGGTCTGTGAAACCCCTACGGAGGAGAAGTTGTTTGAATTTCTGCAGTAGCAATTGGCACACAACCAGCAAAGAAAAAAGAGACACATGAATTCTGTTACTCAAAGGAAGATGATTCCCAATAGTTTTTAAAGCAGTGTTTAAAAACACATTCATTACGTGGAGGCTGAAACATCACAGGCCAGATTGAGGGGAAAAAAGGAACAGTTTAGATGCCTTTAGTACTTCAGTCAGGATGCCAGTAGGGACTTTACACAAAGCAGCACAGGACCAAAACTTCATGCTCTATCCAGGTCCAGTGTTTTGACTGTTGCTTCCAGCAAGGAAGCAAAACAGCTGGGATTCTCTCCCTGACATCTCAGATGACTAAAACCAGGTAAGCACTCAAGAGAAATCCTACATTCATGTTCCCTCTAAGATGGCTTCACCAAGAGAACAGTCTAAAGCCTGAACCATGACATGCCTTACTTCAGTATTTCTTCTCTGCATTGTCTCTGTGTTGCAAAGCAAGCTATAGCCCACATTTTGATTTCAACACCAGTGTGAAACTGCTTCCCTCTCATGTCCCATACTCCATGGCTCGGGGTCGCCACCGTTCGATTCTGTGGAAACAAAACCACCACAGAAATTGAACCAAAAGCCTCTGCTCTTTACAGCTGCAAGATAACACAAAGTTCACCATTCCAACTCTGATCTGGGCATTGCCTGATGCAACTGAACCGAGATCAACAGTTGGTGTGTTGGAAAACCCTGTTCAGAACCAAAAAGAGGAGGAAAAAGGCAAAACCTCACCCGTCCTCCGTACTGCAGCATGGGAGCTGGGAGCACACGCCCCGTCACGTGGGCCATCTCATCCCGGACTTTGAATTGAAATTCTTGAACAAACGGATCTGCATCGTAATTTGCACTCCTCACCTTGAATAAGAGTTTCTCCGTGTTACAGAAGTATCTGATTATAATTCACACAGCAAACAAAAGACTAGCAGGAACGGTGCAGAAGTCTTCTGCAGCTCCCCTTGTCACTGCAAAAGGCTGATTTAAGTGCTCAGCACCAACAACCCATCCCCAGTGAAAACAATTAATACAATGAGATATATTGGATGAGGTTTTTTTGTTCCCTTGCTTTTTTTCCATACTGATGAGTGCTGAACTTATACTATTATTACAAGCTACTGTAAATAAAAAAATCAGCTAACATCTATCAAGCTAAGGGGTTAGAAGGAAGGAATAAAAATATTAGGTTAGTCATATAAGAAGCTTTTGCATTAACATGGTCGAGCCCAGCGTTGTTGACTGAGTAGTCTCACAATTAACTGAAATAAAGAACTAACCAATCTGCTTATCTCCTCTTGCCTATCTGGAGCAGATCTGGCTGTAGCCTTTATCATAGTGGATGTCTGATTGTCTGTTAGCTTCTTGATACACCGCTGGCCAGCCACAATGTTACAGACCTGTAAGGAAAATGAGAAGCATCAATTCACAACAGGAGCACCTAAAAGAACCCCAACACGCTGTATGTACACAGCACTGCAAAACACAACCCCAACGTGTCTACACAACTGCATATTCTCTTCTCACAGTTCCCAATTTCAAAGCACTGCTAAAAATATGGACTGTTTTTAGTGAAATAACAGGATAATGAACATCTAAATAAGCATTCTTGTACTGCAAAGTGCACTGCTTCTTAATGCTCTGCAGACTGATACAGCCTACCAACAACAAGCTGAATTACCACAATAAATTCAGTACCTCTAAAGGCAGGTAGGTGTGTTTCTGTTCTTGTCCCACTTGTAGGCAAGGAAGATGAGGATACTTCAGCTGGAGGTTGTATTTCTCTCTGAAATACTGTGCAACTGTTCTCTCCACAGTTTGGCCATTTTCTAACTGTAAGGGAAACCTGAAAGGACATATGTTCAACTAAAATGTACAGAAACCTTAGCCAGCAAGTATTAAAATCCCCCAAATCAATAAAACCTTGTCCTGTTACATATTTAGCATGAAGCTATCACATATTTTAGCTGTGACATAAAGCATCTTACGTTTGATGACTTGCAGGCCTCCTCGTTACGTTACAAACACGGTATTTCCTCCTCATCGTCCCACAGTGAGTCACTTCTACCTTCAGACCTGCACAAAAGCACCAAAACCCCTGATGTCACAACTACACAAAATTTTGCACAGGAGACACGTGGTTCCTTACAACAGAACGTGTTCTAATCCAGCAGCTTTGAAGGTCAAACTGCCCCAACCTAAGAAAATATTGTTCACCGAACGTTTTTTCATTATTACTTGATTTGTGACTAATCAGGTATTATCCTCAAAACCAAATCATAGCATGTAAGACTTAATGTTCAATGTCATCTGGATTTCTTGCAGCACTTTCATTTAAAAGGCATGTGACTAATCTCAGACAGACGGCTGTTTTCACCATTCTTTTGTTCTCATTCCCAGCACTCCACTCCTCTTAAACCCAGCAGTTCCCAAGTTACTGAAAGCCAATGGGCAAAACTAGATTTTTACCCTATTGCTCAAAATAATTTCCCCCCTAGCTCTGCGCCCACATTCAGCCTGTAATTTTCTTTAATTTCACTGACCAAGTTTAACTTTAGATTTTGAGCAGCTGAAGGCTTAGGCCAAAAGCACCCAGCCAAACACCACAGGCTCAGCAGCCTGGGCTCTACCCCAGCAATGACAACGAGGGCAGCATCAGGAGGTTCTCTGTGGCTCTGTAACTGTGCTCACACATTGATTGAACAGCTACTGAAGTACTGAGCTTATCACACCACTGCCCCACAGCACCAGCAAAGTTGTGTCTTTCCCCAGCCCCATGGAACAGAATTGTTGAAAACCCAAAAGATTCAACCTCCAGTCTGCTAGGAAAGGCTTCTGAGAAAGCAGATGGTTGACTTCTCCTCTTGAGGCTCATGTGGATTATGGACTCAACACCCATCAGCTCCCCAAATACCAAACAGTGGACTCTGTGTTCAGTTTACCAGGGACACAGACATCCCAGAGAAGTAGCAACTGTGCTTCAGTGATTCCTGACAACACTAATTGCAACATTAACATCTGTACTACTTAGAAGAAGGCACAATCAAAACCAAATTACCAGTGCCCTCACACAGCATTAAGAAGAAATACAAAAAGAAACACGAAGCACTGGGGGCAGGCAGGAGAGGGCTGTGAACACAGAGGTACCTGGAATCTGTTCACTGCTTTGTCATTTATCTGCTGTGACATTACAGAAGGTACTACCCTCCAGATTGCTGCTTAGGCTACCAATTCTTTAATACAGAGTTCGTCTCATCATACATGATCGAAACATCTTGGCTGGAGTTCCCAGAAGCAAAAATAAATATTTACAGCAAAAGTAACCTTCAAATATTGTCTGACTATGATAGCAAAGTGTTTGCAGACTCCAAGATCAAGCAGAAGCAGCCCCTTATTCTCCAGTTACCTGGAGAATGCCTTCCAGAATGAAGACAGACTGGCAGATGTAAATAAAGACATGTTACACCTACTACAAAATAATTCCTTTAAGTGTTTTTTTCCCCTAATGAGTACCCTGTGAACACATCAGTTTACAACTATAGTTCAAATTTGCTTTTTGGCTGCCCAGTATTTCCACAGAGCCAAACCTTGCATCAAGTAACACGAGTGTTACAGAGCTTTGAAGAGCTGAGCTTTTTCTAGGCAGACAGACACACTTCTGGGACAGAACAGATACACTTCTACTCACCCTTTATCTCTTTGGTGAATTTTACCCGATGAGAATCAGTCAGAGGTCTTGGTTGCTCATCAATATTATGAATGTCAAGAACTTCACACATAAACTGAATTACAGGTTGTGCTTTGTAGAAGGCAGTGGCAGAAACTAAACAGAGAAAAACATTAAGTGCAAAAAAACCCAAGTCAGAATGTTGTGAAGCAGCAGATAAATTAATGCTTTCCAAAATTCCACATAACCCTCAAAGCAAATGTGGTGCAGCACATTTTTAAAAACAAATTAGCAAGCCTTGCAACAGCTAAGTATACAAGAGCCAGCACAGAACCCAGCAGTCATGCTGCAACTTCAGAGACTTGAAAGGGTTTTTTCCCCAGATAACATTTATTTCTAGAGAGCTGTACTGTCCCCAAGAGACATTCTCCTTTGACTCTGTACAGAGCTGCAAGCAGAGGCAGTATTAGTATCTCTCTACTGAGGATTTTTTTTTTTAAACATGATAAGCTAAGATTATTCAATATGCAATATAATGCTGTCAATCAGACTTTATGTTCAGCTACTGAAACAGTATTTGGTACCAACATGAGCACTCTATTATTTTGACTATACACAAATTATCACAGTGTAGTGGTGTGTGCAACTGCTCACCTACCAAAATCTCTTCCCCTCCCTGCATACTAATGCCACAATCCCATGAAGTGACAATACTCTGCTTTTAAACAGGATAGCTGACTCATTCCAGGGAAGGCAGACCATGAGCAACATACTTGAAGAAGTTACAAGCCATCAAAAAGAGCACCTTTTAGTAAGAAAGGTGAGGTGGCAGTAGATACAGCTCAAGCACAAGCAAACTACTCCACACATTGTAAACTTGGCATGGCAACAACAGAAAATAAATCCTTGACAAGCACTTTATTCATTTTCCAGATCTCATGCACCAAACTCTCCCCATCTCTCTGCTAACACAAGGAAACATTCTTCAGCCATGCGTCACCCAGCAGGCTGCCAGCCTGAGGTGACGCAGCGGGGCCACCACCTCCGGATGTCAACTCCTGAATGAACACAAACAGCTCCCACCCCCTGTGCCCTTCCTCTCCCACAGCAACACGGGGAGAAACACATTTTGTGGAGAAACTCAAAAGAGTTGAACAACTAAACAGAATCCAGTCTCAAACCACAACGTAAGGAGATTGCCCTGTCAACAGTCGCTCACAAAGCTCTGAAGTTTCTCATTCACAGAAAGATTTCTACTGCAAGAATTACTACTTTGCTTTCTAATGCTGCTATGAAAAACTTGCTTCACAGAAATAGCACAGTAAATCATAAACTGGTGTCAATTAATGCTCTTGCCCCACCTGGATTGTAACTATCTCACTACCCAGCACACAGACTGGTGATTTCTTAGACATGGAAGATTCTTGCATTCGTTTTTCAGACAACAGCTCCACAACAGCTGCTGCTTGAGAGGCAGTTTTACAAGAACAAATCCATCTGAAGTCACATGGCTACCATCCACAATGTAGGTAAACCAGAGAACATGCAAATTTTCACTGTGAAAGCTCAGTATCAGCTGCAAAGTTTTATTATGCTCCAAGACACAATCTGACTTAAGAGTGTTTAACTTAGTGCAAAGACAATAGACTATTTACCTTGGTTTTGTAAAGCATTTCAAACACTGAGAACTGAATGGGAATTAGAAAAAACTTCAGGCAGCACCTGCATCTCAAACACTGACATTTTTCAATAGGGATTTAACAACTAAATAGACTTGGAGTGCTTACAGAACCAGGGAGTCTGACACATGAACCGGTTGATCTCGGATGCATTCATCTGGGAATTAATAAAGTGGTGCAAAGCAGATCTGATTTTGCATAAGAAAGCCCATCTCAATTAGCCCTATTCAGAAGAGTTTGTGATGTATTTTACAGAGTTTTCTTGGAAGTATTGAACACCACCTACTCTGGACAGCTGCAGAGAGATGCATCTGTATCACTGCCTGTATTACTGTGGATGTACCAATACAGAAATTAAATAGGAAAATGAGCTGTGCTGGGGTTTTCTTTCCTATATAGGATTTTCTTTTTCATATGGCAGGTAAATTTATCCCCACACACTGACATGATAACAAACCCAGAAAAAAAACCCCTGGATTTATAGGTAGCCTTTGCCAAATATTCAGGTGAAAACCCTTATCTATAAAGCAACAGAAGTCTGCAAGTTTTATTATTGTGCTGTAAACCTAGCAAAACACCTCAGGGTACTTCAACTCTATTATTTACAATCTGAATTAAGAAATCAGTGTACAAGATGGCTTCTGATTACTAAATCCCTCTGCAGAAATGGCACTAATGTGGTACCACAAACTCAAGCACGTGACAATAAAATGACCGAATGGTGACAAGTTTTATTCTTAGAGGCATGTCTGTTATTATCTTTGTTCTTAAACCTGAATCCCAACTTACCATCAATATTGAGCATCATCTTCCACATGGCAGGTCGAACAGACTGATGGAATCCAAACCAGACCTCCCTACCCCCACCCAAGGGGTGATCATAGCCTTCTGGAGCTGAGAAAAAGGAACGGCCCACAGGGGTGTACCTGATGACAAAGAAAACCACACGTTTATGCTATTGCTTTCCAAATAAAAAAACCTGTAATAAAGATAACAACTCACAGCATTATTATGTTTTTCAGTTTTGGGCACCAGGAATCTGTGCCTAGAGACAAATGTAAACACCACACTCCCAGTGCTGCCATTCCCACTGCAGAGTTTTTAAATTTAGACAAAGCTTTGCTAGTTTTAGCAAGGCACAACCACTTTGTACAACAGAGAACTAAGTTAAATTGATTTTTCTGATAATCCTCTGAAGGAAAGTCTAGTCTCTGTCAGAGCAGATTCTGCACAACAGCTCTGTACATACTGGGCTGACCCTCAGATGTAATTTTGCTTTACTAGTGCACATTTGAATACAATGAACACAGAGAAGGAGTAACTGTGGTGGGAACAAAGAACTAGAGGAACAAAAGCTGCTCACAAACCTCTACACATCCTCACATTTGTAAAGGACAGACATTAGTACAGAGGTTAACATCCTCCCTGGGGTAGCTGGTATAAACCACAAGTAATTTTTTATTTATTTACATGTCAGTTACACCTAATGAAAAACACCAATGCAAAGCCATCCCACTGCCCAGAGCCAGCAATCAAACTTTACAAGTGACTTTCACAACCAAATAATTAAAACTTAAAGCAAAATTAAGCTGGCCTTCTCTAATGTCTCAGGGCTCTGTGATAAAGAATAACAGGCTTTGTTAGGACAGGCCTCCAGGCCCAGCTGTGTATTTAACACATGAGAAGCATGCACCATCGATGGGTCTAGCAAGGAATTAAAAGGATTTGTGCTTTTAGACAATTACCACCATCAAGTGTGTGATGCTCAGCTTGAGCAGGAAACATGAAAGCAGTGCCACAGCACACTGTAGTCTCTCAGTATTGCAATTAAGGCCTCTTGTAAGTCTCTCCTGTTTCCTGATTTTTTCAGACAAATACATCACCTGCTCTGGAGTTTAAATTTCTACAGAAACACACACTTTGCATCATTATCTCCAGTCTCCCCAGTTCAGCTAACCAGCTGCACTGCAGAAGGGGAATGATCTTTTTTCTTTTTTATTATTTTATTTTTTTCACCTGTGAACAAACAGGGATGAAGGTCTCCCAGTGGGGATACTTCAGGGAAAGACAGACTGCAGGAAGACAGTGAACCTACTTCATGGAGGGTAGGTGTCGTAGCACCACATCGACAGCATGAACAGGGTTAGTGCTGATAGGTTTGTCTAGTTCCAGAGGCTCAGGCAAGGTTCTTCCTGTCAAAACTTCATGCAGCAAGTGCCAGCTCACCCGAGAAACAAACTTTATTGACACTTTGAAGGGACGATCTTTTCCACCTTCTCCTGGTAATGTCACATCCAGATCCACCTGGGTGGGAGACAGGAAAACAAAGCATCTGTTGATAAGCTCAAGGCTGGTAGCCTTGAGCTTCCACTCCTTCCCATAACTGGAACAGAGTTTCAAGAACTCAGCTATTTAGGACACAGCACATTTGATAAAAGTACACTATCAAATGCACAAAAAAAGAAAATTGGGTTCTCACTAAGCAGAAGAGGATCATGTAACATTTTATCTTGAATCAGAAAGTGCTGCATTCCAGAGAAACTGTGGTTAGGTTTTTTTCTTTTTAATAGTACAAATTGTTACAAATACCATTTTATCTCCACTTTTCTTACCCCAGTAGTGGCCACAGGAAGTGGATTGGCTGTATAGAGGCTTCTCTTCCCATCATAAACTGGTCTACGGTCCCCAAATATTGTCACTTTAAAATGCTGCACCATTGAGTCCACCACCTCCCTAGAAAAATTGATATTTACATTGAAGGTGTTTTCAACAAAATCTCAGCCTGGAACTGGCTCCCACACCCTGTATTTTGCTGAAGCAGTTTCAACAAATGCATTACTCAAGTGAATTACAGAACTCCCACTGATACTCCAATGAGGTGCTTCATATACTTCAACTAAAATAACAGATAAACACCAAAGCACAGAATCAGAATCGATGCAAATGCTCCAATACTGGTACAGAAAGTTCTAGAAATGACTGAAGCCTTTGCATAACCTTTATTACACAAAGCAAGGACACTCTTACCTTGGAAGAAACCCACAAGCCAGTATTACAAACATCAGTACAAGCAGTTAAATCACACTTGAAAAAAACACCATCAAATTGTCATCTTATATAAAGAAGGCTTCTTGATACAATTAGCAGATGTATCAGATCCAACAGGAGTCTCTTGCAATACCTCTAACTGAAACGTGACTTCAGGATCTGAATTCTTCAGGGGTTCTTTGTGTTAAATGGCACAAGCTGCATCTTCCTTGGTACATCACAATCCCACAGAAACAAAACTCTTTTTCTGCCTAAGCATGTGCAAACCAGCATTTCTGCAAAGCAGAAGCTTATGAGTAAACCATTTCCTGACCAGGCAATATTAACTTCAGGAAGATGATAAATATTGACTTCCTCTTCAAGCAGAATTAGTAGCAGTACTTTCACCTCTCCCTTGGGGAAAGAGGAGAAAAATTAATTTCACAGTTCTTCATGTTACTGAACTCCCAGAATCCAAACTCTTTCACTTTCTAGAAGCACATCAATATACTTCAGCAAATTCAAAATATCTACTCAGTACTCAGCAGTGCTCCTACTTGAGCCCATCTTATCCTGAAACTCCTCTGTACTGGAGCACTCTTCCCTGGCACTACTATGGATGTGCAAAAAGCTCCATTTCTGGTGCCACATTATCTGTGACAAAAGCAGGGGAACAAAAGCGAGTGCTGAAAAACAGGAGCAGGAAGGAGAAAGCAAGAAGCTCTGGGAAACAAATCCCATTTTGGAGCCCACATGTCCAGGGAAAGCAGAGCTCACCTCCTGCCTTCCAGGCTACAACACAGAAGAAACAAGTGTGAACAACATCAAGGAAAGGGGAAACAGAAGAGACCTGAGCTTTGAAAGCCTCCCTACAGCTAAAAGCTAATAAAGCTGCAGGTGAATTTCAAAAAACCCAGCAAGTATTCAAGAAATAAACTCTGTGTTTATTCCAAATACAAGCATGCAGACAGGGTGTTAATCAGAAACTATTTCAGACTAGCTGAGCCTATGTAAATCCACTGACTTGAGAAATAATTGTCACAGCATGCAGGAGAAAAAGAAGTTTCTAAGGAAAATTTTTCAAAGCAGGTATTTGAGCATCCTGATTTCAGTTTAGCCTAATGAAAGCCATTCTTCCCTGGGCAATCCACAGCACACAAGTCAAATTTATTTATTCAGCAGATAGTACAGCTTTTTATTGGGCTCATTTACACAAGCTCTGGCAGTTTTTAGCTAACATCTGCCACATTTTTACACACATGAAAGTTGGTAAAGCTGTAGTATTTTTAAATAACCAATTTCATGGTTCCCTACTTGGAAAAATATAATATGCATGCAAGATTTACACTCAGCTTCCAGCATTTAAACTACAGCTTATACTGGGATTCATAATTTACATAGTGTATCTACTGGCAAATTTGAAAACAAATGTAGTCTTTCATTTGAAAATATTTGACTACTAAAGCAGCTCATTAGGCTTGCTGCCTGTGCTCAATTATCTTTCTGTATTTACCTTGATAAAAACCAGACACCACTTCTACCAGTTAGTAACACAAAAAAAACCCAAACCAAAACAAAAAAGGCAGTGCCTTTACTGGCAGAATAGAACACTGATAACAGTTACATGTGCATTTTAACTACATCTATACTACAACTAAATTTATGAATGAGAAACATCAAGAAGCAGTAACTCCAGACTATAAGAAGCCTTTCTGGAAAACAATCAGCCCATACACAAAGTCAAAAGCCATGGTTAGATACTCAGACTGAGACTGGCAAAGGAATGAGAAGTTGTCTCAGCTGCAAGCATGCTCCTCAGGAAAATGTAATTATTATGTAAGCAAAAATATTGATCACCTACCACAGATATTTCACAAACTCCAACCAAATGCTTTTCTCTCTCCACATGACCTGAAGACACAGCATTTCTCTAAAGCATAACCAACTAAAACAAGCTGGGAAAACCATTTTGGTTTTGGATGCAAGCTTGGCATTATCCTACAAGCAGGACCTTGAAAGGGATTTTTTTTTTCTTGTAAACAAAACTAAGTTGCTATTTTATAACAACTTAATTCAAATCCCCTATGTTCAAGCATCTGTAGTTTCTCCTACTGTTAGGGAAACAATTAACTACACAATCACAGACTGCCTAGAGCTACACCAAATCCACACTGCCCTGAAGAATGGAGGTTGATGTTTGTGTGAACTTGCACACCAGTCTCCACAGCACAACAGTCATATTTAAGCTACAGAGAGACTGTATTTACTTCAGCATGTTGCTCTCTTGCTTATAAAATTCAGTATCAATGCAATTTATGAGAAAAAGTTCAGCTTCTTACCTGTTCACCCTCCGAGGACACTTATCTGGTTTGATATCCACCTCATAGAGGTAGACATCAATCTTTGGGATTTCAACTTGGAAGCAGTTGGCCAGCAGTTTAATGGGTTTGCCCATGGTGCCATAGCCAGGACGTCTGGGCACCATGAGCAGGGGCTGTGCCCCGACGGGTCCTGCAGAAACAGAAAACATCTCATTTAGCAGATGAGCTCAGCAGACAAACTGGGTTGCAAAGGTACCAACTGCTTCGTGGCAGCAGCCTGAAAGCCACGTAAGGCTCCCTGCATTTGCATTTGTCTCCCAGTGAGGCTTCCTGACATCCTCCTGTTTTCAGTCCTGGGCAACTCCCTGAGCCAAGGGATGCTCAGGCAGACACCAAGCCATCAGCAAACCTGTTGTACCCAAAACCACCCAGCAATAGTCTGGTCAGCTATTCCATGACAAGCAAACACCTGCCAATTTTCCTCCTTGAGTCTCCACCCACATCTAGGCTGCTTTCTTACTGAGGAGTTTCAGCTGCTGTGATTAGCATAAATAAAAAGATTTTATATCTTTAATTTACTTTGCATCATTTAGATGAGGATCCTCAGCTCAAGTCTGGGTTGCTCATGCCTTACAAAAACAAACACAGCCTTCAAGATACTGTGATTATTTTTTTACTTTTATTTCTTTTTTTTTTTTTTTTTTTAAAACTAGGGCTACAAAGCATGTTGGCTTGTTGTTCTTTCTTGACTGGTATTTTCACTTGAAAATATATCTTTCCAGTCAAGAAAGAACAACAAGCCAACATGCTTTGTAGCCCTAGTTTTAAAAAAAAATTACTCATCATACAAATGTCATGATTTACAGAGCATTTGATGAAGTTGGTTAAAAGTTCTCCCCTTTACTCCTACTCAGTGACGTAGACTGTGATTCCAGCCCACTCATTTTCATAGAAGAGTTAAAATGTCACGGGCTGGTTAAAAAATCCCTTATTTGCCTTTTGATTAATCTCCACCATTCCTGGAAAAAAAAAAAAATAATCACAGTATCTTGAAGGAAACTTTGTATTGAGAATATGTGAGCCTCAAAGCAAAGTTCCAAGTGTGACATTTGTCGAGTTCTACCCAGAAACCTACCAAAAATTTTTGAGTGGGTTTGGCTTTGATCCCTAAGATAAAACAAAAACAGAAAACAAAAAGCACCGTTTAAAACATGTAGAGAGACATTGTCAACCAGGTGCCTCGAATTGCCAGTGAGTGGGTGTGAGTCCACCTGTGCCTGATTAGGACAGGCCCCTATTGGGCATGAGCAAGGCCAGGGGGCCAATAAAGGTGGGACACACACCCACAGAGAAAACCTCAGCTCACTCTGGTGCGAGGCATGGAGAGGCCAGCAGCTCGTTGAGCCTCTGGAGCAAGAAAGGCTCTTCCCGCTACACTTCTACCCTAGAAGCGCTGTGTGGTGGCTGGAGTCCTGGGAGAGACCAGCAGCTCGTTGAGCTTCAGGAGCAAGAATGGCTCCTCCCGCTACAAAAACACTCACAGATTATGCTTATGCAAAACGTATTCCAAGCATCTGTTCTCTTCAACTTTTTCTCCATTTTAATACTGTCATAAAGTCAAAGCAGCCCTACAATTTACTCTAGATGTATTTTCAGACTATAAGCATATGTAAAAAACTACTACTAAACAGCTGAGTGACATAAATTACCCAATAGCTTATTTCAATATTACAAAGACATAAATACCATATTTTATATTTAGTTTGCATCTGTAGGAAATGCTACAACAAAACTGCTGAAATAAGGAGAACATTTAAAAGGTTCCTACAGTCAGATTCACCCTGTCTTCCTCCACCTTGTTTTCTTAAATCCTCTTAAAATCCATAAGCATAGAAGAAAGAGAGAGTGTGAAGACAACCTTCATCAAGGCTGGGTAAACTGAGGCAGTGCACTGGTCAGGGAAATAAGAGAATGACTGAAATCTTTGTCTTCTCTGGAAGTTGCACGAAGTTGAATTTGTTAAACTGAGCACTGCTCCTAAGAGGGAATGCTGTCCTGGGGTTACCTTTTTGCTTAGAGGAACAGAATCCCAACCATCAGGGGCAAAAATCCAGAACAAAGGCATTGTAATCAGTGACCAACATGAAGCAGGGTGCACTTTGAAACCTTTGGGTGAGAAAAGAAAGGCTCAACCCCAAGGCAGGCAGGGCTCCAGATTTGTCCCCCCACAAAGCAAGGGGAACAAAACAAATAAACATCCATGGTGGGACAAAGGCTTCCTCTGCTCAGCTGAACCACACACAGCCCCCCAGGACACAGCTCACCCTGCAACACCTTAGAACTCAGCTTTTGGCAAAGAGGAACTAAGTGACCACTAAATGAATAAGCACACTGCTCAGGAACCGTCCTGTGCGACCCACACGGTTCCCTGGACCGGGAGTGTTCTGACATCAACTCTGCCCAACCACACCAGCACCCACTGGTGCATCCAAATACCCTGTTTCCAAAACACACTGAACTGCCAGATTGCACGTGGGGAAAGTCTGTGTCACTGGCTGCAAACCTGTGACTCAAACCCCAACAAACCATCAGTACCAACTGATGAGCTCTGAGGACAGCTCCGTCCTATCAGTGACTCACCCAGCCCCATGCCTGAGCCCTGTGTCAGGAGAGTGGAAATAAACTCACCAACCAAAAATACTGTAAGTAGTATTATTCTAAACAGCCATGACTGGCAGAACGATTCCCTCACGTTATTTAACCATTGCTAGAACCAAAGTTTCAAAAAGCTTTGCAGAAGGAAGCACAGCCTGGCCCTGCAGCCAGGGAGGAACCTCCAGCCTCCAGCAGAAGACCTCATTGGGGAAAGTCATGTTCCAAAACATCACAGAAAAAATAGCTAAAATTCATAATAGTGGCTTAAATGAGCTCTGAATCAGAATATTCTCTTCTGTGGAATTGCAGATGTTATAATAAAGATCAAGCACAACAAAACTGGACTGTAATTTCTGCAGCATTGCAGCCAGCAGCAGAGACCACGGCTGATGTGCATCCAAGCACTGCCTTGAGCCTACCTAGCAACCAAACCAAGCCCTCATCAGAATAAAGCTGAACAGAAAGAGCACAAACACAGAAACCTGTAAATACTTTCAAGGAACCATTTCACAGAAAATTGAAGCTTTTGGCACGCAATGTGGTTTTACAGGACGAAGCAAAGCACTGATTTCTAGCAAGGTGCTAATAGAAAATACAGATTTTTTTCCCTTTTCTTACCTCAATACTAAGCTTCCAGCAAGAAATTATTCTCTTTCCTACTGTGGGCTTCAGCATTATGAACCCAAAATCTATTAGCAGATTATTAAAGAGTTTTATTTCTGTTTATAAAACAGTTCTAAATCTCTAATTGAATGGGTAAGTGAACAGCGTAAAACACACACTAGAGGACTTAACAGGTAAAATATTATTTAAACTCTGGTTCAGTAACACAAGGCAGATTCTGTCCTCAGGCTGGAGCCTGCACACCAGAGAATGCTCTCCATGGAAGGGGAAGAGGATAAAAAACATTCCCTTTCAGAGGGCCCCTGGCTTCTGGTCTCGGAGGCCCAGCCTGTGGAGCTCAAAGAAAATCCTATCAGTACTGAAAAATAAGTTAATTCTAGATTTAAGAGAAAAAAAAAAAAAAAAAAGGAAGATTATATTTAAATGTTGGTTTCAACAATCAAGCTCCTTCCTTCTGCCAGAAATCATGAATTGCCTTATTTCTGCAGCAGCAGCCTCGCTGGGTGGTATTACATTATTTATGAGTAATGCAATCCACATTTGCTAAACATTCCTACTCCAATTTAGGCTTGTGGGGTTTTTTTTGGGGTTGGCTCACTTTATTTTTTTTTTTAAGGCTTCAGATAGTGAGTTGTGTTAAAACTCATCAAAAACCAACACTTGGACACCATGCTCAGTGGTCACCAACTGCACAAGTAAATACTTTGTGTGGGGGGTGTGCTGACTTGTTCCATGCCAGGAGAGCTACAGAAAATACAGTGGAGTGTTTTGGAAACATTTACAAGATAATAAATGCTTCTGAATACCTAAACATGAACTTCCAAGCTCAAAAAGAAGATGTAAGTAGTTCCCCTTTGGAAGAAGGGGGCAGTTTGGTGTCTGAAAAATACCTAAAAGCAGAACAGTAAGACCTGAGACACATGGTTGAATTACTCAAGTTGAGAACCTAGCTATGAGAAAGCCCCTTGCAAAATAAAATACTGTTTAAAGAACTTCAGTTTAATAACCATTGAAACTGAAATTTACTTTGCATTCTAACAATTTTGCATGTGAACAAAACTAGAAGTGGTTCATTTGTGGCAGATGTTCTCCTTTTCAGAAAAACACATTAGAGCACAAAGAAATGAGAAACTATGACTGTGAACATTAAGAACAAAACTGACCTGCAGCCAGCTACAGCATTTGCTTTAATTAAAGAGGAAAGTGCTTTGCATGATGGCCTCATCTAATGAGAAAGAAAAATCACTTATCAAGAGCTCTCTGATCACTCAGGGAGTCCCTCTGCTCACTGGGACTTCTCACTCCAAACTCAACACAGGTCTCAGGACCACCAGCTGGATTTTCAGAGCCCAGCTGCAGGCAGACTCCAGCCTTGGCACAGAGGGAGGCAGCACTTCCATCAGAGTGGTGTTAAAACACACCTCAGATGCTTTGGGAGCCACGCAAAGCTTTGCATCTTGCCCATTTCTATAAACTTCTACTGGAAGCCAGCTCAGGAAAACACCCCACACCTTCACCACTAAGGACATAAAGCTGTGAGGATGAAACAATCTGTAAAGTTCATCTTGTGAGTCAAACAGCTCCCACTGAAACCCCAGAGGAAAAGTCCCAGTCCCTCCCATCCATCCCACGTGTCCTGGAGCAGAGTAACTTTTGAGGGCACTTCTGATTCATTCCTCTTCCCTCCTTTACCCCAGCCACAAAAATGTGACTTGTAATGGTCCTCCCAAATCACTCCTCTCAACACAGAAAGAGAAAAGCAGAGTCTGGGAATCTTATCTGCCCAAAGTTTGTACAGACGAGCAAACAGAAGATTACAGATGTCTGCAGGGCTTCATCAGACACACAGCAGCTTCCAGGCAGCCCGGTCTGACACTCACCACAAAACGCAGTGAACTCGGGACTGCTCAGTTCATGAAATGCAAATGAAGACAAACCCAGCACTCTGATGTGACTCTCACCAAGCAAAACCTGAGAGATGTGCATGCTGCTCCTGAAAGTGCATTTTGTGTCAGTGAGACAAGCAGAACTGTACCAGGTTATAATTAAGGAGTATTTAACAGCTACAGACCAGCTGAGTGCCACCAGACTGCTGAAATCCAGCACCTTTCCAAAATGCTTTCAACCCCACCAAACACCTAAGGAAGGACATTGCTGAGGCAGTGAGATTTCCCAGCCAAAACCATCCCTAACTTACATCTCGGGATCAGTTCCAGAGACACACCAAGAGCTGAAAACTCATTTTTGTGCACAAACTCAGGTTTTGCACTGACACCTTCAGCCTCACATCTTCACTGACCATGCCACCACCCCCTGAAGTGACAGAAAGGGACCTCCAGGCTGCTCGGACATTCCCTTTGCCATCCAGCTGCCTCAGGAACTAAACCTGACCAAACCTGGACCCTCTTTCCACTTTTCTGCCAGACCTGAAGATAAATTCCTTGGATACCCTGAGGCACAACTTCCTTCTCCGACTCTCACCGCACATTCCCAGCAGTTTATAAACACTCCCTGTGCCTTCCCCACAGGAACAACCCCAAGGGGCTGGGGCTGGCAGCAGCATTCCCACAGCCGCCTCTAAGGAGCCTTAAAATCCCAGCTCCCGGCTGCGGAGCGGTTCGGAGCCTCACCGGTACCCGGCGGGAGAGGCCGCCCCGGGCACTGCCGGTACCAACCCCCCCCCCCCCTCCTCCCGGGCCGGGCGGGATCTCCCAGGCACCGCCGCAGTTACCGATTATGCAAGGCGGCCTGCAGCCGCTGCCTGGGAAACACCGGTTATGAAATGCGAGGAATTCATCCTCTCCAACACAGCGAAACGGGCAGCGGAGCGGACGCCCAGCCCGGCTCTCCCGGTTACCGGAGCGGTACCACAGGGGGCTCCCGGGACTCCCCCCGCCCGGACAGCGGGGCAGAGCTCCTCCCGGCCCGGCTCACCCACCCGCCGAACCCGCTCGGCTCAACCCCGCCGCAGGCGGGAACGGGGGGAAAAACGCGCGGCGAGCCCCGGGCTGCGGCCAAACGGCATCGGGCGGGGGCGCGGGCAGGGCCGGCCCCGTTCCCCCCCCCCCCATGCCCCTCACCCGCCCCTCCGTAGGGCCCTCATCCCGCCCCGGCCCCTCCGCCGCCGCCCGCGCTCACCTGCGCTGCCGATTTCCATTCATGGAGCTGGGCGCAGCCGCTCGGGGCTGCGGGCTCCGCCGTGCGCCGGGCCCGGCCCGGCTGGGGGCTGCGCTGGGTTGCGCTGGGCGGCGGCCCGGCCCGCTCCCCGCAGGCCCCGCCGCGTGGCCTCGGCCGCCCGCAGGTCCGGTCCCGTCCGGTCCCGTCCGGTCCCGTCCCGCCCGCTCCGCTCCCGTCCCGTCCCCTCAGGCGGCGGCGGCACCGGAGCCCCCGGCCGGAAGTTGCGTGGCCGCCCCGCAGCCCCGGCTCGCGCTGCCGCTCTGCCCCGCCGCGCCGCGCGCGCGCACCCGCCCGCCCGCCCCAACCGCCGGAAGCCCCGCCCACGCGCGCCGGGACGCGCGCCACTTTTCCGGGGGCGGGGCTTCCGGGACCGCGCGCGGGCGGGAGGGAAGGGAAGGGGGCGGGGCCGGGCGTGACCGGCGGCGCGCGGCGGAGGCGCGAAGCGTTGCCTTGGCAACGGGGCGGGGGCGGGAACGGGAGCGGGAGCGGGAATGGGAACGGAGCTGGAGCGGGAGCGGGGCAGGAGCGGGACGGAAGCGGGGCCGTCCCGGCAGGCACGGTCCGTGCCCCCCAGTGTCGGTGCGCAGAGCGCGGGGCTGTCAGGGCACCGGTCCCGCTCCCGCCGCCGTCGCCAGCGGGGCAGAGCACGGGCAGGAGCCGCTGGTGAAGCCCCATCTGAAGCTGCGGTTCCCCCCGCTGGCTCGGGGGATTTCCAGCAGAAAAACCCGGTGACCGCGCGGGATCTTTCGGTATTCCCCCGGTATCCCAACCGCTGCCGTCGGGCCCGGGAATATTTTTCCGGTTTGCAGAGGAGCTCTGAGGTTTTGGCAGCGTTTTTATCGGTGTTCAGCACCGCTTTGTTACGGTTTGGTGCAGAAACTGACCTAGCGAGCAGAGGGGGAGAGCAGCAAAGCGATCGTGTCCCGGGGGGGAAGCGATCCCGGTGCCGGGAGCTGAGCAGGGGGCTGTGCAGCTCCGCTCTGCTTCGTGTTCCCCCAAGAGATCCCTGTTGGGAAGAGCATTATCCTGAGTCCTGTCCCAGCAGGTTGGAGCCTGCTGCTCCTGATGAAGGAATGATCTCACTTCCAAAGCCCTGGAACTTCAGGAGTTTGAGGTTCAGATGTCAGCATGACCAGACTGGAGACTGCCAGCTGAATGAGTCTTGAAAAAAAATGTCAATTTAGTTACCAGGAAAGCGACAATGAAAGGATTCTAAACCCGTGTGAATTAAAAGTACTAGAATATTTCCCTAACTGAAATCTTAGAATCACAGAATTGGCTGGGTTGGAAGGGACCTCAGAGATCATCAAGTCCAACCCTTGATCCACTCCCCCCGTGGTTCCCAGCCCATGGCACTCAGTGCCACATCCAGGCTCTTTGGAAATCTCTCCAGACACGGAGAATCCACTACTTCCCTGGGCAGCCCATTCCAATGCCTGATCACCCTCTCCAGAAAGAAATTCTTTCTAATCTCCAACCTAAACCTCCCCTGGCACAACTTGAGACCCTGCCCTCTTGTCTTGCTGAGAGTTGCCTGGGAAAAGAGCCCAACCCCCCCCTGGCTCCAACCTCCTTTCAGGGAGTTGGAGAGAGTGATGAGGTCTCCCCTGAGCCTCCTCTTCTCCAGCCTCAACACCCCCAGCTCCCTCAGCCCTTCCTCACAGGAATTCTGCTGGATCCCTTCACAGCCTCCTTGCTCTTCTCTGGACCTGCTCCAGCACCTCAATCTCCTTCCTGAGGGGCTGAGGGGCCCAGAACTGGACACAGGACTCAAGCTGTGGCCTCACCAGAGCTGAGCACAGGGGAAATCTTGAGAGGGAAGGGGAAATGTGATCACCAAGATGGAGAAGATAAGGTGGAGGAATGCATCCTTGCAGGGTGCCCACCCTGGAGACAGGCACTGCTGGCTCTGCCGCCTGGCCCACTGTAACCAGAACCAGAGCCAGGGCTCAAATGCCAATCCAGCAGTTGAAACCGAGGAGCCCCACCTGTTTTCCAGGACTTCAAACCCAGCTGCACAAGGCACAATTTTCTGTTAAACCTCTCCCACCAAAACAGCCCCCTTGGGACTGCAAAAGCAAGAGGATTTAAATAAAAGGGGATATTGAAACCAGGAGGACACGTGCAGAACCTCTACAGATGCTCAGTTCAGTACAGCACGTGCTGCAGTTAAAGGAAATTAGTGAGGACATGGATGCCATAGCCAAGAGCTTCCTTAAAATGGCTTCACATTTTTCAAAAACCCAGAGTTACAGCTCAGCTGCTCAATAATTCATTTTCTATATGACACTAAGCTGGGAGGAGTGGCTGACACACCGGAAGGCCGTGCTGCCATTCAGAGAGACTTAGACAGGCTGGAGAGTTGGGCAGAGAGAAACATGATGAAGTTCAACAAGGGGAAGTGTAAAGTTTTGCATTTGGGGAAGAACAACACGATGTCCCAGTATAGGTTGGGGGCTGACCTGCTGGAGAGCAGTGTAGGTGATAGAGACCTGGGGGTCCTGGTAGACAAGAGGATGACCATGAGCCAGCAATGTGCCCTTGTGGCCAAGAAGGCCAATGGCATCCTGGGGTGCATTAGAAAGGGTGTGGTTAGTAGGTCAAGAGAGGTTCTCCTCCCCCTCTATTCTGCATTGGTGAGGCCGCACCTGGAGTATTGTGTCCAGTTCTGGGCCCCTCAGTTCAAGAAGGACAGGGAAGTGCTTGAAAGAGTCCAGCGCAGAGCTACTAAGATGATTAAGGGAGTGGAACATCTCCCTTATGAGGAAAGGCTGAGGGAGCTGGGTCTCTTTAGTTTGGAGAAAAGGAGACTGAGGGGTGACCTCATCAATGTTTTCAAATATGTAAGGAGTGAGTGTCAGGGAGATGGAGTTAGGCTTTTCTCAGTGATGACCAGTGATAGGACAAGGGGTAATGGGTGTAAATTGGAGCACAGGAGGTTCAAGTTGAATATTCGAAAACATTTTTTTCCTGTAAGGGTGACAGAGCCCTGGAACAGGCTGCCCAGGGGGGTCGTGGAGTCTCCTTCACTGGAGACATTCAAAACCCGCCTGGACATGTTCCTATGCGAAGTGCTCTAGGTGGCCCTGCTCTGGCAGGGGGGGTTGGACTAGATGATCTTTCGAGGTCCCTTCTAACCCCTAGGATTCTATGATTCTATGATTCTATGTTTGTGAGGTAAAGCACAAGCAGACCCAAAGAACCTCCAGTGCTGGGTCCCCAGGACACAACCACAAACTGTAGGATATTGACAAGGAATTCCAAGGCTGGGAAATGTCAAACAAAACGCAGCACAGAACCACCAGAGGATCAAGTTTAACCCCAGTCCAGAAGGACCCAAAATCTGTCCTCAAAGCACCTTGAGCCAAGGGCCTTTTGCAGGCCCTGAAGCAGAAAGGTTGCTGGAGAAGCAGCAGATTTTGGTGTATGCTTCTGACACCAAATAACCTCAGTTTTCAGGTGGCATTTTAACAAAAAGTGGCACTGGCTGCTGGATTCCAGGCAGCTTTAAGCACACAGTTGTTCACTTCAGTATTTCATTAACCTGAAAGTTGGATCCTCCAGGTGGATCTTGCACAGCTCAGCTCCAGCCAGCACCTCACTGCTGCCCCTTCCCCAAACAATCTGACTCAGGAGTGTCACCCCAAGGTGTTCACATTGCTTTTATTTAGCTCTTCTGCCAACAGTTACAGGGTAACAGACACTTGGGACTGCAAAGTCAAAAGTTGCAAGCAAAAATCAGGACCAAGGCAAAAAAAAAAAAAAAGAAATAATAAAAAAAACAAATCCACAAAGGCAATCAAATCAAATAAAATATAAATACAATGTTCTGGAGCTCTTTAATCATACCGGTTTCTTTAATAAAGAGGTGGTTATGATCTTACAGTATTTTCTTTTGGCCTAATCCAAGGATTTTGTTACTCTTCACCAGTCTTAATTCCACGCATACAAAAAAAAAATTGATATTCAACCTTTAAAATATAAGCCATATTTTCTTAATAAAATAAGTTTTGTGCTGCTGCTTGTTCAGTAAGTACTGTACATCAATGTTCACGTCTATTTAACAAACGGACCACACAGTTCAAGCTAAAGCAAAAATAACAACCCAGAGTGTCTTGTAAACACCCCATGTACAGCTCAACACTTGCTCATATCAAGGAGGTACGAAAGGGGCTAGAAACTGAACACAAAAGCACTGGAGTCCCATAGATTTTCTTTCACAACTATTGAAGTGCAAATCACTCAGGCAAGATATGAGTTTATTCACTTGTTTATTGCTGTCCTGCTGTCTGGCTTCCCTTCCTGAAACAATCACATTCTTTTATTTCACACTGATTTTCCAAGAAGAAAACTTTCCTGCGAGGCAACGTTGAACACTTGGGCTCTTCTGACACCGAGACATCAGCTCGAGGGCACCAGAACACCCCGACCACCCCGGGAGAGGGGGCTCTGCCCCACGGCCCCCCATCACCTTCAGATATGGGATCAGGGAAACAAAGAGCGTTCAACAACAGATGGGTGAACAGAAAGGACTCCTCTTCCCCCAGCACCACGTGCACCCTGCCACGTTTCCAGCTGCAGGAGGGACACGTGGGCATGGAGGGGGCAGAGACTCCGGGGATGTCCCTGTGGGGTTTGTGGCTAACTACAGATCCTGATATGTTAACACCTATCTGCTATGGGGAGCAAGACACACAGCACCTCGACATGCACTTACTCATTTGCATCTCGGCCAGGAAAAGGGTGAAAAATGGTGAATGCTGGAGCTGAGTTGAAGGTACAGTACATAGTCCATGATACAAAACATGCAGGTAACTCAAACCCCTTCTGAACGTCTTCAAAATAGAAATGGGGCTTAAAGGGCACAGCAGCTACTGAGTTTGGCTTTTTTTGTTTATTCAAAACCATGAAAACCCAACGCAGAGGGTGAAATAAGGGCAGAACACAATCTGCAAGTCAACAGCTGAGAGTTTCGGAAGCTGTGAAGCTTTTGTGTAGTTAAAATTGCTGTTAAAAGTAGGTGCTACATCAGCAAGTCTTCATTCATAGTTTTCTATGAACAGCCACCTTACAAATGAGTGCAAATCTTAAAGGTCCATTTTACATTTCAAGTCTCAAGGTTAAAAAAAATTGTTACAGAGCAACAAGCTGTTTCTGTAAATGCCCACACTATCTCTTTTCAAATGGTTAAAAATGGCACGTGCTATGCCATAGCTACTAAAAGACATCTCAGAATTCTAGACCCAACTAAAACACTAAAATAAAAACTATAAACCAAAATACCTTTGCCCCTTGCTGCAGAAGGGCAGCCAGGTGCTTTCCATTGTAATGCTGGTGAACAAACTGATTTGCAGAGAGAACTTTGACTGCAACCCCAATTGTATTCTTACTGAGGGGCTTTCTAACACAAGGTGAGCAGGAGCAGCCCCCCCTCTGAGATCATTTTGCTTTCAATGAACACAAGCCAGAGTTCTGAGGATGAGATGGAGAGGTGCTGGATTTGTGTCACTATGCAGGCACTTGTGTAGAGGAATGTAGGCTTCTCTGTTGACACTGTTGATGCATTCCCTACTCTCTAAAAGCCTTTCTAGGAGGTCACTACCCTACTGACCACCAACAGCTCCTGGTCTCCTCCCCATCATCACCTTGCAGGTAATACAGCAGTGGAGGTTGACACAAGGTGCAAAGTAGAATATGAACCAAATACTGTAGTCTTGAGGAAAAATAGGACTGTGCTAAACGTAGGATCTTCACGAAATGTGACATCAGTGGGCTCAGCACTTAGTTTGCATAGCATTGTGATGTCTTCATTTTTCACAAACACGTTGCCCAAAAAGAAAAGGGGTAGAGTGAATTCCTGGTGCTAGGATAGATCAAGGGGCCAACATGACCAAGGTGGGCTTCATGAAGGCAAGGCAAGATTAAACATCAGAAAGTACAAAACAAAAAAAGTGTGCTTCTGTCCAGATGTGCTGACCAGGGGCAGTGTCTGGGGGGGATCTGCCTGGGGAATGCCTTTGTGTTAGGCAGTAAAATGACAATGGAGCTCTTCCCTGAAAGAGCTGGGCAGGAGTGTGCATGTAATTCTTTCTTTTGTAGGAAGTGCTGTGCACACTTTGATAGAAAAAAATGGATGATCTGCCTGCATGATATCAGTAATGAGTTGCTACGACTGCCCTGCTGTGCAGCACAGTCATTCTGTGCAGCAAAACGAGTCTGAGAAGCAATCACTATGTCACTGTTGGGGAAAAAGGCTTTTTTCCTGTTACAAACACAAATCAGTGGGAGTTTGCCCCATGACAACAACAAGGATTTCATCATTCTGGGTAAGGAAAGAATCTGGTGTGCTTTTTAGAATTAAAAAAAAAAAAACCAAAACAAAACCAACCCTGTGCATGAGATCAGTGATACCATGACACAAAGAGCAGCAAAACCTAGCAGCAGAGAGGGTGACAGTTTAGAGGGACTGGAGCTGGGGTATGTGGTGCTCCAGAATGCAAACGAGTGCTGGACACACACGGGAGGCGGGCGCTGAGGAGCCCATGGAGGGCAACACTCAGCAAAGAGGGAACCTTAGAAATCTCTGGCATGAGAGCACGGTGATGTAAACTCTGTGTTAATGACTTGTGTATTTTGGCAACAGACTCAGTATCGTATAAAAATAATGTTTAGTAAAAAAATCCCGGTGTCCATCATAAAAATTCAGGAAAAAAAGAAAAAAAAAGAAAAAAGAAAAAACAAACCCAAAAAACCGATAGCGATTTCTGTCCTCATGGGATGAAGACACCCCCATTTGTCAGAAACAGTTTTAAATAACAAGTAGTACATTGGAAACAAAAATGGGTCAGCAGCCATTAAACGTGTCCTATATGAAAGTGCACATCTTTCAATGGAGTTTAACCACCATGAGGTCATGAGCTAACACAAACTGCAACTGAGGACCATAGAAATTAATTCCTTCCGATGGAAATATGGACCACCATCAAGACAAGATTACTATTTTCCTTACAAGATTAAAAACATTGAAATTTTGCAGCATCATAGTAAGGCACTCACCCATGGAAAAGTCTGTGACTGTTGCTTCAAACGGCAGCAGCTAACTAGCTTGTAACACAAGGAAGACAGTTTTCAGTTCTGAGCTAAGTGCTAGGGTGCCTTACGTTAAATGGGGGGAACCATGAGGGGGTGGGGAACTGTTAGTGTCAGAATTCTCCTATAAACTAGATGTTTTTCCCCTTAACCCATTAAAGCATCTCATATTCTAAAATATTAGTTTTATAAATCTAGTCTTCTGTTTTAAGGCTCTAAAAATCCCCTCCCCCCAACCCCCACAAAAATACCTACCAGCGCCTGGTGGGCAACGGAGGACCAAATCCGCCAGTTCACAGTCAGGAGTCTATAGTATTGCATCTTAAAAATGAAAACCTGCTTCCGCCTCCTGGGAGTTTTATCCCTTCCTTGAATGCCTTCATGTGTTTGGTCAGGTCAAAATTTTGCAAAGCCAGAAAAAATTAAAAAAATAATCAGTCTCTTCCAATCCTACAAAGGTGTTGGATCTTTCTGTCCCGTGGTGCTGGTCTCCTGCCTCGAATCGACGCTGCCTGCCCTGCAGTGATTTCTCATTGGAAAAAAAAAACAAGGTATCCCAATGCTTCCTTTTTTGTATGGCTCCTACAAATCTGAAAGCTTTCTTGAGTGAGGTAACAAAAGTTAGGCTTTCAAGCAAAGTACATGGTACGTAAAGTGTCCTGATGAACCTGCACAGCCTTCGCCAAGGCCTGGGGGTCTCTGCCGTTGCTCTGTCCAGATATATGGCTGCCCTCGCCACTGCAAATCAAGGAAATCACTGCGTAATTATTTCATATTTCCCCCAGGGATGGTGAGGAAACCCCACGGAGATCAGGTCCCATGGGTGCTGGCAGCACAGAGAGGCACCTCAGTGCTGAGAATGCCAGTGACTCTGCCTGGCACTGCAGAGATTCCAGCACTTCGAGGTGGCCAGTGAAAGCTCCAACACCCCTGGGGTGCTCTCCCAGGCTGAGAAAGACCTCAGGATGGATTTAAACCTCTTTTACCCCCCTGTTAGAGGGGGGGGGCAGCTATGTGCAGTTCTACCCCCTTGGAGAGGGTCTCTGCAGCACTGTGCTGACACAGGCACTTCCAAGGCTCTCATGCCCCCCACCCATCCCTGAGTTCTGCCCTCCGGGGGGGTCTTCCAAGTCCCCTCACCTGTCGTGCTCCTTGTCCACCAGATGGTACCGTGCTCGGAATGCCACCAGCCGGGCGTAGTAGGCAGGGGCCGGGATGGAGACGGAGCGGGTGCAGCGCACGTAGGTGTGGCACAGCTGGTAGGTGAGGATCTGCAGCTCATCCGCAGTGAACCGGTTGTCATCCCAGAGCACGTAGTAATGGGATGGCCGGCTCGTGCCCTGGGAAGCAGAGGGGAGAGTGTGAAAGGTGCTGCCTGCACACAGACACAGGCAGCTGCCTGACACCCTCATCACCTGATCCCGAGGATTCAGCAGACAGCCCGGGCAGGAGAGATGCCTGTGCTTCCCGAATCTGGAAACCCCACCTGTGCCCAGGTACCAGGGTACAAACCCCCAACACCACTGCCCTGTGCCCAGGCACTGCCACCCCCAGCTGTCCCCAGCCCACACTGTGTCTCACACCAACCCCCACAGAACGGGCCAGCTCCCTGGGGTTCTTGTGGGGGCAGAGGGGGAGCAAAAAAACCTCCCCTGTGGAAGCAGCTGTAGATTAAATGAGAGCAATTTTTTCAGTACAGTTTCTGACTAATCTTGGCTGCCCAAAGAAAGGCAGCTGCAGAGCAAGCTGCCTGCTCCAGGGAGGGCTGGCCCTAGCTCTGCCGCCCACGGCCAGACAACAGGTCCCTGCTGACAACCAGGCGCCCCAGCGAGGCCGGCATGCTCAGACACCAGCTGACAAGCTGCTGAATTGGCTGCTCGGGAGGAAGAAAATCTCAGAGAGTTCCTTGGCTCCAAGAGAGAAACCGAGTACATGCCACGTAAGGCAGCAGCAGCAGTGCCCTCCCAGCATCTGCTCGGCAAACGCCCCAGTGGAAGCTTGGACCCAAGTGCCCACATGGCAGCCAGTGGCAGGAGGAGGCTGTGAGAGGGACAGGTCAGAGGCACAAGGGTGCAATCTGCAGCAAGGGGCAAATAAACCCCACAGCACCCCAAGAGCCAGCTCTGCAGCACTGTACCTGAATGCCTGCATGGCTGCACAGGTAGAAGTCAAACTCAAAGGGGTGGGTGATGTTTGTATCCACTGTTGTTCCTGCTGGGATGTTCCCACTCTTCCCAATCTATAGGGAACAGAAAGAGAAATCCAAGCACTGCAGTTTGGTGACTTCCAGCTGCCTAGAGTACCACCTTGTATCTACAACACACTTGCCCTGCACCAGGGCCATGGTGCAGGGTTTCCAACTCAGCACCTCAGTCTGAGAGGACTGTGCAGAGCTGCTCCCCAAGCACTCATAAAGGAGGAACAGAAACAGCTTATCCTGCCCTGCCCCCTGCCAGAACAGACTTGCTGGCATCTTCTGCAAGCATCAACACCAGGCATGACACGGAGATAAAGGAAACAGATTCAGAAGCAAGGCAGGGTGAGGGCTGGGCACTGGCCCATCCTACTGCAGCAATGAGGCTTAAGTGAGTGAAACTCCAGGAATTACTGCAGAGTGCACACTAGAGTCTGTGCCACAAGGTACTGGAGCTTGTTCACAAGATTATCTCTTCATGCTCAGGTAAAGCCAGAGTCTGGTTAGACTAGATCTAACCAGTACATTTAGATCAAGTCTAGGAAAAGCAGCAGCAATGGATGTGACTGCATGGCACACACGAACGAGCAGTGAGAAGCAAGGGGTTATTCATCTGTCACGTCAGTGGCTGCAGCTATCACCAAAACAACAGATGTTTTCAAGCTGACAGAGGCTATTTCAAGAGAGCCACCAGGATCATCAGCACTCGGTAACTCATCATAACAGCAAACAGCTGTCTGGGTTTCTAGAAGCAGCCTCATGTGCAGGAGGCAACCCAGCAGTACGTTTCATTCAAGAAGGAGCTCTCTGCCTGCCAGCACTGAGCTCTCCCCTTGAGCAAAGTCAGGCTTGGCTCTTCCCAAAGGACAGGGATGAATCAGCCACCTCCATCCCCGGCACCCCGAAGCACTCACCCTCTCGTTCTTGTCTGCACAGAAGAGACGGGTGTGATGTCTCTTCTGGACAACGATGTAGGTGATGCCAGGCTGGTAATCCTTCTCCAGTTTGATGCAGGCATCTCGGATTGCCAGGAGCTCGTAGTGAAGGATCTGGAGGGACAAGGGAAGGCAGAGTGAGGGGACACGCCAGCACACAGCTGTCCCCCTGTGCCCCCCACCCGAGGACCCCAGTGTCCTCACCTGCGGGAGCTGCCCCTCGGGAACGCCGTCGCGGTAGAAGATGATCCTGGTGGGTTTGAAGCGGGTGGATTTGTAGAACTGGATGAGGAGCTCCCTCACCATGTAGGACAAATCCTCGATGATCTCCTGGCGAGGACGCTGCACGCGCACCGTGGCACAGTACCGGCTGGGGTGGGCGTCCATGCTGCCCACAACCTGCAGAGACAGAGACAGGCCAGGCCCCCGTGTTACAGTGGGAAGGGTGGGAGGGATATGGGACATTCCCAGCCTCTGCTGTCCTCCAGCACCCACAGCTGGCAGTGGGCAGAGCACCCTGAGCTCGCAGACCAGGAGATGGGAGGGTTCATCCTGTAAGGGCAGGCAGACCCAAAAAGGACACCCCTGGTGCAGACCAAGTCCTGGAGGGAAAGCACCACAGCCCCAAAGCCTGAGCAGTGCTGAGCTTCCTGCCCCTGCCCTCAGCACCCATTTCACTTTGGCTTCACAAACAGAGCTCCTGGGTCTGGGCTTCATCAGCAGAGTCGATGGGCTCAGGAACTGTTTCCTTTGGCCTCAGCCCCAGACCCCCTTCCACTGTCTAATTAACAACAGACCAAGGACAAGGTCAAGGTCATCTGACCCTTTTCCTCCCCTGCAGCTTCAAAGAAGCTTTTATAAAAATTAAGACAAAAAGCCCCACAGTGGCCCTGCACAAAAAACCCACAGAGAATGTTTTTGGAGTGGAAGCACTGCCGCCAGGAAACAGACTGTTCTGTCCCACCCACACACCTACAGCAAACAGCCAAAAGCATTTCCCAACCCCTTCTAATTAAGAAAAAAACACTCCTCCAAAGACGCATTTGCATGTCAAGGAAAACCTGAGCTATGAGTCCTGGAAAGTTAAGAACTTAATAGGAAAATGCTGACATGCTTAATTAAAACAGACGCTACAAGAACCTGACACTCTTCCTTCCCTGCACCCAGCACCAGGTGATGTCTCAGAGCCCCACGAGGGGCACGAGCTGCCCCCCAGCCAACAGCACTCACTGGGTGGGTGCTCACGATTCATTTGGGGTGAAGGGAAATCCTCCTCCACAAAAGGCTCAGAAGCAGCCCAGTCACTCCACCTCCAAACCCCAGCTGCTCTCCCACATGGGGAAGGTCCCTCCCAGGGAGTCCCCCACCACCCCACATGCCCCATCCAGCAGCACCCACGGGGTCCAGCACACCACGAGCCCCATCTGCTGGCAGCTGCCAGCTCTCCAGCAGCTCCCCAAAAACCACAGCTCCTCTGCAGACAGACAGGTGGGGATTGGGGACCCACCACCCCTGTATGGACACATGAGCCCCAGCCCAGCCCCTGTGCCCCTGCAGGGCTCTCGGGCACACAGCCAGGCCCAGGACAGGGCACTTACAGCTGTTATGGAGGGTTTCTTCCCATCTCCTGCAGGTGGGTGAGTGACATCGGCTCCGAGGAAGATCACCGGCTGCTGAAAGACGGCAGAGCTGGTGGGAGAGAAGAGGAAGGAGCAGTCAGCATTTTGGGGCCACGTCAGGGCAGTGCACACCCAATGGTGGGGAGCAGATGGCACAGAGAACATCTCCTGACCTCTGGGCTCTGGCCTGGGCACATCAACAGCTTGTTACAAGGTGAGACAGGATGCAAACCTTTCAGTTACCTTACACAGCCACCCACAGCCCCTTCCTCCCCAGGGAAAGCCAGGCAGGACTGGGGAAACAAAGCCCAAAAACATGAGAGACATCAGCTGTACAAACCGCTGGTGAGGCACAAGGATGTTGTTGATCCCGCCAAGTTTGACGTTGATCTTGAGGCAGAGGTTGGACAGGGTCTGTGGGGAGGTTTTCACCACGTTCTTGACCTGGACACACTGCGTGGCCATTCCCAGGAGGGTGTCCCCAACACGCTTCACCTCGGCTGAGGGCAGAGCAGGCAGGTTAACAGAGAGGCCACCAGCAACACACCACTTCCAGCAACACCCTCTGGAATGGGGGGTGAAATCCCAGCGGGATGAGCAGGGATGGCCCTGATGAGCCAAAGCAAAGCCCCTCTCCTGTCTCCAACACCCACCCACCCCTGCCCCAGACTCACCATACACGGGTGTTTTCCCTGGCAGGATTACAATGATGAGCTGAAGCCCTGAATAGGTGTTCTTGAGGTGTCTAAACATGGGCTCCACACTGTCTGCCCCCTGGGCATATTTGCAGAAGCAGGGCTGGCCTTGGATGGGCATCCCTGCATCCTTGGAGATCTTGCGTAGCTGGTCTGTGAAGTTCCTGTGCCCAGGAGGAGAAGCGTTCAGCCCAGAGCCCTTCCCCATGGCAGCTCTGCCACACACCCTGGCCATCAGCAAGAAGGGACCCAGAGCCAGAGTGCCAGGCACAGAACAGAGAAGGGGACATCACATCACATCACATCTGTGGTTTTACAGCATCCAGCACACGCACGGCGTGGGGAATGGAAGATCAACACATGTCAGAGCTGAGCCATCCCCTCTTGGCACCCTCATACCCAGGTCCTGACTCCTCCTGCAGAGTGATGGAGCCACAAGCTGCTCTCCATTAGAAAGCTGGAGAAGGAGGGAGCAGACCTGCTTCATCTCCAGGTGATTTGCAAAGCTGGTGCAAGCCTTCACTTACCAAACCAGACAAAATGCTCAGCCAACGCTCTGGATTTTCGCATTGCCAAGAATAAATCTGATGCAGGGAGAGCCAACAGGGAGCAAGAGGCTCCCAGCTCTGCCCCAAAGAGGTCACACAAGAGGAGTGCAGTGTCACTCCCACCTCTCCCAGGTACTGCAGATGTGGAGACTTTGAGCTGCTCCAAACCATTGCAAACAGTCACTGCACCAGACACCCAGAGGAGGGACACAAAACCCTCACCTCAGTGCATCCACTCTCACTCAGGAGAAACCAGAGTCACCAGCAGAATCCAAAATTAAGGTGGCCATTCCTTTAAGTCAAAACTGTCCCCTCTCTGTGTCCCCCTTGCTACCAAACCAGGCTCTCTAAGCTACCAAAGCTCTTCAGAAAGCCCAAAACTTCTCTCTCTGTAATAAAAACGCGTGGGGAGTTAGGATGCTTCCTATGTTAATCATATAATTTCAGAAAGGGCACTGGGGAAACTTTCAATTTAATATCCCTCACAACCCCAGCCCTCTGTGGAGATGCAGCTGAGGAGAGCAAACACAGCTTTAGGCCTGGCAGCATCAGATCACGACGCTGCAGCTGCCTGGTGTACAGGGAGAGCCGGGGGAGCCTGACTGTCAGCTCCCATCAGCCAGCATGCCTGGCAGGCTCTGCGATGGCTCAGGGACTGTCTGCAGCCAGGATAAACAGGAAGACACTCTGGATAAACCAAGAGAAACAGCCTCAACACCCAGCCTCAACCTGGATCAGGTTTGTACTGTGAGTTGTCACTCAGATCTGGGGGCAATGCCGAAGGACATGCAGCCCCTGGCTGGCAGCAGTGGGGTGGCCACCCTGTTCCCCACATCTGCCCCACGCCACCCCACCCACGTGGGCTGCCCCTTTCCTTACTTCAGCACCTCCTCTCGACACTGCTTCTGCGGGGCAAAGCAAGCAATGGCCCAGACTTTGATCTCAATGCCGTTGTAGAACTGCTTCCCTCGCATGTCCCACACGCCTTGGTTGGGGGTTGCAATGGCCCGGTTCTGCAAGGCAAACAGAGGGTCAGAGCCCCAGCAGCACCCACGGGTGCCTGGTGCTCCCCAGCACTGAGCTCCACACCCTCACCAGCCCCACACACTGCCAGGGGCTGCTGCCGTGCTGGGTGATGGGTGAGCAGAACCTCAGCAGTGATGGAAAATCCACCTCAGCTGCCTTGCCCTGAGCATCCTTCTCTCCTTCAGCCCACTGTTTTAGTCACCAAATGACTCTTGGCTACACTTTCACATTTTCAGAACAATTATATTGCCAAAAAACCCAAACCAAACCAAACCAAAAACCTCCAAAACCGAAACCCAAGGTGCTCTGATTAAATAAAAAAAAAAAAAGCACAACAAAAAGATCACAGGTCTAACCTACAAACCTGAAGGTAGCACAAGAGAAACAGCATTTTCTGGTGTGAAATCACCTCCCAATAGAGCCTGCCTTACCCTGCCTCCATACTGCAGGATGGGTGCTGGCAGCACCCTGCCTGTCACCTCCGTCATGTCATCCTTCACCTTGATCCCAAACTCCTGGATATATGGATCCAGGTTGTAGCTGGCATTCTTCATCTGCAGAGAGAAGAAAGTGCCATGGGAGGGAGTGAGACCAACTGCTGCAGACTGCACAGCTTCAGCTGGCTGGGAGACATGGGCACCTAAATTCAAGAGCTGAGGGCAATGCTTTAGTACCAAGGGCCAAACCCTCTCATGACTCAGGCATCTCTGACCAGGGATTCAGTGAAAAGAGGGGGATAAAACCAACCCATTGAGCCCACACCACCATCTTCTGAGCAGGTCACAGCTCTCCAGTGTAGAGCTTTTGAAGAGCAGGACCACAAGGCTCATCACAGACATGACCCCATAACCTGCACCCCAACACCATCCTTCCCGTGGCCTCGTGCCACGTACCAGGCGACTGATTTCCTCCTGCCTGTCTGGAGCAGACCTGGCTGTTGCTTTTATCATGGTGGATGTCTGATTGTCTGTGAGCTTCTTGATGCACCGCTGGCCTGCCACGATGTTGCACACCTGTACGGGACAAGGGACAGCAACCCAGGGTTAGGGACACCCAGGAGAGACACAGGGGAGCAGAGCTGAGCTGCCCTATGGCACGGCCCCAAAACAGAGATGCCAAGCCTGCAGCATCAGGGGAACAGCACCCAGAAGAGCTGACACTCACCTCCAAGGGCAGGTACGTGTGCTTCTGCTCCTGGCCAACTTGGAGACAGGGTAGGTGGGGGTATTTCAGCTGCAGGTTGTATTTCTGCTTGAAGTACTGAGCCACTGTGCACTCCACGGTCTGACCACTCTCCAGCTGCAAGGGGAACCTGGCAGAGGCAGAACATGAAGGATACACCCCCTCCAAACAGACACTTCCAGGGTGTCTACTACACTACTACACTACTTGCTCTGTCTGGGAAGAGAGGGAGCTGGCAGGTTCCCACCCCCAGCTACCATGAAAGAAAATCAAAAGCAGAAGAGTGGTATTTTCAGAAATTGAGTCAGGAATACTGAGATCCCAGTGTGGGACTGAGGTCCCTAAATAAAGCTCTCCCTCACTAATCCAGCTAATCAGGACAAGTGTTTATTGCAGGACATGCTGTGCATGCCACTGTCAGGTACAGAACACAGCACAATGGCACTCAGGAGGACCTCAGTGCTTGATGCCCTCCCTGGGAGCTGAGCTCCAGGCCTCTCCCTGCCTCTCCCAGCACAGGGCAGCAGCTCCGGGGTGGGTTGAACATGGGGGGCAGGAAGGGTGCATCTCCCTCCAAAAACATGGGGGAAAATCACCCTTCCCATGGCAGGGTGGAGGGGTACCATGCTGCCCCTAGCCTGAGTGTGTGACACCCAAACTCACGCAGCACCAGCAGTTCCCAGCTCCACCAAGAGCTCCATGAAAATTAAAAACTGCCTTGATATTCTTTATGGAGCCAGAATTAGACAGGCAAGGCAGCCCAGCACCCTGGCACAGCATCACATTCCTCCCGTGCTCGCCAAGCCCCAGGGTTGGGAACTGAGGATGCTGGAGCCCAGGGGCCAGGGGTGCACGCAGCAACAGGCAGACAAACCCAGCCAGATACACCCCAAGTCAGGGCTGTGGTGAGGGAGGGGACCCCTTCAGGGGGCTCTGCAGCCTGACAGCGCCAGCCTCAGTGGGCACTGCTGCTTTGGGAACAGGCAAAAACCAGGAGATTTTCTGCCAGAGTTTGGGTTTGCGCAGCATGAGCCAACATGTCCTGCATTTTTCTCTTTTTTTTTTTTTCTCTTTTTCCTACTGTTGGCAAAATTATCTGGAAACATTGCAGAAACTTGAGGGGCTGACAGCCTGAAAACCATCCTACCCCCTCCAGCTGCACTCAGCAGCCCCCTGTAGAGGGCTGCTTGCACGGGGGGTCTGAAGGGGCTGTCTGCTCCCCCCAGCCTCTGCCTCAAGCCCCGTTCTATTTCCAAGCCTCACTGGGGGCAATTCCTGGGGCAAACACCTGGGACCACCATGGGCTGTAGCACCTGACAGCTCAGTGCTGAGGACACCACTCCGTGATGCTGTCCCCATTGCTGGGTGACAGGGCAGTCCCCCTAACACAGAGGGGTGCCCAGGCCTGCTCGCTCCCAGGCACATGCCAATAATTTCAAGGCAGAAAAATCACTTTATCCCTTGACAAAGCTTCTGCTTTGGCAGTGTCTATTTTAAGAAGGAAGAAAACCAAACTTGGAGGTAAAATCTAGGACAATTCCTGGCATGTCCGCTCCCGCCCGCTGCCTGCCAGACAGAACATCATCTGCTTCCCACCACCTCCTGCATCCCGCCCGCCTCCACCACACACTACACAGAGCTGCACCCCGAGCACATCTCCCTGTGCCACCCCAGGCTGGAGTTTCCCCTCCAGCTCTCCCTAACAACCACAGCAGCTGCTAAAAGGGAGAACACTGATTTTCCCAGGGCATCTTCCCCCCCACCCTTACGTCTGGTGGCTGGCTGGCCGCCGGGTGACGTTGCACACGCGGTATTTCCTCTTCATCTGCCCGCAGTGGGTGACCTCCACTTTCAGACCTGACATGAGACAGGGACACCAGGGAGTCACTGGCAAAGGTGGGAGCCATTCCCATCCCCCCTGGCTTCCCCGGGACACCACCACCATCCTCCTCACACAGTGAACCATCTGTGCAGGGCAGGAGGAAGGCAACGTGCACCCCCACCCTGCTGCAGGGGTGGCAGCAGACACACCACACCAGTGCCTGGGGTCAGGTCCCCAGTGCTCCCCAGGGCTCTACCTTTGATCTCCTTGGTGAAACGCACTCTCTGTGAGTCCGTCAGGGGCTTGGGCTGCTCGTCAATGTTCCGGATGTCCAGCACCTCACACATGAACTCGATTACAGGCTGGGCTTTGTAGAAGGCAGTGGCCGACACTGCGGGACAGACACCACGATGCCTCTCTGATCTCTCCCATCTGACAGACCTGGCCAAGAGCCGGCCGGATCCGACCTCCCCAGACACACCCAGCCCCACTGCTGCAGTTCCCCAGAGTGAAAAATACATCACCATCAATGTTGAGCATCATCTTCCACATGGCAGGTCGGACCGACTGGTGGAAACCGAACCAGACCTCCCTGCCACCCCCCAAGGGGTGATAGTAACCTTCAGGGGGGGAGAAGAAGGAGCGACCCACAGGAGTGTACCTGCAAACCAAGGCAAATGTCATCAAACAGCACATGCCAGCCCCATCAGCAGTGCCCATGAAGCACCCCCAGGCTCCCTGAGCTGCATCCCCCATTTACTGCTATTGCAGGAACACCCACAGTGATCACACCAAGCAGTGCCACCTCCTCCCAAAGACCATCAAGGCCATTCCCAACCATGACAGCCTGTCAAGGGCAGCTGGTTCCCTTCCTGGCACACTGGGTGCTCACAAAACAGCCCCTGATACCCCAGCACAGGTACCTCATGGAAGCCAGGTGCCTCATGGCAACATCCAGCGCCTGGACAGACTCCAGGGGAACAGGGATCTGCCCGCTGACCAGGGCCTCGTGCAGCATGCGCCAGCTCACGATAGCCATCCATTTGATGGAGACCTTAAATATCCTGTCCTTGCCTTCCCCCGGGATAGTCACCTCAAAGTCAACCTAGGTGCAGAAGGGATGGAAGAGATGGTGGCTTTGCCACAGACACGAGGGGGAGGTTGTTTTCAGCACGAGGCAGCTGGTGCTGGCCTGCATGGTGCCTGTGGCCCTGCTCTTACCCGCTCATTTCCAATGGGCAAGGCTGTGACAGTGTAGATGTTCTTCTTCCCATCATAGACTGGCTTTCGGTCACCAAAGATCTGTGGTTTGAAGTGCTGTACCATGTACTCCACGACTTCCCTGCACAGGTGAATGGGACAAGAGAAAGGGGCAGGGGCAAAGAAGAGAAGGACAAGGTTTGTTTTACCATTTCCTTTACAGCCTGACACCTTCTGCAACCTGCCCAGCCCCGACCCTCAGAGCTGCAGAACACCCCAGAGCAGAGCTGGGTCACCCTGAGCAGGACAGACCCCAGACACACAGCATCTGCTCACTGGCCATCAGGGCACAGAGCTACCCAGGCTGCTGGGGCAGGAGGGGAGAAGCAACGAGTAGGATGTCAAAAAAAACCAACAAAGAAAAGTACATGATGGCCTGAGGTCTGGGCCTGCTATTTTTACATATGGGATTGTTGCCAAAATTGCACAGCTGCTGTGAAGAGGCAGGGGACTGTGAGGGCATTCAGGACCTCCAAGGCTCTCGGGGGCAGGAACCAGCACTGGCTCTGGGCAGCACTGTGACCCTGCCACCACCTCACCCTGATGGCTTCCACTGGGGAAGACAGAGACAGGCACTTACGGAGCCCCTGCAAGGAAACTGGAAGCCAAGAACTAGTGCCAAAACCTCTAATACTTGCCTTACCTGTTGACTCTGCGTGGGCATTTGTCAGGCTTGATATCCACTTCATAGTGATACACATCAATCTTGGGAATGTCCACTTCAAAGTAGTTGGCCAAGAGCTTGATGGGCTTCCCAACAGTTCCTATCCCAGGCCGACGTGGTGCTTGAAATACCTGCTGCAAGGGTGGCAGGTATGCACCTGCAGCTGCGGGAGGGACAGCGGGTCAGGAGGGCTGGGAGAACCCCCCCGTCCAGACAGACAGACAGACAGACACACACACAGTGCTCTCCATCATCACATCCTGACCCAGGAGGTCCTCCGTGACTCACACTCCTGGCAGAACGTGATGGTGGCAGAATTGAGACCAACACAGCTGGAAGCAGCTTCCCCGGGCACCGTCTGGCAAACGCTGGCGCCAGCGTCCAAGGGCAGAGCCAAGCCCTCTGCTCTGCTGTGCCACCAGCTGTGCAGATGTCAGACCAGCTCCCTGGCTGCAAGCTGATGCATTTTTAAATCATGGTTCATGATCAAAGACTTATTTGCCACCACAGACTCCAGTCCCTGCTCCATCTTTTGAACAAAAAGCTGCTCAGCCAGGTTCCACAACCTGCTGAAGGACAGCAGCTCTCCTCTGCCTTCCCTGCAACCACATCACAGCCAGCACCTGAAGTGTCTTCTCTCCTGGACTTTCTCATCCCTGAGACAATCCCAGCAGCCGTGCATGAGCAGCACAGCACCTCCACGTGTTCACAGCATCCCCATGGATGCAGGGGGACACAAGGCAGCAGCCACAGCTTAGCAGCTGCCTGGTGGCACTCTGGCAGTGGAGAGGAGCTGGAGGTTTGGGGCTGCTGTAGAGGGGTGACCAAAGGTCCCATACCTATCCCACAACCCTGGCATTCCACCCGTCAGCCCCAGAACAATGCTTTGCCATCCAAACGCTCTCCCCAGAGGATCACCAAATGCTTTATGAACACAAAGCCTCACAATTAGGATCATGAATCACAGATGAAGGAGTCAGCCTCCAGCAACACGAAAGTTGGCTCAAGAGTTTGATGTGAGACAGGAGATATTGCAAAGCCAAAGTAAGATAACCGGGCAGCCTGGCTGAAGGGACAGCGCCGCAATGGTGGGGAGATGCTCTGCAAAGACCAGGGCAGGACACAAGATCCACATTGAGGATGAGGAAGCTCATCCCAGGGCTGACTCAGTTTTGGCAACTGCAGACACATTGTCCTCGAATGTGATGAGCTGGAGCAGCCACCCCTTTGGTGGGCACACAGGCTGGGCCACCCCTTCCCATGCCACAGCCCTGCCCTGGGGAGGCTCAGGGTCCCCCCACCATTTGCCTCAGTGCCGCCTGGGAGGAAGCTGTGCCGGGAACCTGGAGCAGCAGCAAAGGGGCCAGCAATGAAAAAACGTGCTGGTTCCCCTTCGGTAGAAGCCTCGTTAAAAAGCCAGGGACAGGGGGGCTTCTGCATACCTCGACTCTCCATGGCGAAGCTGCGCAGGCTCCCACTTTGTCATGTAAATGCGGGCGCCGGGGCCGGGGGCTGGAGGGCGAGTGTTGTTCCTGCAGCACAATGCGGCCAGTGAGCGGGATGAAATCCGCCTGCCATTATAAATTCAGCGGCCCGGAGGAATCACAGACTTGGGCACACAAAAGCCATGCCCTGGGGACGTGCCGGCGGAGGAACCATCGCTGCCACCGCCACCTCTTTGCCGGGTGCGTGTGTGAAGCGCTGGCGGGCAGCGAGGGCGACGATGGCAGCGCCGGGAAGGTGAAAGTCCGTTTGGGGTAATTAGTGCAGGAATAAGCTCTGTTATTCTATTATTTATCGTAACAGCTGGGGAACACGACCCGCTGCCCAACAGCTGCCTGCGCCCGGGCAAAGCCGCCGGTGGGACGGCATGAAATTACCATGTCATTTAAATCCTCCCCAGCGCCGCATTCAGCCGAGGGGCCGCGGGAACGGGGCCCAGACAAAAGGGAGTTTTATTGCGGCGGCGGCGGGTCCGTGACGGCCCCCTCCCCACACACCCAGCCCCGCCAAAACACAGCTGGGAATCCGAGTGGGACGAGTGGGCCTGTGGCACTCCAAACATCACCAGACACGCGGCGTGGCCCATCCTCACCTGAGCCATCGCCCACCCTAAACAAGGCCCAGAAAACCCACAGAGAGTGAAATCCCCGTCGGGAGGCAAAGCAAGCTGCCTTCCCACTCTCCAGGTTCAACATCTTCAAACCCTACAGCTCTGAGCAGCGACCGAGGCCGTCACACAAAGCCCAGACTTCAAAAAGCACCGTCCAGACACCGCACCCCTGCTCCTTCCCCAGGCACCACGGGCACCACTGGGGTCACGCAGCTGCAGCAGCTTTTTGGTTCGACACTAAACTGAGTTCAGTAGATGGCCCCAGAGCAGAAGGCTCCTCCTGCAGCATTAAACCCATCCCGGGAAGCAGAACCCATCTTCCCAGGGAAAGTCTGAGCTTCTCAAGTGTGGTGGCTGCATCCAAGTGCACCAAAACAGGCTCCAACCTGCTTTACCACCCTGTTCACTTCCGAAAGCAGTTTAGGTCTTTGTGTCCTTGCCACTGAGCACCGAGCACAGCAAAGGGCATCACTGTGCTCTGTCAATCATCTTCCCACTTGGAAATCACAGGTGATAAACTCGAAACCATCAAGCTAAAAATCTGCCCCCGCATCCCGGGCGTGCTGGGCCAGAGAGGGAAACCTGTGGGTGCTGTGTTGGAGCATCCCAAACATCCAGCTGAGCATCACCACCTCCATCACACCTGGGCATGGGAGCTGCCAACCCATGCACAGACACTGCATGACCCACAGTGGCAGAAACAGCCCCACGAGGGTCTTGCAGAGCCAGTTCTGGCTGCCCAGCAGCTCTGTGTCCCCCTTTTCACTCCCTCTGATGGGGTGTGACAAACACCCAGCACCACAAGTGCCACCACCTCCACCAAATGCACTGTGTGGCTCATCCAGACTGTGTGACCCCACACATTGACCCCGAGGTCCCCATTAACAGTGTCTGGACCCAGCAAAGGCTGCCACTCCTCTGGGTCTCACCACGCTCCCACAGACCAACCTGCCAGCAGCCAGGGACACGCAGAGCTGGGAGCAGCAGACAAAGGCAGCCCTGGTACTGAATGAGAAAGGAAAAAGGTGACCCCAGTTCCTCTTCATGTCCCTCCATGTCCCCCCTGCACTGCACCAGGGGCAGCCCCTGTGCTCCCAGTGAGGAAGTGGAACCCACATGCAGCTCGGCCAGAGATCACCCTCCCAAAAGAGCCACACTTTTCTGCCTCATTTGGCTTCTTTTTAGTGTCTGCCCTCTTAATACTTGTGCCTATTTTGTTCTTCCTGGGGTTCAGAGAGAGGCTGCAGAAAGTGGTTAGAGATAAACACTACATGCTAGGTCTCCAGGCAAGGTGTTTCTCCCAGCTTTGTTTCTTGGTACAACCCTGTCCCAGAAACAGACACATGTGATTTCATGTTTCCTGAAGATAAAGAGATTCAAGAGACAGAGCAGCTTTGGGGTTTTTGCAGGGTTTAGCACAGGAAGAAAACAGTTAAGATAAACGGCGCTTAGGAAGTTTGTACAGGATAAAGAAAACTAAAAGCTGGGGGGGAACTGACTTCAGTTTTTAAAACCACTGTGTTCATGTGTCTCCCTCAGCAGTGCCTGTGGGGCAGATGATGTCCCAGGTTCCCCCATCACCTTTCCAGGCATTTTCACGTTGGGCACATCCTGGCACACACCAAGTTTCTGCTTTGTGACCCTGAGACGTTGCAGCTCAGCTTTCTCAGAGCTTGATCACCAGGCTCAACCCCACGCTTGGGCTGCCTTGTGGGGCAAAGGGGTGCTAAGGCAAGGTCAGATCTGGGTGAAGGGAGGTGTCACAGGAGGTGGCAGGAGGGAGGTGACACCAGGTCAATGTCTGCCCTGCGGGCAGGGTGGCATGGGCACCTCCAGCCAGATTTGGGGAGAAAAGGGGAAGCTCTCAAGCAGGCAGCATCAGAGCCCTGCACCCAGCGCAGCCCCCACCACCCCAGAGACCCCCGCGCTGTCAGCAGGACCCAAACCTTTCCCCATTCCACCCAAGAGAACCTGTTAAAGCGCCTTGACAGGGTTGGTTAGGGCTGTCGGGAGGAGGGTGCAGGCACCCGGCAGCGTTATCTGCGTCGCTCCAAGGCCCCGGCGCAGCCGCCAAATCACGGCTCCCAGAGCCCAATAAATCACCCTCAAACACAAAGCGCCGGCAGCCAGAAGGTAAGGAAGACACGAAGAGATCTCCACGCCACACTTAAATAAAAAATACCACAAGGACGGGCCAAAGTTTGATCGCAAACGTGCGGCAGTTTCGTGGCACAAACCTCACCCCATCATCGCAGCCCCGCGGGCAGCAAACGTGCCGGCACAAACCCCGCGGTCCCCATCCCTCCCTCTCCTCCTCCTGCCTTAATTTTAGGCACCAAAACTGGGGAGATTAGAGCAGCACGAGCTCGGGATGCTCCCATCGGGCGCGGATCTGCTGCCGCCACAGCCGAGTTTTGGGGATCGTCTCTCCCATCCCCCGCGGAGTATCCCGGTGCGAAGGAGTCGGGACCAACAGCACCGTCAGCAGCCCCCAACTCCAGCTGGGGGTGCGGAGGCTGCGGTGGGGGGGACACGGGGCGGGGGGGATGGAACTCAGCCCCTGCAGCCCCTCGCCGGTGCCGGCCATGCTCAGCCCCGGCTCCGCGCATGCCCCGCCGCTCCGCGCTGTCAGGGCGCTCGGCACCGCCGGCCCCGCGCCAGCTCCGGAACACCGCACCGGGGGCAGGAGGGACGGGAGAGGGCTGGGGGGGCTGCGGCTGCTGCTCCCCCGGGCAGACCGGGCCCTTTGCGCAGGGCTCGCATCTGGTTTTGCCCCCCCTCCCGGTTCTCTGCTCCCTCCTCTCGCATCGCTGCTCCGCCCCAGGGCACCCCGGGGGGTCAAGCCGCCGCTCCCCCATTCTGCCCCCAACACCGACGCCTCCAGCCCCCCCTAGGTGGGCTGCAGGCCCAGACCGGAGCCTTCCCCGCACCGCCCCTCACCCACCATCGGCACAGACCCCCCCCCTCCGCACACCCCGAGACCTTCCCGTATTCCACGGCACGGCCCCCCCGCGCCCCTCGCCTCCCTCCTCCCCATCGCAGACCCCTTCAGCCGCCACCGCGGGGCTCCCCGGTTCCCATTGTGCAGCCCCCCCCTTCCTCCCCCGCCGCACTCTCCTGCCCCCCCGCCGCGCAGCCCCCTTGCTCCCCGCGGGTTGCTACCTGCTCCCGAGGGTCCTGCTTCCATCCCATACACGCGGGCACCGCTCCGAGCCGTGGGCCGGGGCCGGGCAGGGCCGGGCAGGGCCGGGGCCGGGGCTGCTCCGCCGCCCGCCGCAGCCGCCTCTCGCCGCGACACCTCCGCGCAGGCGCCGCCGCCGCCGCCCGGCCCCGCCACCAACAAAGGCGGCGCCCGCCGCCCCCGCCGCCATCTTGGGCCCGAGCGGGGCTGCTCCCGGCGGGACTGGGGACAGCGGCGGGACCGGGGGTCAATGGGGGACAACGGAGGGACCGAGGGGGCAGCCCGAGCCGGTGCCCGGGAGCGGCGCAGCATCCAACTCTCCGAGCTCAGGCCTGCGCTGTGCTCGCTGCCGCTGACATTTGTTAAATTTGGGGCTTTCCCTTTTTTTTTTTTTTTTTTTTTTTTTTTTTTTTTTTTTTTAAATATTTGCCGATGCCAAGTAGCGGCGGAGGGACCAGTTCCGTGCTGGAAGTTTGTGTCCCCAAGCAGAGGGGCAGAAAGGTCCCGGTTTCCACCATCGGTACCAAACCGAGACGCGAGAGCGCTGCCCCCCGGCACAAGTCGGACACCGAACCAGCTCAGGGGTGGAATCCCAGTCTGGATCCTGCGAGGTAATGGAAGAAAACCACAGAAACGCCAATTAATACAGCACTTGCACATCTTCCTGCACCGCCTGGTCTCATCCCTGGACTCGGGGGGCATCCCCAGGTTCCAATCCAAGTCACCTTGACAGTATTTTTGGAAGGCACCAGGATAAAGTTATCCTCTGCTTTCTAGCTCCTCAGGCTTGCCCACTCAGACGGTGTTCATTCCCTAAACCCATAGGATTTCTGCAGAAAACCGCCCTGGAAACATTAAACCCCAGCAGCAGGGGGGTGCAGGTGATGGGGGTTATTTTAAGCACTCACAGCCCAAGCTCATTAGAGCTGTCATATCCTGGCCTCATCCAAAAGCTTTTTCTGTCCCTGCCACAGTATTTTTAGTGAAGTACAGTTGTCCAAGGAAACAAGCCCTCACCTAAAATAGAGAAGATGAATAAGCAAACAGCTCTTTCATTTATTAATTTCCAAGTCTCTCATAGAGTGCCACTTCTCCAGGCAGATAGTCTGCTAACACTGGATGAAAGGGACTCTGTTCTGCACATCCTCTCTGCACACAGGCCAGCAAAACTCTCTGGGCAGGGTCACTCATGCACACTTACACTGGTTCTTAAGTCCTAACCCCTCATAAATAAATATGTTGTGGCAACGAGCTCCACAGGTTACACATTGTGTACAAGTTTTAATTGAAAGTTAAATAATTTAAGACATTTGTTTACAGGCAACAGTAGCGGTTGCTCACTCTGTACATTGCATTTATTAGACATCAACAAGGAAAAACAGAACATTTGGCACAAGAATGCCAATTTTTTTTTTTTTATTATTATTATTTTTGGACACATGAACACAAAATATCCCTGCAGGCTAAAAAAAATAAAATACATTGCAAGTTGTACACGACCAGCATCTTACCGCAACATGGGGCTGCTAACCCGCCCATAACAGTTTAGAAAGAGTACCTCGTATTGCTATAGACATACATCCAGTCCAAATTTAATAAAATACAATTTTAAACATTACAAGTCTAACAATATAGAAACCAAAAATTACATCATAAGTCAAAATGAACAAATGCAAACATTTTACATTGAAGTTTCAGCCTCTAGACATAGAAATATGAAAATGTCAATAGCAAGGTATAAGAAAACCTGTAAGTGATATTACAAGATCTTTCCTCCAATGCACAAGGAAAAAACCTTGTAGTTGAAACAGTATTGATACAATGCCCTCCAAACCCTGCCTTCCAAAAATGAAAGCAGAGTTACTCCCTTGCTATTGAGCAAGAAAAATCCTACAGCACATCCACAAAGGTAGTTTGGGGGGTGGGTTTTGTCAAACACTGGATCTGAACAGAGGTGCCCTTCCCCAGGGAAGGGCAAAGCTGCTGATGGAGGTTAAATAACTCTGAGGCTGGTGTTGGGGCAGGAGCCTGCACACCATGCCTGGAGGATGCAGCTACAGGCACCACACAAAGCTGTGGGACTCACAACAAGAAGCCAGGCTGTTCACAGGCTGCAGACAGGCTAACTAGTGATTGCCAGAGCTTGTTCAGAGTTCAGCTGGTCACAAAGCAAGCAGAACAGGTTTTTAAAAAAAATGAGATTTCTGCCTTTTTTTTTCTTTTTTTTTTCTTTTTTTTTTTTTTTTATGACAACCACCCCCTTCCCCAACTCTTTTAAACTTTGCTACATTTAAAATCTTCCACACCACATAGCTAAACAGTGGCCAACAGGCTTTATTTATATATAAAAAATAAACGAAACAAAACCAAAACCAACCCAAGAACCAGAAAAACAAACCCAAAACCCAAAACAAAAAACACCCTAAGAACTACATCTACAGAATGCACATCTTCCCATTGATTGACACATGCATCACGATTCAGTCAGTCCCAAGGGGTTCATCTGGATCACCTCCAGACTTGGACTCAGACCTGGGTAGGGCAGCACTGCCAAAGCTTCCATCTCCCCAACATCCTCAGCTCCTGTGCTCTCCTTCCACAGCACTCTGCCTCCCGAGGGGTTTCTCTACAGTGCTGGAGGGGAGATGGAGGTCAGGCTCTCACCCTGCAGCTGGGGTCAGCCAAGGTCTGACAGTCCAGAGTTTAAATACTCAGTCCAGTCACAGGCAAACAAAGGAGAGGCTCTCTCTTCACTCAGTCGGATCTAGGAGTGCTTGGCACTGGACAGCTAACTGGTAATAAAATTATTTCCTATGCACCCTGGAGTAAACCAGTCACATTTTTGCCTAGTGCACACAACTCGAAATAGCAATCTTTGATCCTACAACCTAAAAAGGGTGCTCAGTTTCTTTTCAAGGTGCCAAAGTTCTCCTTGTGTGTTGGGTCAGAGTTCATGCTAAGAAGGGGTTTTTTGTGTTCTCCCTGAACGAGTACTGAGAAAAGCAGCCATCTAGCTGAAGCAGCGGTCAGTCTCCCATCCACGTCCTGATTTTATTACACAAGTGAGGTATTCTTTAAAAAAAATAATTAAAAAAACCTAAAAATAATGCTTTTTTTTTTTTTCCAATCTAAACCTGTCCACAGTACATGCCAGGAGCAGAGTTTGCTTCAGTCCTATTTTCAACACAAAATAAAATTTAAAGATCAAACTTAGTTTAATGAGACATAACTACTTGAAAGAAGGTTGTAAAACTTTCTGAAGACTAAGTTCAGTGTACTCTGGTACAACTGAAAAAAAAAACCCCAGCATTTAGAAATGTAAACTTTAATTTATTTACAAGCTTAAAGACTGAAGGAATCAGCATTTCATATTGCTGAAATTCTGAGGGGGCTGGTTCCTAAGCTTTGGAACAGCAGACAACTTAGCAGCAAACCCCACACGAGTATCAGAGACCACAGTGCAATTGTTGGACTTCTCAACTTTATCAAAATAGTGGTGTTGGCTCTACTCAGGTTAGGAATAAGCTTTTAATCTCTGCTAACTCAGGTTAGCACTAAGAGGAACCTCATCTCAATGAACTGTGTTTGTGGATTCAAAGAGTACTCAGTGAAACCAAGCCCCTCTTTTTTATTACAGGTTGCAGCTGCAAAAAGCCAAGCAGATTAAAAACCCCTAATTTTTAGGCTGGGACAGAATCAGATGAAGAGGCTCACCCTGGTTAAACATGCTGTTAAATGCAGTTGTGTGTGCAACCTAGATTCCCAGGGAAAAAGAATTTTAAAATGCTGGTACAAGTCCTTAGGTTGCCTGTCACACAATACATTTAGACTGTACAGACTGGCAAGCCTTTCCTACACAGAACACCCAGTTTCCAAGCTTATAAAAAATGTTGTAGACAGGACACCAACAGTGAATATAAAACAGTTAAAAATAACCCTTAAAAAAAGCATGGAAGTGTGTCTTTTCCAATTAGTTTCAGGAACTGCCAAATTGTGTGTTCAGAAAACGACACGAGAATGTTGGTTGAACTCATGCACAATCCTCAGCTAGAAAATTACACTGTTGGGGGCTTAAAAAACAAATATTTATTGCCAAAGTTAAACCTTCTATGAGAAAAAAGTTGTAAAATCACTTAGATTTATCAAACCACACAGCAGCATAAAGTGGGCACTTTTGTAAAAGTTTGCAAAATACCTAAAAGCTAATTTTTTTTTTGTTGTTTTTATAATTTTTAGAGGGGGAAATGATGGTTCAGTACTTGTTACGATACCATGGCAGCATTCTTTGTAACCATTATAATTAAAATCTACTGACAGGCATCACTATCTGGTTATATTACACATTCACAGAACAAGAACCACCTATTTGAACTCGCAGTATAGTGCAATTGCTTTGCAGCCGAAGTCTGCAGAGATTAAAAAGATAATTAGTAAAACTGACAAAAAACTGCAATACCTGTGAAAGTTATGTCTGTTAAAAGGCATTTACAGTAGTGAAGTCTAAAATCTCCATTAAAAAATCTATGGCCCCACACGATAGAACAATTACATTTAACTGGAGTAAAACATTTTGCCATAATATGCATACTCACTAAGCAGTGCCTGGAGAGAGGGAATCAGTCGTCATGATAAGCTCATGGGATGAGAAGAGAACTTAAAAACGACAGCTAGCAAAATATTCAATAGAAACCTTTCGTGCCAAGTCCTTTAAAAACTTCAGGATGATCAGCCTTTTGCGCTTTGAGGTAAAAATTCAGTCCAATGCATCAGAAAAGACAGTCTATGGATTTCTATGACATAAAACAAGGAAACAAATGGCTCAATTGTGTTGGTGCATCAGACATTGCTGTGAAGCACAGATTCAGTGCGACTGTTCAGAGCTGCTGGTAGTGGGCAGCCTGAAACAAACCGGGCCCTAGCTAGAGCAGTAGGCATTCAAACCAGTTCAGGACTGCACGGGTTGTTGGTTTGGCCTCATCTTCCCAGATGCTCTCAAGCAAAGTACATCGTGTGCTGAGTGTCGTGGTGGATCTGCACTGCCTTTGCCAGAGCCTGAGGATCACGGCCATTGCTCTGCCCTGACACGTGGCTGCCTTCAGCACTGTGAAAATGCAGATAGAGAGCCATGAAGGGCCAAGCAGAGTGTGATTATCTGGCTAACCAAGACAAGGCACACCCAGTTCCTCACCTGTCGTGATCCTTGTCCACGAGATGGTACCTGGCCCTAAAGGCTACCAGCCTGGCATAGTAGGCAGGGGCTGGAATAGAGACCGACCGCGTACACCGGACGTACGTGTGGCACAGCTGGTATGTCAACAGCTGCAGCTCATCAGCAGTGAAACAGTTGTCATCCCACAACACCTGGTAGTGGGAGGGCCGGCTGGTTCCCTGCAAAGAACAGAGGAGCATCAGCTGGAGAGCATCATCCCAACCAGCAGTGGTACCCGAAGGATGCACCTCCCGCCAGTGCAATGAGAGGAAACAGGCACCCAAGAGATGGGACCATGAGTCTGCCAAGGCTATGAACAGAAGCAACATTACCCACCAGGTCAGCTCTGATTTAATGTCCCACAGCCTGAGCAGAGCAGAGCTGCAAGGTTACCTGAATTCCTGCATGGCTACAGAGGTAAAAGTCAAATTCAGAAGGATGCGTGATGGTGCTGTCCACAGTAGTGCCTGCTGGTACGTTGCCGCTCTTGCCCACCTATTGTGGAAAGCTTATTATTAGCTCATGGATTTTTTTGGAAATGACCCAAAATACCTCCTAAGGTAGGCTCTACTTAAAGCTATTTGAGAATTTACTGCTCAAAAAGGTGGAAAAATATTAAGGTCATTTACACAGGAGGAATGAAAACGTTATCTGAGAGTTCATTTTCAGAAACTTCACTGAATCCAATTGGTGTGTCAGAGAAAAACAAAACACTTGCCACTACCATTAATTGCAGAGTATGATAGAGCCTACATGAGTAATTCAGGATCTGAAAACACAGGGGTTTTTTTGAATAAATTTCATACCCTTTTCTGCACTCACATCCCAGGGATCTCCATTTCTAAAGCAAAACTGAGATCAAGAACTTTCCTAAAACAGGTTCCTTAGCTGGCGTGTGGATTTGTGGCAGAGACAAATCTTACAGATGCAGAACAGGCAACAAACTGAACAATTAGTTCAGCTTACAGTTAGGAAGCCCTGACTATAAAAGCCAAGGCTACAGCACCAGAGACACAAATCCAGGGACACAAAACACGCCTACTCCAAAAGGGCCAGGAACAAGCTGTTCCATCTGACCACTTCATCTACAGTAATAAAAAAGGGGAGGAACTGGTTATTTTGGTAGAGGAAGCATGTTACTGAACAGAACTGCTCCTGCTTCATGCAGATTAATTCAGTTTTCTTGGGCAAGATACATACAGCCCACTCAACCAAGCAATCTTACTTTCCTGTCGTCATCACCTCCTTCTTATGTAGTCAACATTACTTGCCCTTTCAGTTTTGTCAGCACAGAATAGTCTGGTGTGATGCCTTTTCTGCACAACAATGTAGGTTATTCCTGGTCTATAATCTTCTTCCAAACTAATACAGGCCTTCCGGATTGCTATCAGTTCTGGCCAAGCTACCTAGAAGTAGAAGATTTCACTATTAGGTGCTGAATTCAGTATGTACTATTGTCATCTTTTTTTCACGTACAAACGTCACTTTGTCAGGACCACGATCAGACAGGATAACTGTACATCATGCTTGCCTGGGGTAACTTGATGAAACTGTTAATTGTCCCCATAAGAAATGCAACCCACATAAATAAATATATTTTCCAGGGCCAACCCCTTCTCCCAAGAAATCACCAACAATAACAACAACAACAAGAAATCACCAGACAATACCTGCTTCATCTGTCCTTCTGACACTCCCCCTCTGTAGTAAATGATCCTCGTGGGTTTGAAACGTGTGGATTTGTAAAACTGGATCAATAGTTCTCGCACCATGTTGGTCAGGTCCTGGATCACCTCCTGGCTGTAGAGCAGCTCCTGGGAGGTTTCCTGGCGGGAGGTCTGGACCCGCACGGTGGCACAGTACCGGCTGGGGTGCCCGTCCATGCTGCCCACCACTGCTGCTATGGAGGGCTTCTTCCCATCCCCAGCTGGAGGGTGAGTGACATCTGCTCCCAGAAAGATCACTGGCTGCTGGAACACTGAGGGCCTGTTGAATATGAATAAGCTTCATTAAAGAATAAATAATAAGAGTAAAAATGCACCGAAGGTGACTGAGGAAAGAAAAAAAAAACCTACACAGCAGCTGAGGAAGGTAGATCCAAACCACTGCACTGAGCTGAAACCAGATCAATCTTTAAGGTTAAAGTTCTCTGCCTCGAGCATCCAGCAAGATCAGAAAAGGAGAAGAAAGGACTAAAGGCAAAGTTACAAGCAGTTATCACAAGCCACTCTTCCTCGCTACTTCTTCTTTCAATTTGGAAGGACACACAGTATGCTTAAGGATGTGGGAAGAGGAAAAGGTAGACTGAGTGAACCCATAGACTTGAAAAAAAGTGACACTGGAAAAAAAACACCTTTGTGAGCTTGTTGTCACACACAACTGGACAGCTCTAACATGACATGTTCCCCAGCACAGGGCTCAGTAAGCAGAACCTGGACACAGAAGTATCCTTCTCTGACCGCTCCAGACTGTGGCTGTTTCTGAACTCCATCATATTTTGAAAGGCAACATTTCAGCAAAGAAAACTACACTGTGTTGGCTTGACAACCCAGACCCCAAAGGAGGGCTTTGGATTTAAACTCACCTTTGATGAGGTACAAGGACGTTGTTGATTCCTCCAAGCTTTGCATTTATCTTCAGACACAGGTTGGACAGCGTTTGTGGAGAGGTTTTTACCACGTTCTTTACTTGAACACACTGAGTGGCCATGCCCAGGAGAGTGTCACCAACCCTCTTCACTTCAGCTGTGAGAGAAAAATAGGTTAGTGGTTCCAATTACCTGAGCATTCAGTAGAGCCATCTGCTTTCCATTATTTTTTTTTCTTTCCCCAAATGTCATTGTAATTCAGATCCTTCACTAAGGTTCAGTTTATTCTCTGGTAACATACAAATACTCCAATCTCCAAAACCCCATTTAAACAGAATATATTTTCCTGCTCTGCCTCCTTCCCTCCACTGAAGCTCACAAGATGCCCACTTGCTGTACAACCAATTTACAGCCTCTTCTGCCTACCATACACAGGAGTCTTTCCAGGGAGAATCACCACGATCAGCTGCAGACCAACATAAGTCAGTTTTAAGTGTTTAAACATGGGCTCCACACTGTCTGCCCCCTGGGCATATTTGCAGAAGCAGGGCTGGCCTTGGATGGGCATCCCTGCATCCTTGGAGATCTTGCGTAGCTGGTCAGTAAAACTCCTGTAAGTGGAACAGAAAGGGGTTTGGTCTGGGCTGTCTCACTGTGCTTCAATTTGCTGTTCATTTTATCAGCAAAATTCAAACTGTTTCAAGCCTTTCACAGCACTTCCAATCTGACACAACAGTAATTAATTTTTTTTTTACCAATTTTATCACTGTCTATAACTGACAGCAGGATTCTAACCCCACGTGAGGACACTCCACAGCCTGTTTCTGTAACTTTAGAAGCCTTGGGGAAAGAAACGTACACTTGTATTGCACAGTGAGGCAGATTTCCAAACTAATACTGATGCTCTGGTGGGTTTCTTACTAATCCAAACTTATCTGACCATCACTGCAGCTCTGATTTTTGCCAAACATTCCAATGGTTCACACAACCTCTTGTCTTTAGGGTTCCATACAGTAATTTAATGGACAAGGGAAAAAAAAGGTGGCATATGCTACCTTGGAGGTAGTAAAACTTAAGAAAATAATTAATGTTTTAGACACTGCAGAACTATTAATTCCTCTTTGTACTATTAGATGCATTAAAATCAACTTATACTGCATATTACCTTTCATAAATTAAATCTTGAAACAGGTCTCCTGAATAAATATGAAAATACTTACTTTAGTAAGTCTTCCCTGCATTGTTTTTGAGGAGCAAAACAGGCAACAGCCCAAACTTTAATCTCAATGCCAGCATAGAACTGTTTCCCCCTCATGTCCCACACGCCTTGGTTTGGTGTGGCCACAGTCTTGTTCTAGGTAAAAACCAAAGAGAAATTAAAAATAAAAGAGTGCTTTGTTTTTACTGTAGCCAAACAGTGCTCAAAGGAAGCTTTTTGAGAAGATACAGGAAGCACACTGAATTCAAATAACCTCAGGACAAGGAATTGAACAAGGCATGGAAAACTCACCCTGCCTCCATATTGCAGCATTGGTGCTGGCAAAACTCTGCCTGTCAACTCAGTCATTTCATTATGGACAACAATACCAAACTCCTTCAGATAGGGATCAGGTCCACCAACCATGCTGTTACTTTTCACCTGGCAACAAGAAAAGGATTTATCTAACTACACCTGATGCTCTGGGTGGCTGTGTCCTCTTTGCCATGTAGCAGCTTTCTGTTTAAAAGGATTTGTATAAAGAAGTCTGATTCTTGAACTTCTGCAGCTCTTGGTCATTCTGCTGATCACTAGATATGCTACAATGCCTCTGGAAAATCCATCAGAAGTGACACCCAGGGACTGCTGAGCTAGAAAGAACACTCACAAGTCTGCTGATCTCCTCCTGTCTGTCTGGTGCAGACCTTGCAGTTGCTTTGATCATGGTGGAGGTCTGATTGTCTGTGAGCTTCTTGATGCACCTCTGGCCTGCCACGATGTTGCACACCTGCAGGGAAGGGGAGAGGTGCTGTGAGACCCTTCCACAGAGGATAAACCACGGTGCAAGTGGAAGTTTGGTTCTTACCTCAAGGGGTAAGTATGTGTGTTTCTGTTCTTGTCCTACTTGGAGACAGGGAAGGTGAGGATATTTTAGCTGCAGACTGTACTTCTGCTTAAAATACTGAGCTACTGTGCACTCCATAGCCTGCCCATTTTCCAGCTGCAGAGGAAACCTATGAAGGACATTTGTTCTGGTTAGACTTGATTTTTTAAATTTTTTTTATTTTCAAAGGAAAAAAGTGTATGGAAAAATCTATTCCAGACTAGCAATGCAGGAAACATTTTCCTTAGTTACCAGATCTCTTCTTTATGAAAAGATTTTATATATTACATACTGATTTTTTACTATTTTAAAAATCGTGGCCTCTGACAAATATTTTTAAAAACCAGGACACAGCTTCAACTTTCCTGTGTTGAAGGAAGTAAAGCAGTGGTCTAAACCCACACTACTGATCTGCCCCATTGGAGCTAAACATTCTTGTAAGCTTTACAGCTGCTTCACCTCCAGAATCAACTGTTTATGCATGAACAACACACTCAGTACATCCACTAGGTTCAATATTTATAATATTGTCAGAAAGTGCTCGTGTACATACGTCTGATGACTGGCTGGCCTCCGAGTGACATTGCAGACTCTGTATTTTCTCTTCATCTGGCCACAATGGGTAACCTCTACTTTTAGACCTGAAAACCCAACACAAAAGTCACTTAAATAAATTCAGTTGTAGGAGCCACCATTGAGGAGCGCAAAAAGGAACAACCTAGCTTCCCAAGAAGCTTGCAGAGTTTCATTACAATGTAATACAAGCAGGTTTGCAGTGTTTTGCTGCAGCAGCTTTAGAACAGCCTTTACCTCTGATTTCTTTGGTAAATTTGACACGCTGGGAGTCTGTAAGAGGCTTGGTTTGTTCATTGATGTTCTGAATGTCCAAGACCTCACACATGAACTCAATGATAGGCTGGGCACGATAGAAAGCAGTTGCTGACACTAAAATAAAGCAAAGAGGAAGTGTAATTTATAAGCAGCAAGAATTCTGTTACATTAGTGAGACAGAACTTCCTACTTACCATCAATGTTGAGCATCATGTTCCACATGGCAGGCCTGACTGACTGGTGAAAACCAAACCAGACCTCCCTGCCACCACCCAGAGGGTGGTAATAACCTTCAGGGGGGGAGAAGAAGGAGCGACCCACAGGAGTGTACCTGAAATCAGTAAGAATATTAATACTTTGATTGTTTCTTTCTAATACAGCTTTTTACATTTGTGCTTGCAGGGTTTAGAAGTACAGCAAGTTTCTACAGTATGTTAGATCTGTTAGAGCTAACTTAGGGCAAGAATACACAGCCTGTCCTGACAGTGCAGCTGGAAAGGCTACAGCAAATTCCTGTTAGAAACATGACCAGCAGATGCAGGTCCTGGGTTCAGATCACATTTCCCTATTCTAGTGCAAATTTGTAAGGCAGGGGTTGAATTACACAACTGCATCCCTCAGCCCTTCTCCTGTCAGTGAGTGTAATGGCAGCAGAATAGGAGCAAGTAATAATTAATACAATTAATCTGTTCAGACAGATACAAACTGAAGCCAGTCAGGAAGGCACCAAAGGTACCCACCTCATGGAGGGAAGGTGCCGTGTGATTACATCAAGTGCCTGCACAGAATCTTCAGGAACTTCATTCAGGTGCCCTGCCAGAGCTTCCAGCAGCAGCTGGAGGCTGACGACTGACACCCACTGAATGGACACCTTAAATGTCTGGTCCTTCCCTTCTCCTGGAAGTGTCACCTCCATATCCACCTGACAGAGCCAGAACAGAATTAAGCAGAAGCTTTTGTTATGGACTGCAGGCTATGACAACACTAATCAACATTACCTTCTTCTAGGTATCCTCTCAGATTAGTGTTTTAAAATATTAATATTACAGATGGTTTCCTTAGGATTTTGAAAGCTTGTAATTTAGTCATCTCAGAAAATGCATGGAGGTATCTTTAAGTGTAAATTTTAAGCAGTAATTAGTATGGTGACATCAAAGCTCTGGAGAACTGTGAGTCAGTTTTATTAAGTCAGCCAATTAATTTCAAGATGTCTTGCAAACCAAACGAGAAGGAAAGAAAACCTTCAGGTGAAAAAGAAACTCACTGGGAAACACAGAGCTCAGAGTCCTAGCAGAGGACTTGAGATTATTCTCACAAACCACCAGCCCCAAATGCAGCTGTGAACTCATTTTATGCTTTGCTCCTGGACTGTATTAACCAGATCCCCAGGGGAAGAGGAGACAGGTTATGTCTGTCATGAGTTAGCAGAGACCCTGATCAGGCAGTGCCAGGATGGGGAGCACAGCCCAGAACACAAAGTTCTTACAGAACAGGACATATCTCAGCAGTGCAGCCAGGCCAAACCAGCACACTTGTCATCTACAGCTACTTTATCAATTAGCAACAGAACAAGGGTTAGAACAGAGGAAAAGGAAGCTAATATCAGAGTGAAAAACAAAAAATATAATCTACTTGCAGCTGAAAGAGCACAACATACTAGTTTACTGTCAGATTCTCCAACTGAAGAGGTGGGAATTAGAAACCCAAAGAAGACAAACACCAGTAAACCACCAGGGAGTTCCCAGCCATCCCTGACTGGTGCTGTCTTTTCCAAATCTACACTAATACATCTGACAGCCTTCTTGGTTTTCAAGTGACACTGTAACAGTTTCCCACAGAAACTTACAACTGTTCAGAATAACACTTACTCTGTCCCTGCCAATCGGGAGGGGGTGGGCAGTGTACATGTTGCGTTTCCCATCATACCCGGGCTGCCGATCACCAAAGATCTGCATCTTGAAGTGCCTCACCATGGTATCCACCACCTCCCTACACAGGGATTCATGGAGTTAGGTTGGAGAACAGAACATCCAGCAACAGTCTTAAAAACAGTCTGATTTAAAGTGCAAAGAGTTTAAAATTCTGGAATTTGAGAAAACTGGATTAACAGTTTCAAATTCCTTTTTCATGTTTCCTGAAATGAGCAGGAGAACTAGCAATGCAGTGCAGCATGTGAGTCAACCCCAGGAGTTAAAAAGTCACCTCCAGATTAAGATACCCAAGTGTCACCTTACAGGTGTCTATAGGCAAGGCAGGTATCCAGACTCCAGGCCAATTGCAAAACATCTTAATAATAATAATAATGAGAATATTACATGCCAGTTCTCTGAGAAGCAGCTGCTAAGCACAGAGACTGCCTGGCAGCAGACGAAGCATACACAGCATCCACAGCTTTCCTAACTTGAGGTGTACACACTTGCAGGTTATTTGTTCCTGACCAACACATACCTGTTGACTCTTCGGGGGCGTTTCTCAGGTTTGATATCTACATCATAGTGATAAACATCAATCTTGGGGATCTGAACCTGGAAATGGTTGGCTAGGAGGCGGATGGGTTTCCCAACAGTTCCCAGGCCTGGGCGTCGGGGTGGCTGGAAGAGGCTTGCTGGGGGCCCTGGGGAAGGCAGATAAATATGCATGAGATGTAATCCATCACTCAGTGCAGGAGCCTCTCAGGTGTACTGCAGCTGAAACATCTTTCTGACAGGTCAGGAAGAAATCTCAAGTAGCTTTCTGAGGTTGCAAATGGAGGTGTTCCAAGTGGCTCAGCCTTCCAGCTGCTCAGAACTTCCAGGTAAAAATATGTGTTCCCTAAAGCATGTGTGTAAGGTAGGGCTATAATTCATTCTCATGATTTTAGTGACATTTATTCATGATTTTAGTTATGAACTTCACAGAGTTCTGGAAATTTACATATTTCTCAAACATTTACATATTATGTGTTTTTATTTAACATAAAGGTAAGTACATTCCTACCACCACTTCTAGAACCCACCAGCAGCCACACAAGCCACATTTTTTTCCTTGTTTTCATTACAGACTTAAAGTTCAGGTATTAATGACTGTCATTCTTGGCAAGCTTAGTATCCACATGCCCAGTTTTTCTCTGAAAACGTATATTACCTGGCAATGGGTAGGGAACATTTTTTATCCTAAACTCAAAACATACTTTCATGTTGGATCTGAGCTAAAACAGTTTTGTTGTTTGAAAACATCACTTCTGTTAATAGCAAAATACTTTCCCCCTAGAGCAGAATTTTATCCAGTTCAAAATCCCAGTACAAAGAAAGGAGCAGTGAAAGGCTTAGACTTTCTTCTAAAAGGAAAAGGGGAAAACACAAAGACAGGTACAGACTGACTGGATAACTCATGTGAACAAAAGCAAGAGCTTCAGCAACAGTTCTAACAAGGAGATGAGAGGCTCAAAAACATACTCACATTCGAGGTAGTTACTAGTTAAGTCTTTAGTTAACTTCCCCAAAGTGTTAAGATCCAAGTGACCATGTTAACAAGATTAAACAGTCTGGTTTTGAAACCTTTCACAGCCCCAGCTGACACTGCACATAAAGCAAACTGAAGTAGTCTATTTCCATGGGCACTGTCTACATCTGCCAACACTGAGTGTTATCAAAGTTCTCTTCCCTCGTTGTAGAGCAGCAAAGGAGGGGGGGAAAAGTATTACAGGAATAAATCACTCAGTATCAGGGTGGCTGTGGGGGCCACAGCCCTGGCTCTGCACCTGCCAGGTAACTGTGACCCTCCAGGAGCCCAGTGCTGGAGTGAGACCAATTGTGGGGTCCAGTCAGTGCTTTAAAAACCTTCAGCTGCCTGGCCAGGCATGAATCATCAAGGGCAATCAAAGTTTGCTGTGCTTATTTGGATACGAGAGAGATGATCCATTAATCCCATGCTAATTAGACGGAAGTAAGTGCAAGCACTGACCTCCCGCAAGAGATTAAATGACAACTATATTTACCCATTTTCCTCCCTCAGTATTGACAAGCTCTGCACACAGGCACGGCCACGCTGATCTCACTCGCTTTTGACCAAAGGAGATAACTTTCATTTTCTCTTTTCTAAAAGTTATTTCTCAAAGGATTACAGTGAGCAAGCCCAGAACTGTTTTCCCATTTGAATAAAGCCAGGCTGCCTGGTTGATTCCACCAGGATTTTTACCTGACTGGCCTGCCTAGAGTTATATGAGCTGTTGTTCTTGTAACTTCCTCTGCTCTGTGTCAGTCCCACACTGGGCACCCTCAGCCAAGTCTCTCCAGACAAGAAGAACAAAACTAAAAGAGGATCCACGTGTATGGCTGGGAGCCAGAAGGAACCAGCTACAGCTACAGGTCAGGCCCCCACTACCTCCAAACCTGGAATCCCCTGGAAGCACCCCTTGGTGTCAATAAACATTGATCAATATAAACATTGATTTGGTCAATAATCAGACCAAAATTAAGGCAGCTTCGACTGCAGCACCAGTTTGAATGGGAACTGGATGGGTAAGACGTGCAGACCACTTAGGTCAAGAAATACATCTTGCAGACATTTGACAGAAGAACAACCATGAAATGACACAAGCCGGAAAACACCCTATGCAACATAGCACCAATATTTAACCAAAGTTTGTTAAAAAATAAAAACGTGACAAAGTAGCACCTTAAATTATTAATTGCCGCCTCCACTCCCCCCACCTGAGACCCCCGGGAGCTCTCTTTTTCCCGCTGCCCCCGGCACAGCCCTGCCCGGGCACACGCACCCGAACCTACCCGCAAAGTTGCCGACCTGCCGCAGTTCCTCTTTACCGGGGAGAGCCCGGTGGCTGCCGAGCCCGCCCGCCTCTCAGCCCGCCCGCCTCTGGGGGTCACCGGGGCTCGCCGGGCCCGGCCTGCGGCGCACACCGGACCGCTTCCCCCAGGCCGCGGCTGCCGGCCCGGCCCTCAACGCCGGAGGACGGCGGGGGCAGCCCCGGGCCCGCCACCTCCCTCCCTCCCTCCCCCCTCTCCCCGCTGACAGGGCCCCGCCGGGCCCGCGCCTGACAGGGCCGGCGCTGACCGCGACCCTCCAGGCCTCGGCCGGCCGGGCCCCCCGCACCGCCCCCTCCGCGTCCCCGCGCTTCTCACCGGGTCCCAGAGCTTCCATGGCGGCGGCGGTGGCCTCGCTGCGGTCCCCCCCGGCCCCGACGACCGCCCCGGGCCCCGCCGCCGGCCCCGCCGCCGCCGCGTAGCGCTTGATCTCGGGAATATTGGCTGCGGGGTGGGGGCCCGGCGCAGGAACGGGGGAGCGGCGGCGGCGGGGCGGAGGAGGAAGGGGGACGGGGAACGGGGGGGTGCGGAGGGGGATCGGTCCCCTTGCAGCGCCGCAAACAATCCCCCCGCTGCGCCGCCGAGACCCGCACCGAGCCCGCGCGCGCCCCCGCCGCCAGCACGCGCCGGCTCCCCACGCGCGCGCGCTCGTCCCCGCCGCCGAGGAAGAGGAGGCCCCGCCCCCTCCGCGCTGCCCGGCCGCGCACGCGCACCCCTCCCTCCGTCGGGAGCGCGCACGCCGCCCGCACCCGCGCAAGGCCCCGCGCCTCAACAGGTGGTGGCGGGAGCGCGTTCCCGCGCCACAGGAGCCGCCTGAGGAGGCGGCCCAGCCCTAAGCCCCCCTCATCCTCCCCCGGTGCCCAGCGCCGCCCTCGGGGCTCATCAGGACCCGGAGCGCTCCCGCAGGCCCCGGAGAGCGGCTCGGCGGGTGAGGGCCCCGGCTGCGCCCCGAAACGGGGAACTGTCCCCGGCACAGCTCCTTCCCTCAGCGGCCCTCACCCCACTGAACACGCACAGAGACCTCAGCGCCTCTGTGAGACGCGGGGCACCTCAGGGATGGCACCGCGCCCAGCACGGCCCCGGAGCCTTTCTGAGGGCACCAGGTGGCCCCGGTGTGGCTTGCAAGGGCCAGGGATCGATGGCCACCCGGCAGCTGGCACAGGGACCCGCAGGACATCAGCCCAGAGCCACCAGGGAAGTGCAGGCACTGGGAACTATCATTGGCAAGGGAGCAGGCTCGAAAGCAAGAGATTTCTCTCTTTTTTTTTTTCCAGAAGCCAAGACATTTTGTAAATAATGAACACTGAGCCCATTTTATTTGCCTTTTTTTAACCTGCAAGGTTGGTATTTTTCCAAGCCGAAGCATCAAAAAATCTACTTTAAAAGAAAATGAAACCCGAGACTCTCAAATCATTGCCTGACACCAGTTAGCACTCAAAGGACACACCAGTTCTACAAGACCAGTAACAAAACCCCATGATGTCTGGCAGCATTTCCATGCTATTATTCAGCATATCTATTTATTAAAAAGCACACACTGGGCTATGCAAATAGTACTTAAAAAAAGACAAAGATACAATCTCTACCCCAAGGAATCTGTAATACAAAAGATTGGTCCTGTTAGGATGCTGAATACAACTCAACCCTATACTTAATGCATTATAAATTCCAAAAAGTCAACAAAGCAATTAACTTAATACATATTACGTATATATTGAGGCATCCTGACTGTCACAGTGGTTTGCAGTATTATTTTTCTCTTAACCCACCCTTATATTGAAGGCAGAGCTGTGTTCCCAGTGGTAAGACCTCACACAGCTGTGACAGGTTTCAGTTCTGAGGTTTGCTTCTCATCATCTCACCCTCCAGAAGGTGCACATGGACTATGTCATTCCATACCCATGGATTCAGAAATTAGCTATAAACAAATTAAACTTTAATAAGGTACTTTACACAGTGCAAAAAAAATTGGTCTAATTTAGTTTAAGATATCCTTAATAGCAAACCCTTACCAAAAGTTACCTGTCCTGTGGCCTGCCTGCGTATGCCAGCTGCACAGAACTGGGGACCAGGAATAATCTCATCTTTGTGCCACCTTTCTCTTGCCAGATGAATATTCTGTGTTTTTCCATGACTTCAGACAGACCTGGAGAAGGCTCTTGAGCATCAGGGTTGAGCTCAACCTGCCTCTCCCCATCCCTTTTGGCAGAACTGGGATGCTACAAACTACAGGCTCAGGGGAGTTACCTGGCTGGGCTTAGATGGGGCAGATGTAGAGAAACGACTCCAAGGGTGAGAATTATCTCTGCTGAAAGTCATCGGTACTCACCAGTCTCGATCACAAGGAGGTGGCTTGATGCACAGGACCAAGTCTGCAGCCTCCACAGGTGACACAGCACCAGGCTGCTGGAGACCACCCCGAGCCAGGGCCGGGCTGCCCTCACGGCACAGGCCCAGCTGAGCTCTGAGGGGTCTGCAGACCCCCGAGGCACCCAAGAAGTAGGACAGTGGGCACCAGAACACCGGGGATGGACACACGGCCCAAGACAGGCCCAGGCCCAGAGCCATCCCTCGCGGAGCCCCACAAGGCCACCAAGGTGATGCCTCCCCCCCTCAACACGACCACCGCCCACCCGCCTGCAGCACGGGCGCCCCCTCAGGGCGGCTTTATAAAGGGTGAGGGTGGCTTCGAAACGCGAGTTTTGATTGGCCCGGAGGGAGAGGGGTGGGGACAGGCGCTGAAATGAGCAGTAGAGGGGCGTGGCTTGGTGAGGAAGGGGGGCAGCCATTGGCTGTCTGCGGGGAGGGGCGGGGCTGGGGCAACGCGCGAAGACTCGAAGCGGTTCCGTGAGCGGCGGGAGCGCCGGGCGGAGGCCATGGCGGCAGCAGCGGCCCCGGGCCCCGCCGAGGTGAGTCCTGCCGCTCCGCTCCCTTCCGCACAACCGGCTGGCGGGGATGGCTGTGATCCGCGGCATTCCAGTCCCTTTGCGATTCCTTTGGCTGTGGCGCGGTGTAGGGCTGGGAGGGGTAGCGAGGGGCACAGAGCGCGGTAGCGGCTGCGGTGGCGGTGTCCCCTCCTCAGCTGCTCTCACGGCTCGGGGGTGGCGGGCTGGGTGGTGGCGGGCTGGGTGGTAGTGGGATGGGTGCAGGCCGGCAGCGGGCGGGAGCCGCTCAGCCTCCGCTTCCCCCCGGGCCCTTGCGGAGCGCGGGGAAGGCTGCGGCGGGCCCGGGGCATGCCGGGAAGGTGGCGGGCTGGGGAAAAGGGGGGGACAGGCGGGGTGGGGGGGTCCCGGGTCACAGGAGGGGACCCCAGAACGGGCTGGAGAACTTCCAAGGAATGCCCTGTTTAATGAGGGTTCCTGTTGAATGGGCTCAGGTGAAATGCGGAAGAGGGAGAATCAAGTTTTACTGTTCTCATTATTTTCAGCGTTTTAATTAATAATCAGTGATAAACCAGGGGGGTTTCTTTTATTTTTCTGTGCACAAGCTCGCCTTAGGCAAAAGTTGGCGTCGTGTAATCTCACTTCATGTAAATAGCACTGCTTAAAGCTTCACAACAGTACAAGTGTCCGTAACTGGGTGTCTCTGGGGCCAGCCAAGGTTTCAGAGTGGAGTTGGACCCCAAGAGTCACAATAAAGAAAATTTAATTTTGCTTTGCAGCTCCCATTAGAGGATTTGAGTTCAGGCTTGCAGGAAACCCCGGACACTGACTCAGATAGTGGGCAGGGCAGCTGTGAAACAGCCTCTCCAGGACCCTGCAGCACTGGGACAGCCTCTCTCCAGGATGGAGGTGTGTAGTGACTTTGATTTCATAGAATCCTAGAATTGGCTGGGTTGGAAGGGACCTCAGAGATCATCAAGTCCAACCCTTGATCCACTCCCCCCGTGGTTCCCAGCCCATGGCACTCAGTGCCACATCCAGGCTCTTTGGAAATCTCTCCAGACACGGAGAATCCACTACTTCCCTGGGCAGCCCATTCCAATGCCTGATCACCCTCTCCAGAAAGAAATTCTTTCTCATCTCCAACCTAAACCTCCCCTGGCACAACTTGAGACCCTGCCCTCTTGTCTTGCTGAGAGTTGCCTGGGAAAAGAGCCCAACCCCCCCTGGCTCCAACCTCCTTTCAGGGAGTTGGAGAGAGTGATGAGGTCTCCCCTGAGCCTCCTCTTCTCCAGCCTCAACACCCCCAGCTCCCTCAGCCCTTCCTCACAGCAATTCTGCTGGATCCCTTCACAGCCTCCTTGCTCTTCTCTGGACCTGCTCCAGCACCTCAATCTCCTTCCTGAGCTGAGGGGCCCAGAACTGGACACAGGACTCAAGCTGTGGCCTCACCAGGGCTGAGCACAGGGGCAGAATCCCTTCCCTGCACCTGCTGGCCACGCTGTTCCTGAGCCAGCCCAGGATGCCATTGGCCTTCTTGGCCACCTGGGCACACTGCTGGCTCCTGTTCAGCTTCCTGGCAATCCAGACTCCCAGGTCCCTTTCTGCCACTCTGTGCCCAGTCTGGAGCTCCCCATGGGGTTGTTGTGGCCAAAGTGCAGGACCCGGCACTTGGCCGTGTTAAACCTCATCCTGTTGGGATCATCCCAACTCTCCAGTCTGTCCAGGTTTATTTGTTAAAAACCTCTAACATCAATTTGGATCAGCTCTGTGATGTGCTACAAGATGTGGGATTTGAAATTTGAGTTAAAGCTGCTTTGCTGTAGGTGTTTACATCTATGGAATTTAACAGATAGGTAAATTCATGTTTAACTGATTGACTGGTAATCAGCTTGTGAAGTTTAACTTTCCATAGCATGCATAATTTATTTTCTTTTAATATATTTTGTCAGATTCAGAGGAAGAGATTTTTGTACGTAAAAAAGCAAAAAGCAAGAAGGTACTTCAGGACAGTGAGAGTGAAGATGGAGAGGATGATGGCTCCTTTGTGCAGAATGATGCTCTGGGTGGAGACAGGGAAAATGAAAAGGAAAAAGAGAATATTACTGCCCTGAGGAACAAGAAATCTCATCGAATTCTCCAAGGGCTGGTGGATAGTGATGACAGTGACACTGGTGACCAATTGCAGATTGAAAACCCTGAAGCAAGCAGAAAGTCTGGCTTATCTGAGAGTGAGTTGGAAGAGGAGAGACCTCTAAAATCAGGGAAAAAGTACAGAAAACCTAAACAGCATGAACATGATTTTGAAGAAGAAAGGGCAGAAAAAGCTGTTGGAAAATCAAAAAGAAGGAAGGAGAAGGAGAGAAGAATAGAGTGCATTAAACAGCTGAAAAAAGAAAGGAATCCTAGAGCAGAGGTATATTTGTCAGGAAATCTCAGATGTTTTTCTCCACTAAGTTAAATTTATCACTGCTGTGCTTCTTTTGATATTAATCTTAATGTCAAAGAACTGGGTTCTTTTCTGAAATGACTTACACAAATACTTCTTTCTTCTGGGAAGCAGGTAGATGGTGGTGAGAAGTATCCTTTAAATGACAGTGGGTGTCTCCTTGATGATAAAGAACTTTTTGATAATGGCTTGGAAGAGGAAAATGATTCCCCCCCAGAAGATGAAGAGTCTCTGGAATCCATACGAGCAGCAGTAAAAAACAAAATCAGAAAATACAAGGTAAACATTTGGTATGATAGAAGACTTGGTTATTTGTGGGGAGTTTTGTACCTGAGTGTGTGTTGGAACCCTTCTTGACAGTGGTGCCCTTCTGCTCCTGCCACAGAGGAGCGAACATCCTCTGCCCTTTTATCCCAAAGGGAATTGCCCTGGAAAGTTATAAAGATAATGCTGCAGCAGATGCTTTGAAATCTCTGTAAGTTGTGTGTAAGATTTGTGTTAGTTTAGGGGCATCTTTGCTGGTTTTGTTGAGCAGTGATGATTCTGTACACTTTTCACTCGTGACCTCTTTGCCCTTTGCAGTCTCTGTGTATCCCTACAAATAACTGAATCTCTCTTTCTGCACTGTAGAACAAAGAGGAGTTTTCTGAGGGTGAAGGCTACAAACATCTATTTGGTGATGAGAATGAGGAACCTGTATTAAAAGAGCCAAAAAAGAAGGTGAAGTATTGTTGGTTTTAAAGCTTTCCATTCTTGCAGTGACTCAAATGCTTTTTGTATGCAACTGTCCCATGGTTTGGTGATTTGCTGTTTCAATCTTTTATTAACTGGCTGCTCTATTCTGACTCCTTTATGCCTGGAAGAGAAGAATAAGCTATTTAGTATAGACAGCGACCAATATTTTGTTTTCTTGCTTCAGAAGTTTTTCTTTTCTTTGCTTAAGGAACGGAAAGCAGCGAGGTTAAGTAAAGAAGCAATTAAGCAGCTGCATAGTGAGACCCAACGACTTATTAGAGGTAAAACTTAAATTTTTTGGATGTAGAAGTGCATAAACTATTAAGAAAGTCAGGGGAGAAATTGAAAGAGTTTGCCTGAAAGGCTTGATCATTCTTTCACCTTGCATAAGTTATCCAGGGTTGCAGGGTGCAAGACAATTTTAAATTTTCTTTCTCCTCCTTTCTCTGGTAGAATCATCTGTGTCTCTCCCATATCACCTGCCTGAAGCCAAAAGCATTCATGAGTTCCTCAAGTGCAGACCTCGACCAGCATGCCAAGGAAATGCCATGGCATTGCTGAAGTAAGGACTTAAACTTTCCTCATGTTTTTCTCATAAATTTGGAGCATATCCTGACTTTGCTTTTGAGGGTAATCCCTTTGCAAGCTGTAGGTGTTGTTTGAGGTACAGACCTGCTCTGTGTGTGGACACAGCTTGCTGCTGGTTTGACTGGAGAGTTTTATTAAGAAATATTTTTAGTCTTCCTTAATTCTGTGAGCACCTGGGAATAAGGAGTGTGTCACTGTTAACAAAAGGCAATGGTACCACTGGAGTAATCAGAGCCTGGTAGTAACTCCAGATGAAGCAACGTTCTCATGCACAGTTACTTCAGTGTGGTTTAGACTGGACTCTGACATTTTACTTGGACTACTTCTGCTTTTGAGTTATCTGTAATAAAATATTTAAGGTCCCATAGTCTCAAGATCTCAGGAGTTTCATGCTGTGATGATGTAACAGGTACAAATGCTTTATTCTCCTTCCTTAGCTCCTCAAAATGAAATTTTCCAGGCCTCTGTCCTTCATCTCTTCCTACACATTAGTGACAAGAATGAGAAAATTCTTTCTTTCTCTCTGAGTTTGTCCTCAGCCTCTTCTCCCCTTTCACAACAGCCACAGGTGAAATATTTTTTTCTGCCTTTGTTAGGTCCAATAAATACCAACCATCCCTAGCTGAAGAACCTGCAAACACAAAGAACTTGAGCACGGGTTGCAAAGCTGGGCAAACAGAAGGTGATCAACCAGCAACTAATGAACCAGAAACCAGCCTTGACAGAGATGTTGATGCTACTGTGAGCAAACCTCCTGCAGATGTAGGGAACAACTTGAGAGAAGACTCTGCTGAAAAGCCCAGGCAGGACAGTGATGATTCCTGCATGGTTGGGTCTGCACCAGCAGACACAGAACAGCAGCACGGGAGCTCCCTGAGCACTGATTGTAGTGAAGAGAAAGAGAATGAGATTCCACTGGCAGCTGGAGAAGATGGCCTGGAGCAAAGAGACAAAATGGTACCAGACTCAGAATGTGAGAAAAGCACCCAGCAAGTGGGGCCTGGGCTGGTGGCACAGGCTGAAAAAGTGAGGAAGTCCAAGCTGGAAAAACTTCGTGAGCTGGGTATAGACCTGTCCATCAAGCCAAGGATCTGCTCTGACAATGAATCCTTTATAAATCTTGATGAGTCTGATTCAAATAAAGGTACCTCTTTTATTGTAATCCTGTCAGGTCTGTCCAAGTGAGCAGAGTTATCTGACTTGAGCTGGGAAATCTCTTGAGGTCAGGTGTGTTCTCTTACTAGTACAGATTCTTTGTCTAATGTTAATATCCATTTTCTTGTGGATAAGGTAATTTAATAGTAGCTAATATTAAGTGCAAGTTACAGCAAAAATATTTGGTAGTGGTTTATTGTTTTATTAATAAAATAGAATGGGTTTGCAAGTTTGTTACTGTTAAAGATTTAGAGTTTTTAAGTAACTTCTTTAACTTCTTCAAGACCCACTCTTGATACAGCTTTAACACCAAGTGCTTTTAAATGCCATCACATTAATTTAGTTTGCATTTTGACATTTCATTCACATGTATTTAAAGAATTGGAAGCCCTGAAAGCACGTTTCCTGAAGCATACTCTGCGAGCCTCAAAATCCAAAGCTGAACGGGCCATAAACATGACAATTATTAGGAAGGAGACCACATCTGAGGGAAAGGAAGAGCTGAAAGCAGATGTGGTACCAGCAGTGTTAGCTGCAGAGAGCCTGGATGAAACAGTCCACACAAAGCCAGGTTGGTTTGGGAGGAGATGTGATCATGACTTGACTGCAAAACACTTTGTCTATACTGCAGTTTCTAATAGCATTGTATATATTTGCAAACAAAAACATCTGTGGAATGTGATTCTCCCACTGTATCCATTTTAAAAGATGGATTGTTTGGCAGGTTCTGTGGGCTTGTGTTATTTTCAGCTGCTCTTCATCATTTCACATGCTGTGGCACATCTGCCCATGGCTATTGGGTGCTCTTGTTCCTGAGGGATGCAGCAGAGAGACAGACCCTGCTCTTGTTTGGAGTGCTGTGCCATGGCATTGATGGATAGTGAGGGATCTTGATGATTCCTGAGACTGTGAAATCTCATGATGGAGCTCACTGAAACTCATGGACATTGCTCTTAGAGCTGGCATGGAAAGATTCATGAAAAGATTTCAAACATGAAAAGATTCATGAAAGGATTTCAAGTCACGAAACGATTTCAAACCAAGTAATTTAATTCCCTTCTTATGTGTGCAGTTACCTTGGACTGAATGCTTGAAAGCAACAGAGCTCAGGATTTACTGCAGTACACCTGATGTGTTTATTTATTCATTTATGTCCAGGTGAAAAGCTGCAGGTGCTGAAGGCCAAACTGCAGGAGGCCATGAAGCTCCGCAGGACCGAGGAGCGTCAGAAGAGACAAGCACTCTACAAACTGGATAATGAGGAGATGCTGGAGGAAGAAGAGGAAGAGGAGGAGGAGGAAGAGATGACAGATGAATCTGAGGAAGAGGAAGAAGGCAATGAGGTATTTCCTTTATTTGTATAAACAATATTAAAAGCAAATATAGCACCTCTGTGTCAGCTGTATCAGAGTGGAAATAAGAACTGTGACTCACTCAGCTTCATCCTCCCTGTGCTGAAATGTTTTCTTGAAAAGTATGCAAGGGAGTTGATGGATCAAAGCAATTAATCACCACCTCTCTGCTGGGGTTGGGGATGTTTCTTTAGAACATGGAATTTGTGCTTGATGAAGCAGAGGAAGATAATGAAGACAGAGAAGAGAAACACGTTGAAGATGGAGATAAAGAAACTGACAAAGAATCAGTTGATGGAGAAAAGCTGGAGAAGTCTGTGCACTGTGATTCTGTTCCCAAACCACCTTCAACAGAGTCTACATTGATGCTTTTTAAGGACAGCTCCTCAAAAATGGGGTAAATAAACCAAGCTTTAAAAATGGCAATTGAAAAATTGATGAATACCCAGAGAAGTTTTGATTTGAAGTACTTTTTTTGCAAGTATTTTTTGTACCTTGTTCCACTATTTCTATGTATATTTATATGTATTTCCTTTTAAAAAACTTAATGACTGTGATTAAGAGAACATTGTTTCTTAAAGTGTCCTAGATGTATTTTTGTGTGCTGCCTTGCTTTTTGCAATTAGCTTTGGCAGACAACAGTGATTCATCTTGCATATGTTGGCAAATAGAGTTTATTTCATGAATTGCAGATATTGTCTTCATGATGAGAAACCTGAAATGGAAGAAGCTGCAGACAAAGGATCTGCCAAGTTAGGTAAAGTAGAACTATTCCTGCAGATTGCATTTTTCCATATGGTTCATGTAGAATTCTGTTTGAGATTGGTATTCAATATGTTTGTTATTTCATCACCTGTATTGCTTTGCAGTTTATAAAAGTTCAGACTGATGAAATAAAATGTGAGGGCTTGAAAAGAATAGAGGGAAAATAAAGTTCAAAGTGATACTGGAAAACATGCAGAAACAGAAATTGGTAAGATTAAATTCAGTAAAATAGTGCAATTTGGATCCTCTCTGAAGAAAGAAATCCAACAGAAGCACAAAACAATGAATTTTTAGCAAGGTGACAGTGTTCCAAAACCATATCTTGAGCTTTTACTGGATCACAAAAAGCCAAACCAAAACAAAAAAAGAAAAACCTAATAAAAATAAGTTAAGCATAGTATTTAACTATTTTTTTTTCAGAGGATGATGATTCCTTTTCTCTACCAACACTAGCAAAAGAGAACAGCCATAACAGCAGCTTTGAGTTGATTGGCTCCATGATCCCCTCTTACCAGCCCTGCAACAAACAGATGTCACGGGGAGGGAACTTTCTCTCTGCAGCAGGAGGTTTCAGGTCTCCTTCCCCAGGTTTTTTCAAAACAAGCCTTATCAGCTCTGCTTCCAAGGTAAGGCTCTCAGTCCTGTTCCCATCATGGGTAGGGAAGGAATTCATTTTATCCTGCTTGTCACATCTGTCAAATAATACCAGGAGAAGGCATATAGGAGCCAAATGCTTACTCTATGTGAGTAAGATTCAGAAAATCTATCCCTGGAGTTTAAGATGCCTTGCTTTTGAATTCTAGGCTTGTAAAACAAATAACTTGTGTATTTTTATACTCCTTTGACTAGAGCTCAGGAAAGATGTCCGAGCCCTCTCTTCCCATAGAAGATTCCCAGGATCTGTATAATGCCTCTCCTGAGCCCAAGAGTTTATTTCCAGGGGCTGGTGAGTCACAGTTGCAATTTTCTCTGGAAGATGACACGCAGAGCCAGCTGCTTGATGCAGATGGGTAAGTAGTGGGTGTAAAGGATGCTGTTCCGTGCCCTTTAACAGAAACAAGATGTACACAAGCAAGATTTTTTTCTAATTACAGACTTTCTTCCAGGTTCTTGAATGTTGGACAGCACAGGAATAAATACCAGTCCTCAAAGCACCCTCTGACTCTGGCGAGTATGGATGAGAACGCAATGGATGCCAACATGGATGAGTTACTGGACCTGTGCTCTGGCCAGTTCAGCACTCAAGCTGAGCATGTGCCAAGTACCAGCAGCAACAAAAAGCAGAACATGGAAGAACTGCTCAACCTTTGCTCTGGAAAATTTGTGTCTCAGAGTATGTCCTGAAATCTGGTTTTGGCTTTGCTGGTTACTCAATTTATAAGCTTTATGCTGAGGTCCTCTTTATTTCTGGTCACTAATGCAGAATGTAGAACTCCTGAGACTTCTGTGAGCTCTAAAAGTTTGTTGCCTTTGTGAGAACAAGCTAACTAACATCTAGGATGCTCTGTGACAGTTTGAGACTATAAATACATCTGTCTAATCAATTGCCATCTTACTACTTTTTGTAGCAGGTTCTCCCACCTGGGCATCTTCTGTATCTTCCAAGGCAGAAAAGGACAGTGACGTTGAAGATCCAATGGCAGAAGCTCTAGCTCTTTGTTCAGGCTCCTTTCCCACAGACAGGTTAGCATTGTTCTTCCTAAAATTACAGAAGTTTTTGGTGGCAGTTGTCTTGTTTCACTCTTACTGTGTTTTCTTGGTTGCCATTCACTCCAAATGCTGTAAGCAGAAGTGTGTTGTGTTGTGGAGGTGAGGAGAAGGAGCATTGCAAATCACTCAGCAATCTCCCTGACTACTGCTTCCTACAGCCACTGGGGAGGGAAATTCTTGTTTTTCACTGATAATCAAAGAAGTGTTGAAGAACTATCACCAAGCTGAGAAGACTGTTAGAATGTAGGACCTTGGGTTCCCTTCTGGGCTGCTGCCAAGCTACAGAAATGTCACAAAATGTTTGTACTTCCATGTTCTCCATTGGTTTAACTGGAAATGTGTTTGGCTGCCTGGCTGAAAGATAATGAATCTTAACAAATGGGAATGTCAGGGGTATCCCAGGGGAATTTTAGAGGGATACAAGCCCAGGATTTAATACTTGCCCCATGGTCTCTGCAAGTGAAGACCTGAGGTCTTAAAACATCAGTGTTCTTGGGGATTTGGAGCATTTAAAGCTCAATGCTCTCGAGAGATTGTAGCTCCTTGAGCAGCTGTCATGATGGTTGAAATCTTGCCTTGTATTATTGTGAGGCCATCATTGGAGATGAAATGAAAATGTGCATTTCTTTCATTTACTTTCCCATAGGGAAGAGGAAGATGAGGAAGAGCAAGAAGAACTTGCTGACTTTCGGCTCGTGACGGATGACAACGCCTTTGATAGTGAAGAGGTGGGGACTGAGGGAGCAAAGCAGCTGCAGCAGCACTCTGACTAAAAGAACCCCATTTATCTACTTAATTTTTTGATATAGTCAGTAATGCAAAGTATCCTGACTTCCAGAACAAGCTACCAAAAAGCTTTGAAGAGCAATGTTTGGATCATTTAAAATACCTCCTTTGTGTTATTTGGTGGATAAAGCATCTTGGTATAGCAAATATCTGAAAAAATCTGTTTGTGTTTCAGTCTGTGTCTATCAGCTGAAGAACAGAAGAGGCTGCTATTAATAAGTAATCCACTTTCAGAAATTCCTTCATTTCTGAAAACTGTCTCTTTGGCAGGACAAAAAAAGTGGGGATAGTGATGCTGAAGAGGCAGAACTGAGTGATGAGGAAGAAGAACTGCTGAGGCATAGACAGGGCTTGAAGAAGAAGCTGTAAGTACATCCCTTTTAGTGTTATAATTGCCAGACAGAAGAGAATATGAACAGCACTAGAAATTTAGTTTGCAGTTATTCCCTCTCCAGCACTAATATTCCCATGGTGCTGGCTCTGGCTGGTTTTTTGCTTTGGTGCTGTCACGTTGCATGGGTTCAGCTACCTTGCTGGGGGGTTGTAGAGGATTTCCATAGTTTTCATTATAGATGGAAGTCAAAAGGCCACAGTGCATAATAAAGATGAAACATAATTTCCCTTTTAGGATATGTGTTAAATTCACACCAAAAGATATAATCTTGCTTTCAGGAGATTTGTGTGATGAGTATTGGTCTAGCAAACTGAACTCTTGCCATGTTCTTTTATAGAAAGCTGCAGGATTTCATGGAAGATGAGGCAGAGCTGTCAGGGAGTGATGTGGGCAGCGAGGATGAGTATGATGGTGAAGACCTGAACGAGTATGAAGAAGATATTATTGATGAGGAGCTGCCTAATGAAGAGGAATTAGAAAGCCAGATACAGAAGTTCCACATGTGAGTGACAATAATAATAATAATATGTGTGTGTGTGTGATGTGCAGTCATGCTCTGGGGTACAGCCTGTCCCAACCTCCCTCTCTGTTGGCAGGAAAGCCATGCTTGATGATGACAAACGCCAGCTGCGCCTCTGCCAGGAGAGGTACCTCCTTGATGGGGACCTGCACAGTGATGGCCCTGGCAGGATGAGGAGATTCCGGTGGAAAAACATAGGTGCTGCTCTGATCCATAGCTTGTAGATGGGTGTGAAAGGTTGGGGAGAGAGTCTGGGTGTGAAATAGCACTGGATAGTCCTTCAGAAGTAAATAAACAAATCAGGTTGGGAGGGTCTGGTTTGGGGATTATTTTTTTTTTTTTACCTGTTTTATGCTTTTAAAATTGATACCTATTCTTTTTTTTCCTTGTCTAGATTATGCTTCACAGATGGACTTGTTCCAGAGAGATTCAGATAATGATGATGAAAGTGAGCAGTTTGATGAGACAGAGGTGAAATGGAGGAAAGAGCGATTTGAACGGGAGCAGTGGCTTCGTGAGCAGGTATCAGTTCCCTTCAGCTTTGCTCAGTCTTCCTCTGTGCCACTGCTAGATGTGAAATTGTTAGCTCCTCAAGTTAAACTCTGGAAAAAAGTACTGTTCATAAAGGTGTCTCTGTTTTTAAATTGTGAATTCTGCTATTTCTCTTCTTCCCAAATCGTTCAGAGAGAGAAGCTCATTTGGGAGAGGCAAAACAGCTGTGTTCTGAAACAGGTCCAAATGGGGATGATAAAGTGTCCAAGAAATTATTGCAATAAACTTTTACAGTAGAAAGTAAATAAAAATGAATATATAAATTTACTTAATGGAAAGATTTGGTCTACTTATAATAATAAATAACATTCATTCTTAATACAAACTTCTTCAGTTTTACCAAGTGTCTCCTCTCTGCTACAGAAGGAAAAAAATAAAGACCAGGAGGAGGAGGAAGAGGAAGAAATTGGTGAAGACAGCCAATTCATGAAACTTGCAAAAAAAGTAACTGCCAAGTCTCTCCAGAAGAAAGGTAAGCCTACTTTTATTGAAGGAGCAATCAGAGAAATAAACTTTAACTTCAGTCTTCACTAGTCATGGATCAGAAGACTCCTTTGACAAGTTTCCTGATGCCCATCCAAGCTCCTCTCTTCCAGAACTTGAAAAGCTGAAGGTATAAAAGCACTGAAGACAGAGAGCTGCTCATAAAAGAATTTGATGCAGTTTTTTTTCCCCTACAGAATTTTCTGTCTGTTGTAAATTTGAAGTTCTTTAGTTTTATTATAAAATTATATATCCCCTCAAGTGAGGGCCAGAAACTGACATTTCCCTCTTTGTCCCTGCTAGCAAGCCCAGCAGTGGTGGTACAAGACACAGCACTATTGCCCAGGAATCCCTTTGAAGCCTTCAGACCTGCCAGTGACCTCCAGGTTGGTAACTTCTGCAAAACAGCATTTTCAAGCTGCAGCTGTAGAACACAGCAAAGTCAGCTCCCCCATTTCTGGTTGGTGTGGGACTGAGTACCATTTTACTAGGGAGTCATTTTTCTATTAAGAGTAACCTGCTAAAGGAGCTGTCTTGTTGGTGCAACTGGTTTAACACAGCTTTTCTTTGTTCTTCAGATTAAAAATGGGTCTCTCTTGAACAGACCTAAAGCTGTCCTTCAGAAACTAGCAGCAATGTCAGATCTTAATCCCAATGCCCCACGGAATTCAAGGAACTTTGTCTTTCACACACTTTCCCCAGAGAAGAGTGAAGAGGCAAAGGAAAAAGCAAAGCTTCAGGTAAAGATTTGTGTGGAAGGTGCTGCCAGTTTGCAGTTTATCCAAACATACACCAAGCACTGCCAGGCAGATCAGAGCATTCCTGGTTTAACTGTTCTCTATGATTTCATCATTTGGCACTCACACCAAATAATTCTCTGATAACTCAGAATTTAAACTTTCTGGAGATTCTGGATGGTCTAATGTATCCTCCTGCCCTCCAGGTGAAGAAGAGAGGTCCCACTGCAGCAGTGATGTCTCTGGCCAAGAGGCCCAGGGGAGACAGCCCAGAGGAAACGAGTCAAAGCCGAAGCATTTTCCAGTACTTGGAGAGCTGAGTATTCCTGTTCAGGGCCTGAGGTTGTTTCTTGTCTCTTTGCCAGCTGTGGTTTGTTTGGCAAATCTGCCAGCAGCCATGGGGAAGGTGAACAGATTGCTGCACATTCTCCTGCTGCCACTTGACTCCACCAGTTGCAGTCATTTCCAGGCAATGGTCTTGTTCATTCCCCTTTGTTTTCTCTCTGTGCTCTGTGGCAAACGAGAGCACAAAACCCATGCTTGGTTTGGAATGAAATGGTCACTTGGTCTTTCCCAAGCATCAAGGAAGCTGGCACTGGGTGCTGTCCTTGCAGGATCACACTCTGTGCTATCTGAAAATGCCACTGGTGGCTAAAGCAGAGAGGAGGGAGGTAATTCTGTGGGTTTAGGTAAAAAGAGAGCAGGGGGACCTGTGGCAGGACTTGCCCTGTGCACACTTGCAGTCTGAAGGTGGCTGTGGCTTCCTCCAGTGTCCTGTATTCTCCCATGTTAAGTATTTATTAGCTTGGCATTTTAAGAAGCTCTAATTTATATTTGAAATGTACACTTTTAAAAAAGGTCCCAGGCTTTTGTGAGGCAGTATGATAAGGATTTTATTCCAGGTTTTTACTGCTGCTTGTATTCTTACACCTGTGTGTGAATATGTGTTTGTGTGGAGAGAGGAAAGAGTGTAAGAGATGTGGGAGAGGAAGAGGCAGGTGTTGGTTTTTTTATTTGGGGTGTTTTGGTTTGTTTTGGGTGGTGGAGAATGTTTTTATTTTTCTCAAATTAATACAATTAATACTCTGAAATCATCCATTTTGGGTTTTTCTGTGCAAGCTGCACTCATCTGGGAGAAACCATCCCTTTCTGGCCAGACAGTAATTAAAGACCTTCTCTAGAATGAGGAAATTGGATAATAAGGAACCACCATTCCCAAAACCTGAGACAGAATATACAGCATTTCTGATTACATGTTGAATGAGTTCAAATCCTGAGGATGCTGAGACAGTGGCCTGTCTCTCTAGGACTTGATGTCCCATACTCAGAGTACCAACTCTGTTGGAGAAATATCCCAAACTGTAAATTTTGTAACATCAAAAGCATATGCCTGGTGTGCTATGTGTAAAATAATTTACTGTACATTCTGTTTATAAGTAATTATGGTACTAATTGGAGTGCAACTTTACAATAAAACATGTTTTTAATTTTGGAGGCAGTTGGAATTAATTTACAGGGTTTCACTCAGCTGTGTTTGTGTTTGGGGTTTTTTCTTTTAAATGTTTGTCTATCTGTATCTTTTTTTTCATTGCTGCTTTTCTTTTGTAGCCACAACTAAGCCTTTTACTGGGAACAGCTGCAATAATATTGGAACAAAACAAAACCACCCCCCTGTGCTTACTGGAGTGTAAATTCTCAAGCCCTCAAGTCTTCCACTTAGGTTTGCATAAAATTCTTGGCCCTCAGAATATGTTTCTTTTTACTGCTTCAATAGTTTTGGGTTTGTTAGCTCCTAGACAAAACTTCCTTTATCATTAGCTCCAGGCATTCCCGTTTCAGTGGAGCAATTGAGTTTAGGTGTGGCTGGGAGGGGAGGCTCAGGGGAGGGAAGGAAGAAGGAAAGGTCATTTATCAGATGTTTCTGGGAGAACAACAGAACTGCAAGCAGGTAACTGAGCACCCAGTTAGTTCTCTGTTTGCACTGATTTGTCAGCTACACTGATTCAGCACAGATTTACTGGGCAAAAGCACTCGAAGCTGCAAAACTCGTCTTTTAATCTTGCTAATCGTGCCTGCCACTAGAGAGCAGCAAGAGAATGCCCTTGCTCTGGCAGAGGGGAAAGGGATTAAAGCTGGAATTGAGCTCTGGATGCCAGCGGAAATTCTCAGTTTTCCATGCTCTGTGGCATTGCAAAGGATTAAAGTTCTGTAGACCTATCACTGGCTTGTTTTTGCATTAGAAGGCAGTTTGAAGAGCACCTTGATCAGGCTGGCTTTGTCCTGGTGCTCTGGCTGACCTCTGCCACAGCCCTGGCTTGGGCTCCCTCTGCCCATTAGAATTTTCCCTTCAAAAGGTTTTCTTGTGCTGGAGCCAAGAGGAGAAGAATATTGCTGGGCCTGAAAAGCTGATAAATTAAAATACACAGAACAGGAAGACTTCTGGCTACTGTGGGTGAGTTTCCCCCCACCCACAGGAGTTGAGGTTTGCTGCACACTGCTGGGCAGCACCCCAGCAATTCCCTTCCAGAGCTGATCCCAGGGGCAGGAGAGGATCCAGAAGGGAGGAAGAGCCCTGGCTCTGGGCCTGACCCTCACCTCTGCCCCTCTCATCCCTCCCTGGCTCTTTCCCTCCTGGCACCCACTCCCAGCTCTGCCAGCTCATTTTCAAGTATTGATCCTGCTAACCTCTCCTCCTGGGGTGATGCTGGTGGGGAGAGGGAGCTCTTGGAACCTAAATGATAGTGAAGAAATTAAAAGAAAGGACTTAAAGCTGAGGAAGGAAGGGCCTTGGGTGTGTGTTAAAGGTTAACATTGCAGACACGTTTATAATCAGAGCTTGCTGCTGCATGGCTTCTCAGGGCTCGAGGCAGTCACTGAATTATGTTTTCTTTTCCTCTGTTCCTTTTTGCCAAGAGACTGAAAAGGGGAGAGGGAAAAAAAAACCAAAACAACCCTATTTGTTTGTCTTGTCTAATTTAATTTATGTTATTTATCATATAGACAGGTTATTTGGGAAACCAGATGGACCCAGGCTAAAATCATCTGTATTTCCAACATGTGAAAAATTATGTCAGAGTGGACACATGAGGAGCAGCGTGGTTTGTGTGCCCTGAGCACGTGAGCTCCTCCATCTCATCTGTCCTGGACCTTTAATCAGTCGTCCCAGACCCAAGAGGAGGGTTAAAGGACAGAGAAGCCCCCAGGCACGGGTGGATGGGGAGGGTGTCTGCTCCAGCAGCTCTGTCACTGTTATTTACCCACCCTGGCTTTCATCCTGCTCCTTCACTGCTGCATCCCTTCCCCAGGAGGGAGGAACAGGGCACAGTTTGGGCCCACGGAACCATCTTCAGCATGTGTTGGGCTTTGGAGGAGCTCAGGTGATGTTTCCAGCATCTTCTTTGGGTTCTCTTGTCACTGGGAGAGGAAAGGGGCAGAGCAGCAGGAGCAGGGGGGAGGGCTCTGGTCTGACAAATGGAGTGGGTAATTCCATTCCTGAATGACCTGAAATCAAATGGGGAGTGGAAACTGAGCAGAGATCTTCCCTCCTGGCTGGGCAGAGTCCAGCTGAGCTCCTGACACAGAAAATAGCTGTGGCTGAGACTGGCAGCAGGCTGGGTTTACTGGGTGACCTGTAAAGCAGAAGTTTCCTTCTGTATTAACTATTAGTCATTAATATTAATCATAACATTATGTGTGCTCTGTGGGGACAGATGTTCAGTCCTGGGGGGTTATTATTTTCTCTTGTATCATCCAGAAGCCCAATTTATGGCTAACTCCAGCTCTGCTTCTCCAGGCAGCAAGGTCTACACTAGCTGTAATTAAAGAAAATGACAGAAAAGGCTGCAGCACGCAGAGGGGGAAGGGTGAGAAGCAAACCTTACAGCTTTGCAAGAGATTAATTTTATTTTTAGCTAATTTTTTGTCCTCTGCTCCTCAAGGCTGTTTTCATGCAACATGCTCAGTGCTGTTTCCCTTACAGTGGCCCATTGATTTTCAATATTTGATGCTGCTCCTGCACACGGTGCCCTTGGGAAAAGCCTCAACTTCTCAAAATTAAGCAGAGGGCTGAAGCCTCTGCAGGGTGGCTCACCCAGGCACCCCATAGCAGCATCCCAGTTCAGGACCCACTTAAAAAAATGTAATTTAAGCCACACACCTACCTGCCATGTGTTCCCTATTTTGTACAACATCAGGGTGATGCTCTCAGTACAAAGTTCTGAGCCAGGTATCTGGAGGGGGGAAGATGATCTCATGGGCCTTATTTTGGTAGCCTTCACTCCACCTCTGGGGTTGCTGAGTGTGTGATCTTGGGGAAAGGGATGACATGAGCCCCAAAGTATAACAGCTCCTGAGGTGGACAGCCCCCTCCCTGTCTGCTGAACAAGGGAAAAGAAAAGGAAGGAAGAAAAGATTAGATGTGGTCTATGCAGCTGACAAAGACCCCTGAACATCTGCAGGGGGCTGGAGGAGCTGGCTTTGATATTCAGCCCCCAAGAAGGACCCAAATCTGAACCCCACTTTGACTACAGCCTGTCCTCACTGCTGTACCCAGAGCCAGGGGCAGGGAAAGAGCAGAGGGGGTGTCCCCAAGTTCCTGCACCCCCAAAAGGTGCCTGGGACTGAGGGAGAGGAGTTGCAGAGACCCCTTCATTGCCACAGGGACCCCCTTGCTGCCTGGCTGGGGTTCTGTTCTGTCCCCTGGGCTGCTCTGGGGGTCCCTGTGCCTCCCCCTCCCCAGGCAGGCACAGAGCAGGGTGAGCATCCCTTTGGCACTTTCCCACCCCTTCCCCAAGTCGCCATGAATAAATCATTGTTTTATTAGAGAGAAGCAGCTGCTTTTTTTCTTCATCTGGGTTTGTTGTTTTTTTTTTTTCTCTCTCCTCTCCATACCCACCCCAGCCCTTTGGCACATGCTCGAACGCCGCAGCCCCATTGAGGGCCCCCGGAGCACAGCAATTGATACACAGAGCTCCCCAAATCCTATTCAGGGCCCTCTTTTCTGCACGAGCAGCCTCTGAACAGCTCATTCACTGCTCTTTTTGTGGCCGGGGTTAAGTGGTTAAGTGTGTGTGCATCCCATAAAAGGCTTTAACTCCATGAAAAGTTATATTTACATTGTAATCACCAAAGAACTGTTTAGGCAGTCAATGGGGGGGGGAGAAGGGGGATGGAGGGGGCAGCGCTGGCAGGGGGCTCGGCGGCTTCCCCTCACCTCCCCGCTGATCCCCCCGCAGCAGGATATTTGTGGGATTATGTCCCCCCCACGCCAGCTGCCGGGGGGCTGCGGGAGCCCCTGCTCTTTGTCTTGGTGTGGGCACCCTCCAGCAGCACCCAGCAGCACCCAGCATCACAGGGACACCTCCCGGGGTCCCACTGCTCCCTGCACAAAGGCACCGAGCCCCCGTTACCCCCCCAAAGTCCTTCCCAGCCAGCCCCCCCCCCCCCCCCGGACCCCCTGCCTGCCAAGTGCGAGCTGAAACTGTATCACCTTAACGAGATTAATTGAGCACAGCGGAGAATGGCACAAGAGAAATTAATTCACCCAGCGCCAGGCGAGGGTTTCCCCCTCCACCAGGAGCAATTTCCACGTAATCAATTAGACGATGTTCCAACTGATATCCCCGTCGGGGAACGCGCCTGCCCTCCCCACGCGGGTGTGAATATTCATAGCAGCCACGCTAAAGAGTAAATGCAGCAGAACTCTCCCCCCCACCCAACCCTGTGTTCCCCTGCGAGCCCCCTGGGGGGTTCGCCCTGGAGGGACCAGCACCGGTAGAGCCTGTGGGAATGGGATCCTGCATCCCAGTGGGCACAGGGGTGGGATGGTATGGGATGGGATGGGATGGGGTGGGATGGGATGGTGCTGCCCTCTGCCACGTGCCAGAGCAGATCCCTGCTGGGAACATTTTCAAACCACCCTGGTCCCATTGCAAAGGGTGCAGGGTGAGGTGGCTTCTGCTGGTTGGGCACTGCCACCAGCCCTGGGTGCTGGAGCAATGGTGCAGGGGATGCGTGTGCCTCTGTCTGTCCTCCTGCTGTGTTTGACTCTGCTGGTGAAGAACGGAAATTAAAATGGTTTTACAGTTATCAATTACACACTCCCACTTTTTTCTGGTGCCTAGTGTGAGCTTTACGATAGAACCAGCTACAAAGCGTTTTACTGCCCCCTCCAGCCCTATGGAATGGTAATTAAAAGGCTGAAGGGGCTGGGTAAGCAGCAGAGGTGATTTTTTCCCCAGTGGGCAAACCCCTCCCATGGATGGGGCTCAGCTCCAGAATGGCCTGAATGATCATTTTCCCCGATACAAGCTGGGACACGGGATCCCAGTGCCCTGGGGTATCCCTGTGCTGGCACCACCAGTCTTTCCAGTGTCACCTGGCTGGAACCTGTGGCACTGCCACCAGCACCGGTACCAGCACCAGCCCCTTGCATCACTGCAGGGTTTTATTTTCCCTCTGGTTTTGGCTCCCGCCTGGATTTCTCAAAGAGCTCCAGAGCAGCCAGTGCCCTTCCTCCCCCGGCCAGCGCACATTGTTCAAATTAGTGCCTAAATGAAAGGATATTGTTGGTTCCTGTTGGGAGATAATAACCTCGGTAGCGGAGGGAATTTCACCCATGCAGAGAGAATTTCCCGGACTGCTCCCGCCAGCAGAACCCCGCGCCGGGCTCTGTCTCGCCGGGACCCAAACAGCTTGATGGGAACGGACCCGCCAGGAAGCGGGGGTTTATCTTGGCATACCGCTCTAATTGCTGAAAACTCCACTTTCTGACCTCAAAAACGTGCCACTGCTCCCTGCCTGGCACGGGGGGCACCGACGGCACGTCCGGGATCAGCACCGAGACCAGAGGAGCCCTGCAGGATCCTGGTGTCCCCCTTGCTTCCCATCCCTCTGCCCCTCACAGAAACACTGAGACCCCCCACACCCTCCCGTGGAAAAAGAGGAATAAAGAAAGAAAATTAACCCAACCCTGGAATTCCAGCTTTGCTTTTTTTATTAAAAACCAGAAGATGTCAAGCACACAGAAAATGTCCTTTTTGGCTCAAAAGGTGCCTTCTGGCCTAAAGGATTTTGCTGTGGGGGAGACTCAGCTGGACACCAGCACCACACCAGGTCTGGCACTCTGTCCCCAGCAATGGCACCCCCAACCTGTGCCACAGCCCACAGCAATACTGGTACTGGTACTGGTACTGGTACTGGTACTGGTACTGGTGCTGGTGTGGGGAGGTGGGAAGCTCTCCAGGACCCCACTGCCTCTCACCCTGCATGCAGCCCCTGCCTGCCACCAGCCCACCTGGCTGCATTATGGACAGACAATTAATTCTACACTCTGAATTTTAATTTTTTTCCACCAGATTTGCTCTGCTTGAATTTTACCAGATGTTTTGACTTGCTATAGGTGAAGGGGAACCTTAGGAAAAAAAAAAAAAAAAAGCCTAAATGTTTTTTGATCAGAGCTTGTTCAAAGTTCTCCAGTGGAGCAGTTTCCACATCAGAAAATTCTGACTCTGCACAATCAAACCTTTAATTTCCAAGGATGCAATACAAAAGGATTCCTTCAGGTTAGGATCTGTTGGAGTTATTAATCAAAGCAGAGCAGCTGAAGTGAAACCTTTTATCAAACCTTGTGACAAAGGGATAAATTAAAGCATTTATGGAATGTATCAGATTTGTGTCCAAGACTGAAATTTCAAAAATCCCAAAGTTTTCTGCCTTATGAGGTCCAAATGTGGAGCCTTTCTGTTCCAGGACAAGTGTGCAGCAGCCAGGGATGCAGGGAGGGACAGGATGGTGTGGCCACTGCTGAGAGCCCGGTGCTGCAGGACCTGGTGGCTGAGGGAGGACCCTGGGACAAGGATGGTGCTTCCCAAGTGGTCCTGGTGCCCCATTACACCAGCACTTCCCAGTTAATTTCACCAGCCCATCCCTAAGGGAAGTTTTAGCTTCTGGTGAGGCAGCACAACCATCCCCAAGGCCACAGGGAGCTGAGCCCAGCTATGGATGTCAAATGATGGAAAGATTTCATTTAGCACTGCTGCCCTGGCACAGCTGGTGGACAATCATCAAAGAAAAAAAGATACACTCAAACATACAGGGTGACTTTCATCCCCAATCCCTGCAGACAGACAAATCCACCAGCTGGTGAACTCTGTAGCCAGACCTGGAGAGGCCCTGAGCTGGGCTTGGGATGCTGCCCATGGCTGGAGCCAAAGCAGGGACCCCAAGGTAGGACCCATCCCATGGCACAGGGAGGTGACACCAAGGGGCACAGCCACCCAGAACCACTAGCTCAGGCAGCGAGCACCCATCCTTCCCCCTTCCTCTCCATTTCCCAAACAATTTCCTAGTCCGCCCTTTCTGTCTGGAGTTTATTAGTGATTCACAGGCCAAGAGGAAATGGTGATTTTTGGGTTCTGTTCTGAGGGAAGGGGTGGAGTCAATATTCTCCTTCTGTGGCTCAGCAGCCAATAAACCCCAGAGGAAATGTTTGCAGACGCCAGCTCTGCTTTCTTGGCAGAGCACATGTCCAAGAGCAAGACCGACCCTTTTTCTTTTTTTTTTTTTTTTTTTTTTCCGGAGTCAGGGAAGCAAAGGGGAAGGAGGGGGTGTCCCTGGGCACAGGTGCTTTGATGGGGGGAGCATGGGAGCCATCGGTCCATGGCATCCCCAGCTGACCCCACACTGGGTCCCAGTGTCTGCTGGGTGCTGGGAGAGCTGCTCCTGCCCAGGGACTCCCCTGGGACCCCTCTGCCATCCCCCCATATTTACCAGGGTGTGTTTACAATTACACCCAGCGTGGAGCCAGCAGTGGCGGCCGAGTCAGCAGCGGGGCAGGAGGGGGTTGGAGGTCAGCACGCTGTTTACTTTAATTTCTCTGAGAGCTTTTTGGGAGATTTCCCTCCTCCATTATTAAACTCAGATGAGACGCTGGGGAGGTTAGGTCGCTTGTGGTTCAAGGCACTTTTTTCTTTTATAATTTTTTTTTTCTTTCTGTTTTCACAATGTTTCACCCTTAACTCTTTCGGGACAGGGTTCCCCATCTCAGCACCAGGGTCCTGGCTGAGCCCACTGGTGGGATGGTGGCTCCAGGGTGACCTGTGTCCTGGGCATCATGGGCACATCCTGTCCATGGCCATCACTTGCAGGAGGGTGGGAGGTGGGAACCTCTGGGAGCCTAGTGAGGGGAGGAATGTCTGTGACATGGGGCTGAGCTCCTTCTGGGATGGATTTTGTCCAAAGCCTGAGGCAGGATGCATGGGTCAGAGGGACAGGGGCAGATGAGGAGCAGATGGCAGCTCTGTCCTGTTCATGGAGCCAGGTGCTGGGGCTGAAGGACAATTTCCACCACAGCCACTGCTGGGGCTCTGCTGGTGCAAGGTGCAAGCAGTCATGGAAGTCATGGAAGGTGGCAGGGAGACAAGGAGAAGGGTGCTGCACCCAGAAACCTGCTTTAGGTGCCAGTGCCTTCTGAGCAGCTCTGTAGGGTCTGTTTATCTCTCCCAGGATGCCCAGCTCCAAAACCCCAGCACACTAGGTCCTACACTCAGTCTTAAATGATTTTTAATTTCCTAGAGGCAGAGCTTTTAATTTATTTCTGGAGCAAAGCAGGGGAAGGAGAGGGGAAGACGACTCTGAAATCCATTGCTAAGCTCCCTCCACTGCCAAACCTTCCCATTCCCCCTGCCCCAAAGGCATCAGCCGAGTCCTCCCCATGTCCCCACATCCCCACTGAGACACAGACCCCTGCAAACGCTGCTCCCAGCTCCCTCCATGAAGCTGACACCGACTCAGCTCCCGACATTTGGGGAGGAACCCCCCGAAGGTGTCAGAAGCTCCTGCCAGGGCAGCAGCAGCTCTGATGCAAGCTCCAGCTCGTCCACACCCTCTGGCCCCGCAGGAATTCCCAGGGTGGGGAGGAATAAAGCTGAGAGAGGAGCAAACGCTTCTCCTGCCCAAACTTCCACTGGTCTTGGAGCTTTCTCCTGCTTGTTGAAGTCTAAACCAGTGCTGGAAAAGGCCCGTGACAGCTGTGTCCCCTCCCAAGGAGAAGGTCCCCGAATGGATGAACCTTTCCTCCTCTTGGTGACCAATATTGTGTTCTGCTCTGAGCTCAGGGCCTGAACAGGAGTGCAACACACCCCAGCACTAAGCAGCAACCACCGTGCTCAAGGCAGCGCCGAGCTGTGCCCATTGTTTGCCCAAACCCTTTTGTCTCCCCAGCCCATTCTCAGACGCGTCTGAGTTGGATTCTGCCTTTCCTGTGGGACAGGAGGGTTTTGTTTCTTTCATCTCGGGCTTTCCTAGGAGCAGTGCTGCAGCTCATGTGCCCAGTTCCAGCTCTCAGTTCCCACCCCACCAATTTCTCCTCCATGGAGGTGTTGAAGCAGCCCGGAGCAGGAGGGGCTGTTCGGTGCCTGCCAGGCAGATGGGAAGTTAACAGAACCTCCTTATCAATTATTAGTGTTATTCCACTGCCCCAAACCCATCTGATGTCATGGGGGAACATCTGCTTTCAGCATTTCTCTCCCACATCCCATCTCCAGCAGTCCAGAGCCTCAGAAAGAATCTTTGTTCATCCTGACAGCACCTCACTCCCCTCCTCCTCTTCCTCTGGGGTAGGTGGGGGACCTCTTGCTGGGGAGACTTTGCTCAGGGTGAGCTTGGGCTGCAGAGTCCTTGGGGTGACAGTGCTGTGCTCTTGCCACGACTGTCCCAAAGCTACCAGGAGACACTGGTGAAGGCCACACCAAGTGTACCGAGCAGGAGGGGCAGCTCTGTGAGTAACAGGGGGTCTGCAGCCCCCCAGCTGCCTCCACCCCAGCTCCCAGCTCCCACCCCAGCTCCCAGGGTGCAGCTCCCTTGCTCCCCAGCCCCACAAAGCCTCTTTATCTCCTGAAATGCTCACGGGGCTCCATGTGACCCACTGCACCAGCCCAGGCTCCTGGGAGCACTTTGATGTTGCTGAGCCTTTTCCTTTCCCAGCATCTGGACACCCTGGCTCTAACCAAGGGGAATAAAGGCCCCATTGAGAGTGGGGGTCCCACTGCTCCCCTCATCCCCGTGTGACCTGCTGAGGCTCCACGGGACCAAGAGGGCAGGGGCTGGGAAGGAGTCAGTGTGTCTGTGGTGGGATGCACCCACATGCCCTCAGCCTGTCCTGCTCCCACAGAGTGGGGCTCCATCCCACAGCCCTCTTGGAGCCTTCTTTCTGGCTGGGCTGACACTGGTGGGAATTTCCCTGATCAGGAGATATTCCCTGTGGGATGGTATGGACATCCCACACACATCAGTGTGGCTCCTATGGAGCAGTGTACAGACAGGCATTGATGTGCTCGCTGGGGGCACAGTCTTGTCCCTGTTCCCCCGAGCATCCCTGTCCCCTCTGCAGCATCCCTATCACCCCAAACACCCCCTTCCCCCTCCAAACATCCCCATCCTGCTTCGGAACAGCCCAATTACCCCCTAAACAGCCCCATCATCCCCTCAAACACCCTTGTCTCCCCTGAGCAGACACCCCCTCTCAGCAGCCCCGTCCCTCTCCGAACACCCCTGCCCCCCCCCCCCTCGCATCCCCGGTCCCCCAAAACACCCCCGGTCCTCCCCCCCACAACGTCTCTCTCCGGAGCACCTCCGGTTCCCCCCTGCCCCCGCGGCCACCCCCATCTCCTCTTCCCATCCCTGATCCCCTTATCCTCACCACCCCTCCCTCCCCCCCTCCAACCTCCCTTCGTGTCCCCCCCCCGAACACCCCCGGGTCCCGTCGGAAGTGCGGCCCTGACGCCGCTTCCGTTCGCGGCGGCGGCTGCGGCGGCATCGAACCGAGCCCGGGGCGGCGGTGAGTGCTTCCCACAAACCCCCCCCTCCTCCTAACACGCTTTCCCAGGGACCCCCTCAACCCCCCCCCAGCCAGGATTAGGGGCTCAGGGGGTGCAGGGGGGGCTGCTCATCCTCCCATCAGGGCATCCCCCAGCCCCGCCGGTGCGCGGGGAGGGGATGCGGGGGGGGCGGGTGATGTTCGCGGTTCGGGGGGGTGGGGGCAGCCCCTATTCGGGGGCTCCCGAAGGCCTGTCTCCCCATCCGAACCACGCAGATCGGCGTTTGGGTCGTGGCTTGGCCCCTGACTGTGTCTTTCTTGTAGACAAGACCCCGGCGAGATGTTTGCTCCGGCGAACGCCCCGTTCCGACAAGGTCGGGGGGGTCCAGTGGTGGGTTCGGCTGTGCCGGGGACAGAGCAGGGTCAAGATTCCAACTCCAACTTCGTGGGAGAGATGTGTGACAGCAACGAGAACTGGAGCTGGCCCATCCTGGGGTCCCCACAGGAGGAGGGCTCCAGCCAGAGCGAAAACACCGCAAATCCGACCCATAATCTGCTGTTATTAATGCAGAGACAGATGGTCCAAGGACGTTTTAGGGACATTGCTCCAGGCTCGGGCCCCGTGTGGCCACGGCTCCCTGAGCCGGGGGTCCGCAGCCCCCCTGAGGGAGCAGAGGTCGGTGGGGCAGGGGTCCAAACCACCACCAAGGAGCCATCTGGAGGATGCAGCAAGACCCCCAGCTCCCCCGGGGAGGACAATGGCTATGCCAGCAGCTCCCTCAGCATCGACAGCCCCGATAGCGCCTGTGGGAGCTCCTGGGACCCTCCCACCACCGCCCCCCACCCCAGGACCCCCCTCCAGCTGGAGACCACCGAGCCTGGGACCTTCTTCCCAGCGCTGGTGGAGGCCGTGCAGCACCTGCAGGACAAGGAGCGTTTCAAGGAGCAGGAGAAGGAGAAGCACCACATCCAGCTGGTGATGTACCGGCGCCTGGCCCTGCTGCGTTGGATCCACAGCCTCCAGCAGAAAGTTGTGGACCAGCAGAACCGCCTGCAGGAGAGTTTTGACACCATCCTGGACAACCGCAAGGAGCTGATCCGCTGCATGCAGCAGGGCCCGGCCAGCCTGGCCACCCCCAGCCCCTGAGCCATCCCCCTGCCTCTCACCTGGGAGCCCACCCTCTCCTTCCCATCTCTCTCCACCTGAGAGCCCCTGAGGCATCCGTCTCCCTTTTGCTCAGCACAGGAACTCGTGTCCCTCTGCTCCACGTCCCACCAGCCTGGGGACTCAGTGGTGTTGGGCTGGGTACACCTCAGAACCTTGGGGTTTGCTGAGTCCAACTCATCTTTTAAATCAAAGCTTTGCAGATAAGATCTAAACCCATGCAGAGAAAAAATCATTCTGAAAAGTGACCTCAGAATGCTTAAAAATAAATGTGTCAGCTGGTTCACATCCAATATATATATTTATATTTTAGACTCAGCATTAGAGAAGAGTTAGGTTAGACTTTCCCTCACAGCCAGTGTATATGTGCACACATCTGTCTGTCACAGGAGATGCTTTAACACGGTGCATGATCAGGAAGTTGTTTACAAAGTTGTGCTCTTGGTGTTTATATTAATTTATCGTTTGAAAGCAAAGAGATTATTTTTTTTTCCTAACCTGCATTTTATTCAGTGAAGGCCACATACAGAATATAAATAGAGGTTTTCTTAGGTAGGGATTCAGAAGGAGATGCTGTATATTTTGCTGTGTTTTACCAGGTGTTTCTGTGCCATGTACTCCAGTGAAGGTGCTGATGTGCAGGAGCAGCACTGGGTGGTTCTGCTGCCAGCTGGGGCTCCCCCACCCAGCTCGATGCTGCTGCGTGGAAAACAAATCCCCACAGCTGAGCCCACCAGTTCCAGCACTGCCTCCTGTCTCCTATCCAGACCTGAAGTCATGGGCATGTTGCACACCTTAATAAAAGCCTTGGAGGTGCAAGAGGTGAGCCTGGAGTGCATTTTTTCCTTTAATGCCCTTCACAATACCCATGCACAGAGTCGAGGGCTGGGGACTTGGCCCCCTGCTCCCATCCTCCCATCCCTGCTTCCCTGGGCACGCAATGTGCTGGGCCAGCACCAGCACATTTCTTTAGATGCATGTTAAATTTAAAAGCCTTTTTTTTTGGCTTTTAAAAACTGAAGTGTGACTCTGCTCCCATCTCTCCCCGTGGCCATGGGGTGGTGGGGAGCTGGTGCTGGGCTGAAGGATTTAACCCCCCACCCGTGGCTGGAATTGGGGGGCAGAGGTTTGCTGCCCTGCCCCATGACCCTGGCTGATGGGGAGGGCAGATAAAAACACCTGAGTATTGACCCAAGGGTGACTTTGCCTCAGGCCTTGCAGAGATTAACCAGAGATGAAAAACCCAAGCTGGAGGAGTCCTTTGAACCTTCCTTCACCTTTTTTATTCACCTCCCTTCCTGCTTCTCCTTTACAGCCCTGGAATCTGTGGGAATTTAAGGGTGCCAGAGCCTCTCTTGCAGATGCTGGGGATAGGAACTCACCCCTCCAGCAGAGCTTTCCCAGCCCTGCTGGGTTCATGGCTCAGGTTAAGGCTGTTTCCCACCCTGGCTCCAGCAGGTTCAGGGCAACACGAGACCTCCTGGCCCTGCAGAGAGACCCAGCCATTCTCTGTCTTTGTCCAATGCTTTACAAAGCATAACAAATAGTTATTTCCAAGGTAAATATTCTGAAAATAGGGATTATTTGCTAAAAATATGAAAGAATAACTGCAGGAGGACATCAAAGTGGTGGATCTGCTCTGCAAGCATGGGCCTTCCTCCCTGGGACCCGAGAGCTGCTCTGAGGTGCCTAGACCTGGTTTGCAATATCAGCTGCAGAGTCTTTTTTCCACCCCCATCTCTGGTGACCAAATGAGATTTAGGAATGACTTAAAAACAACTGTGAGGGGGAAAACTAAAGATAAAGAGCCAGAAAGCTGCAAGGATGGAGAGCTGGGCCCTGGGGACAACAGGGATGTGCCCTGGGACCTCACCAGGAACGTCTCCATCCTCAGGGATTTCCAGTCCTTGGAAAATAAGGGTCTGGATCTCACTGGGGATGGCCCCCAGCACACAGGGAAATGCACTGCAGACCTCCAGGCATGGGAGCTTGAGTTTCCCTGGAAGGCAGACAGGACCCTTTGTTTTTAAGGTCCCCTCTGAAAGTTTTCTGTTATTGTATTAAATCCCTGTAACGCTGGACTTGTTTTACTGTGCAAAGCAAGATTTGGCAAACATTGTCATTCTTTGAAAGTTAAAATAATAGTGCTTAAAGAAAAAAAAAAAATCAAGTATTTATGAAGCTTTGGAGGGAAATATTTTACCTTGTAATTTGAATCCATTCTAATTCATGCCAGTATTTTGTGGGCTTAAAAAAAGTCTTTAAAAATAGAATTGAATGATGAGATAACTCGTGCCATGAAAGTACAAAAGAAAATTAATCATCTTGGGCCATTAACATGCAGAGATCCAGACTGGGACACACTTAAAGCATTCTGGGATCCCCTCTTTATTGTTTCTCAGAGACTTCCAGAGCTCCCTTTTTTTCCTTACAGTGGGAAAAGGGCTTTTGGCTGGCAGGGTGAGCCCAGCCGGAGCTGCTCCTCTTGCCCCAAACCCTGCACCCCAGAGCATCCAGCACGGGGTCCCACTGCTCAGCCCCTATAGGATCCATACTGCTGCTGCCTGGGAGGTCCAGGTGGTTGTTGGGTTGCAGAGGGGCTCATGGGACCCTGGCACAGCCCTGTGTGGGTCCCCCTCACCCTGCCTTGGATTTCTCTGTTTTCCAAAGCTGTTTCCCACTCGTCCTTTCCAGCAGTGGTTGGATGGGCAAGACCCTGAGTGCTGGGCTCTGCTGTGGTATCTGATGGAGCTGCTGTTCCAGCCTCCCTTCTTTAATGATTCCCTTTGAAATGTTGTTGCTTCCGCACATCCCCCTTCGGGGTAGAATATTAAGCAAGAGCAACTCGGCTGGAAATTCAGATTGTTTTCGTGTCTGTTTTCATTTACATTTTAATGATGGAGAAATCTTAGAAATCGGGCTATTTGCAGCATGGCTCCTTAAAAGAAAAGGAGAAGGGGTAAAAAAAAAAATCACCTGCAACCATCTAACTTTGACCATCTGCAAACAGCACCCGGAGCTGGGGACCACCAACAGCTTCTTGCATTAAAATGCTTTTTGTCCCCTTTCCCTGCCCGGGCAGCAGGGAGGTCAGTGTGCAGGAATGGACTCAGGGGCATCACTGCCATGGCAGGGGCTTTGCCCAGGTGGGACACCAGGGTGCTTTGGGTGCTGGTGAGGGGGATGTGGTGCCAAGGGGTCAGTGGGTGAGTACTCTTGGTTTGGGATGGTTGAGTGCTGGAGCCAAGGGGTGCTGAGTGCTGCTCCAGGAGGAGGAGGAGAAGGCTCCAAGATGTGCCCAGGTCCCATTGCCCACCTTGGGCAGAGGTTGGGAGGATTTTCCCACAGAGTTCACCCCCTGTGGCAGAGCCCCATCCCAGGAACAGGCCACACTCAGCTTCTCACCGGCAGCCCAGGGCTCCTCGGGATCCAGGCCTCCCCGAGAAAACAGCTGGGAGTAACAATCATGAGAAAAGAAGCAATAAACTCGGTTATTCTTCTGCCGTTGAGGCCAATCAAGCTGCAATGAGAGCCCCAAGGCCAGCTGTACATCATTATTTCATCGTGCTCCTGGATGATGTAGCTGCTGTCTGGCTGGGGGGAACGCTCCCTGGGCTGCAGCATCAGCGCTCAGACACCCCCAGCCCTGCATCCATGGGCTGGGATCCCAGAAGCCTCAGTGCTGCACTTTATTCCTCTGAGGGGATAATAATCTGAGTGCCCCGTGAGCTGCCTGGCTCTGAGTGTTTGACTGAGGGCTTAAAAACAAAGGTTCTGCTTGGATGGCCATGAAATGCCCACCCAGCCCCAAACAGGGCTCACTGGATGCTTTGGGTCAGGATGGGGACACGACCCCTACTAGGGCTGCCACATGTTGGGAAGGGGACTAAGGGATGCTCAGGAGGGGCTCTGGCTCAGCCAGGACACATGTGGCACTGTGGCATGGCCACTGCCACCCCCTGCAGAGCCAGACCCTGGGGACACCTCAGCCCAACTGGAAGCTGCAGCCCCCCAGGGATGGACCACCAGGGTCTGGAGTGCAGGGGGGCTGTGGGCATTGGGAGGCTCAGACCTTATCTGTGTTCAGACTGAAACCCACCCGCTGGCCCTGAGCAGCACCTTGACTGCTCTCACAGCCTCTATCTCTGTTTTCCATCTTGGAATCTCCATTTTGCTCAGTCCTGCCTTAATTTCTCTGCATTTGGGACAGGACCTGGAGGGCAGAGGCAGCTTCCAGCTCCCAGCCATGGCTGTGTTTTGCACCCAAGCAAGAAAACAAATAAAGGCATTTGGCTTTTTCTAAGCCCAGGGAGGGCTCAGATAATTTTGGTTTTTTCCACCCCTGCCCTGCCAGTGGCACCATCTCTATTTTCAGGTTTGATGATGCCAGCGAGCACCGAGCTGTGGCAGGCCCTGGGCAGCAGGGATCTGAGCACTGCCCCGGCCCTTTCATCTGCTGAGCTGCCCCACATTTGATTTCTCAAGCCATCCAAAAACTTTCCAAGGTGGAGAGCTCCAAGCAGACTTCCCCATCCCCTTTGTTTTCCCCAGGAGGGTGAGGAGGGGGATGCAGAGCCCTGGCAAACCCACCGAAACCCGGCAGATAAGACGAAGGCGTGGAGAGAAATTGAAACTTTTTAAAAATTCATGAAAAACGAGGAATACAAAGACGAATTAAGAGAAGCCAGTAGCGTTGGGCTGAGTCTGTTTGGTGTTGATACTGAGCAGAATTAAGCCACACTGGTCTTTCTTGTGGCCAGAGGGTAGGAAAAGGGCTCCCAGTGGAGAGGACCCAGCCCGGTGCTGGCGATGCTGAGCAGGGATTGATAACCCAGCACGGGGGGGGGCTCTGCCGGATGCTGCTCCGGGCCCAAAAGCTGCATTTATCCCAGTGATAGCAGCCAAGCCAATGCTGCAGGCCTTGGGGGTAAAAAAGGCTTAAAAACCCATCCTTCATTCATCAGGCAGCTGAGACAGAGAGGGGGAAGAGGGGGGGCAAAAATAATGGAGAATGAATTAAGAGTTGGGGGAAACAAGGCAGAGGGGATGCCTTGGAAAGAGGCAGCCCTGTCCAGATCTTTACTCCAAAAACCAGCAGTGGGCAAGAGACTGGGTGGGGAAATGCCCACCCCACACTGTCCCCAGGAGGGGATCAGGATATGTCCTTGAAACCCAGGTGAGATAGATGTCCCTTCCCAATTCCCATCCCTGCCCAGTCCCTGAGCCACCTCTGTGGATGCTGGTGGGCAGGGGGGCAGAGGTGGGTGCTGAGGTCTGGGGTCCCTGTGCCCACCATCCCCCTCCTGCACTTCAGCAACGTTGGACAGCTACTGTTGGAGGGGGAGAAGGGTCATCAGTCACTTCTTCTCCAACAAATAACACAATGTGACAGCAAAAGGCTGCTGAGCATGGGGAGAGGGGCTGCATGCAGAAAGAAACCTGCCATGCAGAGACAATGCTGCCTGACAGCACAGCAGAGCAGGCAGGGAGCTGCCAGGCTGGGGTGGGCAGTGGGAGGGGATGGGGGGGTCTCTGGGCTGGACACACTCATCACTGGGACATGCCAACATGCTGCAAGTCCTGCCTATGGACTTGACCATGGCTGGCCTCAGAGCAGATGCAGAAATCCCACTCTCTCTTCCTCTCCATGGGATCAGAGATCTCAGGTACATTCCTGAACCTTCCAGACCCCAGGGAAAACCTTCTTGGGGTGCTGGGAATGAGGTGTTAGTACTCCAGGATGTGCTGGTCACCCAGCTAAGGAGCAGAACTGCCACCCCACAGCTTCTCCCCAGTGATGAGGGAATCTCTTGCCAAGTTGCTTCATAGGTTGCAAAGCACTAGGATTGCACTCTGGAAATAATTCTAATTAGGCATGCGTGTAATTACAGATATTTTATCCAAACGGGAGGAGCTGGAACATCTCTGGGTAGTGAGGGAATCATTGTGCTAGATGCAAAGTGGGAAGCAATGTTCTGGATGGGGGACAGGCTCATCACCCCAGCACCATCCTGCCCACCCTGTCCTGGGCTGCCCAGTGGCACAGTGTGACAGGAGATGTCCTGAGCCTATGGCACTGCCTTGGGCATTCCAGCCAAGCTGTGTCCTGCCTCCCAAAGGCAGAGCCTTCACCCCTCTCCTTCTCTGCTGTCCACAGACGTGGTACATCATGGAGGGACAGCTGCCCACCAGGGACATCTCCCATCCTGAGTGCTTGGAGATGGAGATGGGACTCGTGTCCCAGCCTGCTCATCTGTCACCTCTACCCAAGCTCCGTCAGAGAACTTCCTCTCCATCATTCAGTTTTCCCCCTCTCCCTCTAACTTCCAGGTTATTTATTCCAGGGTCGGGCAGGAAGGGTCTGAAGCTGAGCTGCAGTGAGCAGTGCTGCATCTCATGTCTGGAGGACGAGGCTGGGACAGCTCCTGGGATGGGACCTGGCCATCCTTGGGGAGGCCAGGTCCAGAGATGGGATTAGAGGTGTGAGAGGTGTCCTTTGGGCCAGCTGAGCTCCTCCAGGCCAGCCCTGCTCCAGTGCAGCTTTTCCATGCCCTGGGTTGTTTGGTTTGGTTTGTTTTTTTGTTTTGTTTTGGGTTTTTTGGCTTGGAACCAGCCCGATCCACCAAGTTTTGCATGATTTGCTGCCGGTGGCTCCAGGCTCTCCAGAATCTCAGCCTCTCAGCTCGTGCCAGGCGTCTACCACCGGCACCGGGGCTGCCAGAATTGCCCGGAGGCTGCGGGGAACCGGGCCTGAGCTTCGTGCTCGGCACCTGGCCCGCGGTCCTGGGGACAAGGTGGGGACGGAGCCCGGGGCGAGGGCTCGGCCCCGGAGTTTGGGCTGCGTGCGGAGCGTGTCGGAGCAGATTCCCCGCAATGAAGGTGAAACTCGCAGGGAGCTTCCCTGGGATGGGAGGCAGCCCCTGGAGCTACCGTTCCTCAGGAATTACCCGGCTGATTAATCTCTCCCGAAGGGACTGGTGATAAATGAAGCGATGCCGGGCAGCGGGGTGGGATGGTTTTGGAAAGAGTGGGCAGGGATGGATGCTCCTCTACCCCGTGCTGCGTTCTGGGCTCTGTGCGGAGCTGGCCTCGCCTCAATCCATGCCACCAGCCCGTGCCCAGCTCCTGCTCTTCGGGATGCACCGGGAGAAGGTCATCTGTGGCCACTCGAGGGGATTTGGGGACGGGGCTTGGAGCCGGGATGGCTCCGTGCAGGCGGAGGCCGGGGGTGCTGCTGCTCTCAGCTGCGTTTGGTGGTCCCAGCGTGTACCGGGGGCTAATGCCTGTGAAGAGCAGATTTATTTCTGCCTACGTTTCATATTCTTCACGCTCCACGGTGGGAGACAAAAGATCAGCTCTTCAATGGAGTCCTAAGAATAAACGTTAAACCTCATCAAATCCAATCCGGCAATAAAAATTGCCCGAACAAAAGGCCGGGGGCTAAGGGGTGGTGGCGGGGGGCTTTTCGCCACCATAACAAGTTTTCACAAGACTGTTTATCCGCACAATTTGGAACGACACTTAAAATCTCTAATCCCAATAGGCATGAAAGTGCTTGTCCCGAGCAAGCAGGTGGATTGTCCCGCGGCAGCCGAGTTGCCAATGATGCTCGGTGGCCGCCACGGCGTCCGTGGGGGTCACGGGGAATGTGCTGAGACGGGGCAGCTGCAGCCTGAATGCTTCTCTTCAACCTCAAAGACACGGCTTCTCTCCCCCCCCCAAGCCCCTCTCCACCCCACCCCCTATTCAACCCGGTTTTAAGAGGCAGCAAAATGGTTACAAGGTTTAAAGCAGAGGCGAGCAAAATGCTCCACAATAGGGAGGACAAAGGAGTGCTGAGGGCCGGTCCCTAATCCAGCGCCCATGGCAATGCAGCCCGGACCCTGGGGCTGGAGGATTAAACCCGCTGCCAAGGGGAGGGTTTAACGGAGGAGCCTGGGGGGTTGTGTGTGTCCCCCCAGCCCACCAGAAGGGCCTTTCGTCCCCTCCCGGGGGCTCATCCTGTGCTCTCCGGTGCCTCGGGGTATGCGCACACCCCACGCACCCCCAGACCCGCGGAAACGAAGGTGATTATTTCACACCCTTCTGCGCCGCAGCTCCCGCGTTATCTGCCGGAGCAAGGAGCTGCTAATCCCTTTAGCATCCCATAACCATCGCCCAGACGGCAACGGGGCTCGGGATAAAACCAGACTGACATCCCCTTCGCACGGGGAAGGGAGGAGAAAAGCATCGGAGAGCCCTGGCCGGGAAGCCGGGGGCTCGGACCTCGCGGGGTGTTGAGGGATGTGTTATGGTGGCAGCAACGCGTCCCACTGACTCCTTGCCGGTGCTCAAGGTGGATGAGCGTTAGCACGATGCCACCAAGCCGTGTCTGCGGGTGACAACTGTGGCACCGCTGCCTCAGCCCTGCACCCGCTGCAAGCCGGCTGCCATCAGGGCACGGTTTCTCCGTGATGGAGACACAGCTTCTGGGGGGTCCTATGTGTCCCAGGGGCTGTGGGAACATCCCGCGGGAAGGAGGATGAGAACAGGTGAGGGGTGTGTTGCATCCCCCTCCCCAGGGCTCGGCTGTGCCGTGATCCCCGTCCACAGTTCCGTCCCGGGATGCTCCGAGGCTCCTGCTCGCTGCCAAGCGGATTTTTGTCAGTCCCACATCACACAAACCACCCTCTGCTCTCCCCAAAGGCGGGCCGGGGGCAGGTCAGGGCTTTGGGCCGTTTTCAGGCACAGATTGGTGACCCAAGAGGAAGGACAGAGCTCCTGGGACCGCGTGTGGTGCCCCGTGTCGGAGCAGCGAGGGTTGGTTCTGACTGGCCCGAAGCGGAGCGTGGGCAGGGGCTCAAACCCTGCACAGAGCTCCCCGGGTATTTCTGGGGAGAAAAAAGCTGGAGGCATAAACCTCTTCTCTGCACAACTCTGGACACTGGAAGCCGTTTCGACATAGTCTGAGCCAGGCCCTCATCCTCCCTAAAATAATCCATGGTTAAAACAACCAAGGCAAAAGCAATACCATATATGGTCAAATTGTTTATTTGTTCTTTCCCAAGTTCATGACAAAATGAAAGCACTCAAATAAAGTGTAAAAAGAAAGAAATGCAGTGAAGTTGTGTTTTAAATTAGCATGAATTTACAAAGCCCGGGCAGACCCGCTGAGCAAATTGTGGCCATTAATATATTAACAAGAGCTTTTCCCCCACTGCGTCTTTGGGTCCAGAGTGTGAACAGGGGCTGGCGATTAAGTTTGTTTGAGTTTGGGTTTTTTTGGGTTTTGTTTTGGTTTTTATTGTATGAGCCTCAATGCCCGGGCTGGACCTGGCCCAGCTTGCCCGCAGCCGCCGGCTTTCGGGAGGGTGTCGGGGTGACCTCTATAAAGTAGGTGACCACGGCACCTCTAATCCCCTCTTTTAATTGATTACTCTCCCCCAGCCCCCGAGGACATGCGAATGGGGGACCCACCCTCTATAGATTAGCACCCTTTAGTTTACAGATCAGCCACTTTTTCAGTCCTTTGCCCTGCAGCAACGCATGAAAATAACACTAATCTCATTAAGGACAGAAGGGAGCCCTTCAAAGTTTATTAATAATGGGAGCAGACAGGGAGAGAGCCAGGCTCTGGGTCAGATTTCAAAGCCGGGGAACTGGCAGGAGCTTTCCGAGGGTCTGGGTTTGCCAGGGAAGAGGATTTTTTGCCATGTTTCAGGGTCCGGTAGCAGCGAGGGGCTGGGGATGGCTCCGGGAGCCCCTGGGACCCCCAGCTGTGGCTGCGCAGGAGAGGCTCCAGCTCCCTGCCCTCCAGCACACTGCTTTGGCTGCTCTGGGGAATCTCCAAGGGATTTTCTTGTGTTGCACAGGGCGGTCTTCCCTGAAGCCCCCGGCTGAAGAATTTATGAAATGACTGCAGGATCTCATCACCTGCAAAAATGTGACAAACGACACCTTAAGCTTTAAATGCCAAAATGAAGAGGCCCACACTGCAGAAGAGATTAAGATTTTTGAGGCCAAAGCAACATCTTGGCCCTGGTTTTGGTGCTTTCATCCCTTTTAGGGGGGCATTCAGAGTGAAGCAACCCACCTTTAGACCCCCTCCTGCCCCCCCCCCTAGTTTGCAGGGCAGCTGCCAAGCCCCCTGCCCAAGGAAGAAGCCTCTAACTCGGTGCAAAAGCCTCTGCCCCTGCTCCTGCTGTGCCTATCTTTTTTTTTTTTCTCCTTCTTCCCCTCTCGCTGCCCAATTATCACCCTGCAACACTGCACAGCTGCCGGGACTCTCATCCTCAGGCTCGGCAGGTTTTAACCCAGCCTCACACCAGCGGTGTTAATGGGAGCTGCAGGATCAGTCCCTCTCCGGAGGCTCAGCCCCGGTGGCTCCTGGAGGGGCACCTCCATCTGCCCTCGTTTTTTTGCCGGGGCGAGATATTAATTAGCCAGGAGGAACCCAAAGGATTCTCTAAAGCCCCAGGGATCGGAGCAGAGCGGGCACTGTGAGTCGGGGCCATGGGGTGAAGCCCTGGAGAGGGGGGAAGGCTGCCCGTGGACACAGCTGGGGGGGAGGCAGCTCCTGGGGGGCTCCCAGGGGCTCAACTTGGGGCCGGCTGTGAGCACCTCGCTTCACCTGCCCTTTCCCTCCCGTGGGATGGGAGACAAGACCCCTTGGTCAGGCGCTTTTGAGTCCTTGGAGACCTGCAGAGGTGCTGAGCCGGCTGTCGGTGTGGAAATGGTTTGTGAGAAATCCCCCCCTTGTTCTTTCAAGCTGCCCGAACCCCCACAGCTAAGGCCAGGCCTTTTCAAAGCATATTCCACAGGCAGCATTCCCAGGCTGGGGTGCACTCCAAGGGATGAGCCTTGCGGTGCTACCTGGCCCGGCTGCAGGATTTAAGGGCTGCCCGAGCCTCCCCTGGTGACCTGGATTCCCCAGGAGCTGCGGAGTCCCCCGGGATGCTGATGCTCACGGGGGATTTGCAGAGCCCCGAGAAGACACCTCGCTTGCGGGATTGGTGGTTGCGGGTGGGGGGGAGGGAATTTCTTCGAGTTACTGACACACATGGGGCTGGAGCATCCCGTGTGGGACCTGCCCCAAATCCGTGGGGGTTAAATCATACAAGGGCAGCTCCCAGAGATTCCCAAGCCCCCCATTCCCCCCCGGCAGGGTTGGCTTTCGGGCTGGGTGTTTGGGATGTAACACCGAGGGTTTGAGGGGGGCTTGTAGGGTGGACAAGATAGTGAGAGAGGAGGGAGGGTCCCGGGCTGCGATCCCTCCAGGCCTAACCTAATCACCATCGCTCTGCATTATTACCCTGCCTAACGCGGCATGCTTTTAAATAAAATATGCAAAGATTTCTCAAATTATTTCCCCGGGGCAAGTGCGTTTTCTATCTTCGCTCGTGCATGTTAATCTGAAAAATGCAAATTCCGCACACCCCCCATCTGTTGGGGCTCGGCCATTTATTAACTTTTTTTTTTTTTTTTTAATGCAAAATGATTCTTTCTTATATATATATATATATATGAAAAAGCAAGTTTGTTATCTCGCCCTATTTTATTTCATTTAGTGAAAACAGGTTTTAATGGATAAAATAATAGTAATAATTATAAAGTGGCCCTGAGGTGGTGAGGATTACGACTCGCTCAACACTGGAGTTTTAATCAGAGATTGGTGTTGGGGAGGATTACGGCTAGGAGAAGGCTGGGCCTGTTTTAAGAAGAAATGCTAACGTTCAGGGGACAAGATTTACCGATTTATTTCTCTGGGATGATTTTGATACTCTGGAGCTGAGCCAACAGCTTTCCTACAGCTGCCCATTCTTTAGTGGCACATCCTCAGGGACGCGAGGCTGTCCCCACGCCTGGCACTCAGGTGTGACATTCCCTGGAGCAGTGGTGCCACCGGGACCCAGAGCAGCACATGGAGCGCTGGGCAGCACCTTCCTCTTCGTCATTGGGACTCCTTTGCAAAATCATAAAAACAAGAAGCAACTACCGACACATAAAAAAAAGAAAAAAAAAAAAAAAAAGGGGGTGGGGAGGGAAGGGAAGAAGGACCCCGGTGCAGCATTTTCCCTGACAAGAACCTGATCTGACAGAGCTCGGCGTAATTGGCAGGCTCTGCTCAGGAAAGGCCCACGGACAAACTTGTTTCAGGAGGGAATGATGCCCCGTTCCCTGCCCTGGGGAGGAGATGGGGACGGCGGCTCCGGCCCGGCGGCCTCGGGGAGCATCAGCCTTCACCTGGGTAATGAGACAAAACCCAGGGAAAACACGTGAAAAGGAAGGGAAAGAGAAACTCTTAGGAAATCAGATCAAAGTCCTGCCTTCAAAAATGTCCTGCAGCTACAAGGAACCCAGAGAGCCCTAATTGCAGCAGCCAAGCACTGAGCTGGGCGAAGCAAGGGCTCGGGGGCACCCTGAGGTCCCAGCACCCGGCTGACAGGGACAGGAACACCTGGGAGATGCTGGGTTTGCTTTTCTTTATTTTGGGGTACTCCTGCCCCCATTCCCACCGGCCACGTGCAGAGGAGAAATGGTTACAAAGCAGGAGGGAAAAGGGGCTCTCCAGAGAGAAGAAATGGGGAAGAGATTCTCTCTTTTGGAAATCTGCAAAGAAACTCCAAAACCAAAGCTCTCGCAGGCTTCCCCGTGCATTTTCCAGAGGTTGGACCAAGTGAGGGAGCAGAGAGAGCCTGGCCCCAGAGTGGGGACGTGGGGGACAGGGACCCCCGGGGGGCTCTGCCCGGTTGGTGCGGGTGACTGCAGTGTGCCAGGGAGGCTCCGGAGGGTGTGGAGAGCCGCTGGCCTGAGCTGGCTATAGCAAAACCCCTGTTTATTAACATGTTCAGTGCACAGATTTATTCTGCAAGCAGACACTTAACGCCTGCCTTCTAACAGGGGCTGGCACAGTGATGGATGAGCCCACAGCTCTGCCCCGTCGCCGCCGGTTCTGCAGGTCTCCTCTCCAGCCATTCCTCCTCCCCGCAGCACCCTGCTCCTCAGCACACTAACAGCAGCTGGTGTCCAGGGGGAGCTGGGGGTCTGGGGTCCCCAGCACCAGCCCAGCCCCTGCCAAGGGTGCCAAGGTACACGCGGTCCCTGCTGTGGAGGAGGGAAGCAGCTGGCTAGGCCTTTAAAGGCTTTTTAAAATTTTTTTCTTTTTTTTTTTTTTTTTTTTGCCTCTCTTGTTAAAAGATGTCTGGGAGGGGAGCTGCCAATCTGAAAAATGATCCTTTCTTTTTTCCATTTTCTTCCTTCTCTCCTTCTAGCTCGTGCTCATCTGTTCAGGTGAACCGCAGGCACATTCATTAAATCTCTGTCTTTGACACCTCAGCTGCTTTGGAGCCCTGGGCTGCTCTTTCTCTTTCCATATTTTTTTTTCTTTTTTTTTCCTCTTTCCCCATCTCCAGGCCCGCCTGATCAGCACACTTAAGCAGCCCGAGCGAGCTGCAGAATAGTTAACTAAGCACAACTTCCCCGGGAGTTGCTGAGTGGGCACAGCCGAGAGCACCGGGACACTGCCAGGTGCCACCGGGATGGCAGGAGGGCACCGGAGGCAGAGAGGGGAGATAACCCCCTGGGCTCGGCTTCGAAGGGTCTGGCTCATGGCCCTGGGAAGCGTCGAGTTTTCCCTTACCCAAACCCCAGCTCTCCCCGGGTCCTTGCACCCAGGACACGGCGGGTTCGACACGGAGCGGGTGTCCCGGCGGGATGGGGCCCAGCCCGGTGCCCGGTGCCCGGGCGGGTGCGGGAGGGGCTGAGCCCCGCAAAGCTGTGAATTCCTGCAGAGTTTTGTTAGCGGGATCGGCGTGCAGCCTGGTGCCCTGCTCCGAATTAATTATCCGCTGACACGATTTCGCTTCTTTCCCTTTGTGTTATTTTAATTAACAGAGATCTCCTCCAAGCAAGCCAGCTGTCATGTAAATTGTAAAACTGTCAGCATGTACAGGAACTTAACAGGGATTTTCAGAAAGCCTTGCACAAAGAGATGTGCTACTTTCCCTTCTTTTTTTTTTTTTTTTTTTTTTCTTTCTTTCTTTTTTTTAAAAATTCAGCTGGCACATTTTTTAAAGTTGGGGAAAAGTGTGAAGCCCAGGGTGGGGCTACAGAGAAAGCCCAGCTTTTATTTTAGATCCATTTCCTGGGGTTGTGGCAAGGGGCAGAACCACTGCCCGGCTCCTTCTGATCCCCATGGTTTTCCTGCAGCCCTGTGGATGTGGGATGACACCATAGGAAGGGCTCAGCACTGAGTGATGCTAAAGGCCACATCAGTGGCTTTGCTACAGTGAATCTGTTCCATGTCCCTTGTGGATTCAACCTCATCCTGAGGTTGATGTGACCGTGGGTGCCACCAGCCAGGCTGACACCAGCTCTGTGTCTGCACCCAGTGGTATCCAGGCTTGAGGTTTGTCACCACGAGCTGAAATCAGACAGTTCTTCCCAAGTCTGGGCTCTCTGGGAGAGCAGCACTGCTTCAAATGGGCCCCATATGTCTCTGGTTAAAAGCTGCCTCAGCAGCAAGAGCAGCAGATGCTGAATGTGTGGATGGAGGTGGGGTGGGAGTTCATGAGAGGATACTCCATGGGCATCTCATCTCCCCTGACTGCCAGCAGAAGCCTGTGGTGACCCTGCAGTGATCAATTAATAGATGTTTAGGCGAAGTCAATGAAGGCCCCAGCCCCACAGGAGGCTCCAAGAGGACAGCAGAAAGCAGGGATGCTCAGGAGCAGGGGATGGCTGGGGTGGATGTGTGGGATGCAGGGAAGTCTGGGTCTCTCCACACTCCCAGGAGCTGACAAAACCTGCTCCTTACAGAGAAACACCTCAGGCAGCTCCACACTGGAATATCTTCACTTTTCTCCCTGCCTGAATTTTGGTGCAGATGAACAAACAGCTTGGGAAGGACCTGGCTTTCCTGCAGTGCAGTTTTATGTGCACATCTTGTCCCTGCAGGCTACAGACCTGGGTTAAGTTTGGATGAGGATTGAGCTGCTTGATTCTCTTTCCTCCTTTCCTCGTCTGAAATTATTTTCATTGTCCTTTAAGAACAAAGCAGAAAGATTCCAAGCCACATTTCAGTGAAGAAGGAGGGATTTCCTTTCCCAGCCTCAGCCAGGGATAAAAGCCTTGAGACAGCTGAGAAAGTTGCAGCATTAAAGCCCAAGTGCTGAGCTTCTCTGGTGAGCACGGATGGGCTTCCAGGGGTCCAGCCTGAGGCTGAGGGTTCTGCAGCAAGGGCAGATTCCCAGGGGCTGGGATGTACCTATCACATATGGAGGTTCCCTCCTCAGCCCTGCTTGCCATGCCAGGCATGCTGCCTTGTCCACTGAAACAAATGACCTTGAGCAGAGCTGCAGGTCAATAAAATAATTTGCTAACTGATCCATCTTCTGTGGCAAACAGATGAATCAACTTTGGCTCCCTGGGCTGTTTTATGTACGGATGGGAGAGCTGTGAAGTTAAAATAACATGTGTGTACACATCCATCTCCATGCAGGAAAAGGATGACTGCAAGTGAATACATTTGTGTATTTCAAGATGGAATAAAAGCATAATTTGTGTATTTCAAGATGGAATAAAAGCATCCCTGCACCTTTGGACCCTTGGCTTTCTGAGGTGGCTGCTCCTCTCCAGGACATCATGGCCCTGGGTGGTCCATTGATCCCCCCTCTCCTGCTCTCAGCCTGTTTCTCCCAGCAGGTCCCTGGGCTGTCCTCTGGTGGTCCTTCCAGGGTCCCCAGCCCCCAGGTGAACCCTGGACACTCCACTGCCTCCATCTCAAAGAACAGCCCCACGGCTTCAGTCCCCTGGGCTCAAGTTTCACCCCGGGAAGGTGCCCCACAGCTGGGAGCTGGAGCACCTTGGGAGGCAGGCTCTGCTTTTACCCCTCTCCCGTTCAGCAAAGCACTAAAAGCAATTAAGTAAAGGCCATTTCCAGCATGGGGACACACAGACGTTCCCACCATGACAATTGGCAGGGGGTGGGAAGGTGGTGGAGCCAGCGGAGGGAACGCAAACCACGTGTGCACCCGGAGTGTGTCTGTCTGAGAGAGCAGCAAACTGGGGCACTGGGAGGTATGGGAGCAGAAAGGCCCCGAGGCAGCCTGTGCTCAGTGAGCCCCTAATCACAGCGAGGTGATTAATGCCCTTCTGCTCCCATGAGCTGCTGCTCCCTTCCTGTGCTGTCTCTGCAGGTCCTGGCTGGTGGGCACCAGGTAATGGGCTTTGGGGGGCTGGACCTCAGCTTCCCCAGTGCCAAAAGCAGGGATGGAGTTGGCAGCATGAGGAAAGGGCAGGGCTCTAACCCAGAGACTCATCCTTGGCTGTGAAACAGTCAATGTTCATGTCCCTCCCCAGCAAAGGGGGTTGGGTCACCCCCTTCCCAGGGGATCCCAAGGCCAGCAGGGTTTGAGGCTGAGACCCAGCTCAGGGCTCATCAGCTTCATCTGCCCCATATCAAGGTGTTTGCAGGTGAAGCTGATGAGCTCTGGGGTTCCCTGCCACGGGGCCATGGGAAGTACCCCATGTCCCAGCAGGTTGGTGCTGTGCTCCTCTTCCTCACCCAGCAGCAGGACCAGGCAGGGCATGGAGCTGTGGGACAGAGCTCAGAGGGATGGCAGCAAGCCAGGTAATGAATACTTCCCATTCATGAGGGAAAATGGAAGGCAGGTGGGAGGAGGAGGGGAAGGGAGCAGGCAGCTCCGTTTTGGGGTGTTACTCACTTGGAGTCTTGGCATCTCTGGCACAGGGTGAACAGCCAGGTCCCACCCTCAGACTGTGTCCCTCACTGCTGCCCAGGCACCCCCCAAGCTGTGCTGGGTCTGTTCTGCTGGCTGGAGCCACTGTCCCCCCTCCTCTGCCCCTGGGACAAGCTGGGGCTGCCCCATTGCACCCCATCAGCTCCTCCAAACCCCCTCCAGAGCTGCCCAGCTGCAGAACATTATGCAAGAGCTCCTCAGTGCTAAGAAAAGCACCTTAAATACAGTTTCTTAACAAACAAAATGTTTATTTTCTAAATAAGAATGAAAAGAAAAAAGAAAAAAAATATTCCAGCCTGGGGGGCATTCATGAAATGGCTGCAAGCCTATTTGAGCGTGTGTCCATTACCCCAGTGCTTTATTCCAGGAGAGTGACTGACAGACCTGATCGATGCTGGGTTTGGTCTTAAATAAACCCATTTTGCAAGGACCAGGAGAGGTGTTGGCATCGGGCTGGCAGGCAGAGAGGGGGCAAACTTTGCCCCAGGGGCAGTGCTTTGTGATGAGTTTTACCCTCTCCCAGCAGGGATGTGAGAGTTGGGAATGTTCTGGGACATGGGTTATGATGGATTTTTCTCTTTAGCTTGTGTTTTCTGTAGACAGAAAAATAGCTGAGCTAGAGCTCAAATACTCCAGTAGTTTTGTCCTGGTGGAAGCTCTCAGCCAGCCCACTGATCAGGCAGGGAAAGGTGTTTTATTGTTGACAGCTGCTGTCAAGAGAAAAGCCCTTTGATAATTTGCTGAGCTCCTGCAATTCACTGCAAGAGCCACGGAGCTGTAAGAAACCCTGAGATTCTTAGAAATGCAAACTGGGAAACTTCTCCCTGGCTCTTGCACCAGCACCACGTAGTTCTTAATAAAAATGCCACTTGAGAGAGGAGTGACCTCAGGATGCTGCAGGTTTGCAAAATACCACTCGGGTCATTCTTTTGGATCCCATTTTGTCCAGCCCATCAGTTCAGTTCATCTCCAATGCCCATTTCTTGCTTTTTTTTTCTGCAGGCATCAATGTCTGAGCAGCAGCAGGTAAGGTTTGCTGCTGCAGCAGCCCTGGCCAACCTCCTCTGCAGGATGTGTGACCATGTCTGACCCAAATGCTGCTCTGCACCCATGTTCTAGGTGCTGGTTTGAGAGGAATCCTTTATCTCTGCATCTCTGACCTCTGCCTGCCAGGCAGACTCCAGCCCGGGCAGAACCGAAGGTGCTCTGGCTCGAAGGTCACAAGTTACTGAGCAGAACTGGGAAAGAAATTCCAGGAGAGCAGATTGGGATTGTTTTAATTAAAGGAGAGAGGCAGGGGAAGGGGGGGGGAGGCAAAGAAACACTTGAGCAATCAAACAGCGTTTTCCCCTAGCCGAGATGAACAGTTTGAGGTAGAATTAAGGAGGGTGAAGTTGTCTTTTTAAAGGAATGTAAAAATGTGGATGCTGAATGATTGACAAATAAAGGGCACTCTCCTTTAATTTAAATATGCTCCCAGTTTGTGCAGAATATGTTAATTTATACATTGCCTAAATAGCCAGTAGCTATTGTCTGTAAAACCACATCAGATCAGGGCAGCAGGGCAGTTAATGTACTGGCTGGATGTTATGGCTGGTCAGTGAAGCGATCCCAGCTTCCTTCCACTGGCTCCCAAGCCCTAAATGGAATAGCTGAGCTGTAAAAAACTGCCAGGGGCATAAACTGAAGTTCATTCTGTCAGCCTTCAATAGGATGAGGCTCTCCTTCCCACAAGGACCCCTGTGTCAGCCCCAGCCCGGCTCCTGCTCCCCAGGGACCCCTGGAGCTGTTCCCCTCCTGCTCCTCTGGAGCCCTGCAAGACCCCGTGGCCTCTGCAGGGCTGAGCTCAGGATCTTGGGGGATCCTGGGGGGATGCAGAGGTTACTCACAGCTCTGTGCAGCCTTCCTCTGTTCCCTGTGCTCCCCCTGTGCCTCTGTTTCCCTCTCTGCAGGCTCTCCCAGCCCCTCCAGCCCAGCTCTCTGGGGTTTTGGTCACATCTCCCTCTCTTGGCCCCTCTGTAAAATTCTCTTCCCCTCCTGCCACACGATGCCCCAGTCTGGGGTGCTTGGCTTCCAGAGGAGCCTTAGTGGTCCATCTGTGTTTTAAATACTGATTTTGACAACCTCTGCCCCACACAAGACCCAGGTGTGATCCCTGAACCTGCCTGTTCCTCTGCCTTCATCTGTAGCCATGACTTGGTCTGGTCACAAGAGCAATTTTTAATGAACAGAGGCTTTTAATTAACAAGATTCTCGAGTTAATTAAGACAGTCTTTCTCATCTGGTTTAGATCTCTCCAGGAACACCCACTAGGGCAATGCTGCTTTTGCTCAGGACCTGCAGTGTCGCAGGACAAGGGGCTGGGATGTCACTGCAGAGGCTGACAGGCCCTAGAACATACATTTGTTGAAAGAACCAGGGCTAAATCTCAGACTCCAGGGGCTCCAGGACTGTGTTCCAGCCTTCCTGCTCCCCTCCAGTCCTTGTATAAACCCACCAGTCCCAGTAGGTGACTCCAAGGGGGACACTGGTCCCTTGCCTCCCAGGTCAGCCCAGTGAATGGGCACTGCTGCAGATTCCTCTCACTTCAGGAAGGTCCATCTTCTGCATTCCTGATGTTTTTCCATAGATCAGTCTGGATTAACTTTAGAGTGATATGATAAGTAGTAATAATACTGCTGCCTTGCCCCTGATTATTTTCAATATAATTACATACCCTCCAGAAACCTTTTAAATAGCACACTCTCAGCAGCACTCTGGTCCAAGGGATTCATTTGTCGCAGGAAAAAAAATATTCTTGGGGCTGAATCCCTCATTAGAATTTACTGGAGAGACTCCTGGAGTCAGCAGGGGATGTGTGTCCTGCTGCAGGATGTGGGGCACCTGGCCAGCAAGGGGAGAGTTTTGCAAGCACCTCACTCAGAATTGGGTTTGTTGGCAGCAGAGAACATTTGGCAAGGGAAAAAACAAAGCAAACAAACAAAAAAAACCCCAACCTGGAAGTCTGAAAGTATCCCCATCCCTGAAAGTACCAGGGAAAGCCTCTGAGTTTCACTGGCTTTTATCAGTTTATTGTGTGTCCTTTTCTTCTGTTTTAACCTCACAGCAGTGCTGCAGCTCTAAGGTGTGAAAGAAAAAGGGAGATTGGATCCCTTGGCTGCTCAGCTCTGAGCCCAGGACCTGCCTGGTGCTGAGCTGCCACTGCACCTCCTGGTGCTCTCTGAACCAGCTCGGGCTGCTGAGCAATCCATCATCTTGGAAAAGATGAAAAAATCTCTAGAAGTGGAGGTTTTCCCAGGATCTTTGGTTTTATTTGCTTGCTGGTTGAGAGCCCATCTGGACTTGGACCCTGCAGAGACTCTTCTGTGCCTAACAGGGTGTCCTGAGGGCTCCCCCAGAGCTGGGGGGTTATTCCTGGGGAGGGAAATATCCATGCAAATCACCCAGGAGCAGGCAGAGCAGCAGCACCCAGGCTGGATCCCCAAAATCTGTTTGGGAAGGGGAGGACTCCAGCTGGGAAGAGAAAGCCCAGCCCAGGCCTTTCTGTGCATCCCCCCCACCCCTCATCCAGACTGTGCTTTCCCTGTGCCAGGGTTTGAAAACCAAGGATGATTTTCTGAGGAAGTTAACTGACTGAAATAGTTAATGAGAAATTACTCCATCCCCCACCTCACTCCCCCCAGCTCACCACCCCTCTGAAAAAAAAAAAAAAAAATCAGAATAATAATTAAAAGATGCCTAGAAACGCTCTTGGAAGAGCATAAATTCTGAAGATGAAAGTAAATGATTAAAATAATTAAATACTTCAAGTTGACAAGCAGAAGCAGAATCTTGCCAACGGACATTTGTCGGTAATTAGTTAATTAATCCTAACACAAATTATAAGCCATAACAAACCAGTCAGGCTGAACGCAGCCGGCTGTTCAGAATGAAACTTAAAAAGAGTGAGAGAAAGGAGAAAGAAAAAAGTTTTTAGATTCTTGTGGGTCTGAGGGAAGATGCTGTGCAGCAGGGTCCCCACGGGGCTGCTTCTGGGGTGTCCCCAGCAGAAGGTGGCATTAATCCCATGGCTCCTGGAAGCCACGTGTGGGCTGGCATCTCAGAAGGGCTCCAGCCTGGGGTGTTGGGAGGTGCAGACCCTGATTCAAAAAGTGTTTCCAGGACAGACTGAAAAGCAGGGTGGGTGGGAGCTGGGGACACGGGGGGGTGAGTGACACCAGGACACGCTGCTGGCAGCAGGAACCTTGTTGCACACCACATTGCTGGGAAGATGGAGCCACTGCTTCACCTTGTGCAGTGGGGAGAGGTTAATGAGCTGCAGGCTGGTTTCCCACCTCCACTCACCTCGGCTCAAGTCCAATTTTCAGCCCTAGATTAAGTGAGGCCAGCGGTCCCCGGGCCAGCCACGGGGACTGACAGCTCAGGTGTGCTCTGTACCTCTGCATTAACACATCGAGAGGACCCAGGGCTGCAGGGTAGGCTCAGGCTCTGCCCTTCCCCAGCACAAAAAAGGCTCCTGAGCAGAGAGGAGTTGGTGTTCCTGCAGGGAAGACCTGCACATCCCCAGCACAAGGCCACTGCTGTGTGCCAAACCGGGCCAAGTGACAGCTGGCAGGGTGGCTGAAGTGGGACACACAGTGTGCAAATGGGAGTTTACCAGTAAGGAAAGGAAGCCAGGCAATATTTTGAAGGAATAAACAGATGCCAGGGAAGTGTGACTTTCCCACAGATTCCAGCTTGTCAGAGGAGCTGCCAGGGACTGCACCAGCCCTGGCTGGGGCTGTGTCTTGTGAGTGGATGTGGGAGCACACCCAGAACTGGGGTGTTCTGCACACAGAGGAGGGATGGCTCACCAGGCAATAAGAATTAAAAATGAAGAGGCATAAGGCTCATCCTTTTCTTCCTTTTTGGCCAAGATTCCTTGAGACATGTGTGAAGGGGGCTCCTGTTTGCCATAAAATCCATCCAGAGCTCTGCTGAAGAGAAAGTTTTATTCCTCGTGTGTGTGAGCATGCGTCCGTGTGTGTTCTGAGTGTTCTGCATTATGTGAGCTCTGACCTTCAGAGAGGAACAGAAGGAATATTTCCCCCCCTGGGGCTAGAGTTGTCAGTGAAATGTCTGTCTTTCTTAATAATTTCAATCCGGGTGACAGGGGACAGGGCATTTTGCTCTGAACGAACGTACTGTAAAAACTGTCAGATAGAATTTGTCTCAAGAAGCAACATTTCTATCTATTCAGGGTCGTAATTACAGGCATCTTATGACCTGTGGAGCAGCACATTTTTCTCAAAATGAAAAAAAGGAGTCTCAAAATAGGTGGCTTGCTCTACTGCAGAGCTTTGGATTAAACCTAGAAGGATTCTAGCAAGCAATGGTGATCTCCAGCAGAATGCTTTCTTCATTTGTTGGTTGTTTGGTTCTTTGGTTTTGTTTTTTGTTTTTAAATCCAGAACAAACTGTGAGCAGAAGTGATGTAGCAGAAAAGCAGGGATATAAATTGCCATTGACTGGGCTGGAGTAATGGGCTATTTCATCCTATATCCTGTCTCCTAGTGCCTGCCTCTGCATTTCCTCCCCACTGACACTGCCCAGCGTCTTTTAAATTAACTAAATAAGTAACTGAATGGGTAATTAACCAAATGAGCATGACGATAATTTGATTGTGCTTTCCCCACTTTTAAAGCACAGGAAATAGTAAGGAAAGTAATAATCCAGTGACCAGCAGGAATTCAAACAGGACAGAGCTAGAGGAGCTGAGGGGGGGGAGCTGTGACTTGATGTTGCTGACTGTAAATCTCCTGTGGTTCTGCAGAAATCTCTGTTTGTTTTGTTAAACATTTTGATTTCTTGATCCCTGCCTCCTCAGTGGGAAAAAACCACCAAATAAACATAAACAAAACCAACCTATCCAGTGAGCTGAAGCAGCTTTTCTTCTTATGGTTTAATTTTACAATTAGCAATGGTTATGAAACGGATTATCCCTCTGGACCCTGCAGAGCTGCACAGTTATGGGTCAGATCTGGTGCTGGGATCTCCAGCCTGGGTTTGCATCACTGAACTCTTGCAGTATTTGCCTGCAGGGCTGCTGCTTCCCCACAAGGGTTTGAGCAGCAAATCAAACTGGGAGAGGGAACCAGAAGTTAAGGCAGTGGGAAGCAGCTGTGCTGCTGGGGAGGCTCCAGAAATGGGAAAAGTGGGAAATAGTGCTCCCTGTCCTTGGCCATTCCAGCTGCTTGGGGTGAATACCCTCTTGCCCCCCACAAGGAGCTCAGGATGCCCACTGCAGAGCTGCTCAGAAGGAGCATCCCACCCAGGAGCAGGGCCCCAGATGGTCTCTGAAAGGTTCTCACCTGCAAGATCAATCCTGCAGAGACACACAGGTGCTAATCAGCTCCTTTGGCAGGGCAGGCACTGGGTTTCACCCCATTTTCACCTCCACGCTCCAATGGATGCCCCCTTCTTGACAGCCCAGGGAGAGGGTAACCACCCTGCAAGGGGCTGGGGTGCAGGGGAGCAGCCCCCAGGCTCAGTGCCCCCAGGCAGTGACATTCCCTGACAAGGGCTCTTAGGATGGAGTTTTGCTGGTGGTGGATGAGGACACAGAGAGCTCAGCCTGCAGGAGAGGTGAGTGAAAAAAACAGCTCATGACAAAGACTCTGCAACCTTTGCTATCTGGAGCTCCAGCCAGAGCTGCTCTCCAGTGATCCAGAGGTGTCCAGAGGTGTCTTGTGGGGAGGACAGAGCCAGAACCAGACTGGCACCAGGGGCTGCTCACCAGCCTGGGCATGGGAGGGACAATGCAAGGTTTGTCCCTCCCCTGAATCTCTTTACATAAACCATGCTCAGGCCCACGGAAACTCGGCTCGAGGAGCTCTGTGGAGCCCAGACAGGGAGATTAAGAGCAAAGCTCCATGTAAGCTTCTCCGAGTTCATCCTGGGGTTGTGTGATCCCAATGGCAGGCTGCAGCAGCTCGAGAGGAGCTCAGTGAATCAAGATGTTTCTATTCCTCCTCAGTCTGCTAACTCTCTACATCACTTCTGCCTTCATTTCCTGCACCTGAAATAGCTGAGGAACACTCAGAGCCTTTTACTTCTCTGGAAAGCACTCAGCTCCTAGCAGGAAACCACATCTGGGAGTCACAGCATCATCTTTACTAATTCCATATCGAGACAGATGATAGCAGAGGGCAAAAACTGCTGCAAACATCAGCTGAACAATCCCTGGAGTGAAAAATCCCTCCCGAGCCTCACACCACAGCCTGGGCTGGGGCTGCCAGAGGAGCAGAAGGCTGAGCCCTGCCCAGCACCACTCTGCTGGAAAGGGAAGGGAAACTTGGATCACCAGACTGGAGACAGAGGCAGAACTTGAGTTTTCCTCCTCCTCTGCCACATCTAGGACACAGGAGACCCCTCCAAAAAAAAAATGTCCTGCTGTTCTGGAAGGTGGAAGAGGAGACAGTGTCAGCAGCACCTTCACTCTGGGCAGAGCAGTAGGTGTGTACTGGGTGCCCATGTGCTTCCCAAGCAAGGAAATCCAATCTGTCAAGAAAATTCAATAACAAGCTTAACACTTAATTGTACCCTAGGGCCCAATAAAAATCACCAAGGAGGGGAGCTGTTGATTTTTCGTTAACCTTCACTTAAAAAAGGTCTCAAAAAATAACTATGTTAGACTGGCTGGATGCGTGGACGTGTGCTCTGCACACAGAGATCTATAGGGAAAAATGTGCTTAAAACTTCGTGTTGGATCCCCTGGCAGAGCTTGGCCATCGTTAGGGAAAAGGAAACATCCTGGTTTGATTTATGTGAGCGGCACTCAATTTAACAAGTGTAGCTACAGGCAATTGGAGAACAGTCAAATTGGTGGATTTGCCGCTCGCACTCATTTATACTGTTTCCTGAAGACAATTTGCTGTTGCTTTTTGGCACCTTTACTGCTTTTTTACACCACGCAAAGGTTGAGCCCACTTCCCACGCACGGTCCCACCCGGGTTCGGTTTCCTGGGACTGCTCCTTTCGGACAGCTGCCCCGGGGATGCCGTGCTCCGGGGGGACCCTTTTGGTACCGACGGGGCATAAAACCACCCAAAAACCCAGCGGCAGTCAGAGGACATCCAGGCAGAGAGGATCGGTGTTTCTTCTCGTGTCATTAACTATCTCCATTAATTATCTCCATAATTATCTCCATCACAGCCACCTCAAACAGAACATTTTCAGAAATTCCAGCAGCTTGTGGTATCACTGCCTTCCCCCCCACCCCGTCCCTTAGAGGTTCCGCCCGGGTGGGGATCGCGCTCCCGAACCGCCCCCGCCGCCCCTCCGGGCTGGCGAGCGGCACTCAAGTCCCGGTTCGCAGCGGTTCTGTCTGAAACCCGGGACCCCCGTGTGACCCCGGGGCTGCCTGAAGCCGCCATCACCAACCCCACCCAGTGCGGGGCGGGCATTGCGGGGGCTGCGGGCGCCAGGGGCTCCTCAGGGGCAGCGCTGAGTGCGGACACGGAGCGGGACGAGGCGGAAGGTTCCCGCGGAGCCTCCATTGCCGCCTTCGCGCCCCTTCCTCCTCCTCCTCCTCCTCCTCCTCCTCACGTCTCGCGAGCGGTGCCGTCATCGCCGCGCGCCAGCGGGGGCGGGAACGGGAGCGGGAGGCGGCGTCGCTTCGCTGTGTCACGGCGCGGTGTGAGGGGACGGCGGGCAGGAGGCCATGGAGTACCTGATCGGCATCCAGGGACAGGACTACGTCCTAGTGGCCGCCGACACCGTGGCGGCCTCCAGCATCGTCCAGATGAAGCACGGTGAGAGGCGAGGCCTGCGCGGCGCTGCCTTAGCGCTGCCCTTCCCCCGATAGGCCCGGGCCTGAGGCAAGGGGGGGGGGGGGAGGGAGGGCGGGCTTCGCTCTGATGAGCTCCCCCTTGCCTGAGGAAAGGCTGTACCTGGGTGAGGGAAAGTCTGTACCTGGGTGAGGAAAAGGTGTACCTGGCTGAGGAAAAGGTGTACCTGGCTGAGGGAGAGGTGTACCTGGCTGAGGGAGAGGTGTATCTGGCTGAGGGAAGGCTGTACCTGGCTGAGGGAAAGGCTGTACCTGGCTGAGGAAAGGCTGTACCTGGCTGAGGAAAGGCTGTACCTGGCTGAGGAAAGGCTGTACCTGGCTGAGGGAGAGGTGTACCTGGCTGAGGGAAAGGCTGTACCTGGCTGAGGGAAAGGTGTACCTGGCTGAGGGAGAGGTGTACCTGGCTGAGGAAAGGCTGTACCTGGCTGAGGGAAAGGCTGTACCTGGCTGAGGGAAAGGCTGTACCTGGCTGAGGGAAAGGCTGTACCTGGCTGAGGGAAAGGTGTACCTGGGCAGGTGTGGGTGAAGGCAGAGGCTGCTGGGTGGTTCCCTTGAGGCCCTGTCGGGGTGTCTGGACCCCTCTGCAGGTCGGGGGGAGCTGGGGTCTCAGCGGGCTGGTTGCTCAGGATCAAGGTTTGAAGCCTGCACCGTGTTGGGCTGATTGACTGCTGCAGGTAAGGGGTGAGGTGTTCACCCAACCCCTGCTCCATCCTGTGAGGGGGACAAGTTCAGAAGCTGCCCAGGGATAACGGTGGCTGAGGTGGAGTGCTGGGTTGTGGCTAATTCACTGATAAAATGTAATTCCTGAGGAAAAACGGGATTGCTGGAAGGAAAAACATCAGTGGAATTCATAGCACAAGGCATCTGAGCCAAACCCTGGGATGTTTTTAGTTCCTTTGTGTGGTAAAACATCAGGGGGGCAAAAAAGTCTTTGAAATTCTCTAAAGTGACTTCTTATGCTGCTGTTGCAATGGCCTGGAATGAAGCTTGTTCATGAGGTGTAGGCTAGAAACTTGCTTACCAGGTGTAGTGATCGTTCTAAATACCATGGTTTAGGAGTGCTTATTAGAAATAAGGTGTGGATTGCAGTTTTGATAAACATCCCCCAAAATCATGAATGGTGTAACAGTGCTTTTGTCCAAAATATTTCATTTCATATCAGGATAAGGCAGTTGGGGTGGGGCTGTGGTGGTGGTGGCACATACAAATACAAATATAATAACTTTAAAATATGCTTTGTAAGTTAATGTTTCTTTCACATAGCCCTCTTGATACAAATTTAGGGAATTAAACTTAACATGAGATTTATTTGTGTTTGGGAGAAGAAGAAAAAAAGCAAACAAATTTCAGGTGTTTTTTTGCAATATTGGTAATTGCTGACACCTGGCTTAGTTTCTAAATTGATTGCAAGGGTTGCTCAGTTCCTGGTGCCTTTCCTAAGCTCTGGGCTCCTGTAACCACTCCTGAAATCCCACTGGGGGATTGTGTCACCTCCTCTTGCAGCAGGGATTGTTCAGCAGTGTTGAGCAAACTCCTCAAGTGCAGAGATGGGGGCTCAGTGTTGCTCCTCAGAGCTGCACCAGAAGCTGCCTGGGATTTTCTGTCTCAGATGTCTGAGAGCCTTTGCTGTGCTGAGCTGAGACACATTTGAGGCTGTTTCAGAGAGCAGAGTTGGCTTCAGTGTTGTCCTTGTGGCAACCTGGATTCACTCAAATAAAACCATGAGGTTTTAAGCTGCAGTTATGGGTAAGAGTGTAGCCCACTGCTCCTCCATGTCTGTGTATCACTGGGCTGTTCTTTCACTTATAATCAATGCCTAAGTGTTGTTTTTTTAATTTTTTAAATTTTATTATTTCTTTTCACAAAGATGATGACAAGAAAAAACCTGTTCCTGAAAAAGTCTGTCACCTAAATTGCTAATTTTGGAAACAGCCCAGGGTATCAGGGTCATCTGATGTGGAATTTGGCTTTGGGTTGCTTTTGTCTGATGTGCTGATATTTCAGCTCTGTAATGATGGATTTCCCTCTGTGTTTAGACAAAACCAGAATGGTGATTGGACAGAATATATCCCTGACCCAGGAAGCACCATGCAGAGTGTGAAACTTTGAACACAGCATTGTGTGGGAAGAGGTTTTGTTGGTTTCTGTGCCAGTGTTTGTGAAATCCCCTCCTGCAGGAAGCACCCTGCTCATGGCAGCTTCATTCCTCTGAGTGAGGCTGAAAGTCAGGAGGACTTTATAGTTGTGCTTTAGGAAATACCTGAGTCTTCTGTAAGAAATAATGTGTTATTTATTCTTTCCCATGACCGTGGCTCCTTATGTTATTTTTTTCTTTGCCTAGACCATGACAAAATGTTTAAGATGAGTGAAAAGATCCTGCTCCTGTGTGTTGGGGAGGCTGGAGACACTGTGCAGTTTGCTGAATACATCCAGAAAAATATTCAGCTCTACAAAATGAGAAATGGTGAGTGGAGCAGAGCATTTACTGAGGCTTTTGGAAGCTGAGTTGATGAGGGGTTTGCAAGTGAATGTTGGTGGAAAGCTCTTAAAGTGTCTCCAGCTTTGAGGAATTCTACATTTTTAGTGTCACTCACAGGTGGTGGGGAAGGCAGGAGGGAGAGGTGGAGGTTGGATTAATAGTTTAAATGAAGATGTGCAGAGCCCAGCTAATCTGTCTGTGATAGAGATTACACACTAATAGGTTTGTTAGTGAAATATCTCCCTCGGTGTCTGCTGCATGACAACTCTTACCACATTTCTTGATCTACTGGACTGGAAAACTCGGGCTCTGTGCCCAGTGTCTGCATTGGTTGGATTCTGAGGGCCCTTTTTATGCCTGTGGCCTTCAGAATAAACTGAAATCAGAGAAACAGTGTGATGCTTTGTCTTTAAAGAATATCTTCTCATTTCACAATAAGAATGGGGAGTCAGGAATATTACAGTGATATCAAATTCACACTCTTCTTGCCCAGGTTATGAGTTGTCTCCCACTGCAGCTGCAAACTTCACCCGGCGGAACCTCGCGGATTATCTTCGGAGTCGAGTGAGTAATGGCTGAAAGGTTTTGGCCAAGTCTTGGAGGGGAAAATGTCCATTTTCAAGTATTGGAGTCTGAAAAAGGTGGCAGCCTCTGCCTCTGTGGATGAATTCACTTTGCTGAAAGGATGTTTAATAAAATGCAGCTTGATTTGCTTGTTTAAGAATCTTACCACGTAACTTATCAATGACCGATAGAACTGTAGTGTTAAAACTCCAGCCTTGGGCCCAGTGAACATTTTGTCAGGAAGGCTGCAGACAGCCAAGTGAATTAAGCCTCTTTAACATTGAGATAAAGTTGTCAGTTTTCATGCAAATGCACTGAATCCGTTTAATCTTACTGGAAAATGATTTAACAGAGCAGAGCTGTTTGATGTACTTAGCAAAACAAGTGTCTTCTGTAAACAGCACCACGAGGCTTTCAGCAAACACAGGATCTGGGAGGGGAGCTGTGTTTTCAAGTTGCTAAACTGCAATTACTGATTTTTCTCATGGTAGGTTTTTTTTTCAAAGTATGTAAAGATGTCATGAAAGGGCAGATGGACTTTTAAAGGGCCAGGGTTAGGCAGCATTTGATCAGCATTCTTGATGTGCTGCATGGAAGGAACCAGGAAGATACGGGATGTTGAGCATGAAGTTCTGTCAGGGATAAATTCTGTGGCTGTTCTGATGGTCCAGAAAGTAAAGGGCAGTGTTAATGTCAGAGCTGCACTGGTGTGAGGCCCAGACCCTTCTTCAGGAACATCCTGAAATGGTTTAGGAGTGGAAAATGTCCTGCCCATTCAGACAGTTTCAGCCATGTCTTATGTACAGTTTACAGTGCCACTAACAGGAGGAATTGATCAGCCTTTTCAGTAAACTTGGCCAGCCAGATGTGGCACTGTCATCTGTGCCATGTCCCTTGAGGGGACATCATCCTCTCAGTGTCCCCCCCTCCTCCTGGAGCCCTTGCCTGTCTTCCAGCTCACCTGCTCCAGATGGGCAGCACAGTGGGGAGGACACTGGCAAAGGCAGATGTGTTTATTTACCGGAGATGGAATGTTGGGCTCTTGCAGATGGCAATCCCCTGGAGCAAGGGGTGCACTCTGACACTGCTGTCACACTACAGCAATCTCCAGCCTGCAGGGAGAAATCTTTTTTTTTTATTATTTTTTTTATTTTAACTTTAAGCTTGGCAGTTAATGATTTATTTGTGGGATTTAGAGCTCAGTGATATGAACCTTGTGTGGGTTTTTTTCTTGCAAATGTTTTTATGTTTTCATGATAATCTGTGGGATACCAGAAGGATTAGCACAAGCTGTTTGAATTGCAGATAAAATTCCTGGAAGCTACTCATTTAATTATGTGAATGATAAAAATAAATAATAAAAAAATTAAAAAGGTGAAACTGGTAACTGCCTTCTGTTAGGAGGGGAAAATTGTGTAAAGGTGAAAAGTTTGGTGTGGGAAAGTTGGTTTGTTGCTGTGTGCTGCTTCTCTGAGCCTGAAAGGAACATGAAGGGGAGTGGCTAACACTGACACAAGAGTTTTTCAGGCATTACACTATTGTCATGGCCCAAAACTGAGCTTGTTCTACATTGTTAATCACCACCTGGGTTCCTCTGTTATCTACTTTGATTTCATTTATGAACCTTGTGGCTGATGTAGTCCAAGTTCCTGTGTTGTTCTTTTTTTTCATGACATTTCTCTTAAAATATAGGGCTTATGCTCCGGGCTAGGACCTGAAAAGAATCTTTCATTTCCATTTATATTTTGTAATTGAGGCAAACCAATAAACTGCTTTGGAGCCAGCTGGCTTTTTTTCTAGGTGAGTGGTGTTGCAGTTCCCCTCCCACTGTTCCTCTTCCAGCACTGAACATACTACTGAGGTTACATGGTGGGCAACAGGAAAAACAGCCCCTTACCCCTTCAAAGCTCACAGACTTCCCTGATGAAGTCCAGTTTGTTGGGATTTTGCTGTGTTTAATTACAGGTGTGTTTAATTACTGGCCCAGGTCCAGGGGCAGGCTGTCAGCTCCTCTCCCCATGCCCACACCTGGCAGGATGCTTCCTCACTCCCACCTTTCCCCCCCCTTGCTGTGACTTTGGCTTCCGTCAGATGTCACCACCCAGCTGCTGAGCCTGGTGCTTTGGTGTGTTTATCACAACTCTTCTCTTCAGCTGTAAATTCTGAAGAATTTCACACCTCTCTTAATTGCTGTAGTTATTTTAAATCAAACAATGTGAAGTGCAAAGCTCCTTGGGATGAGAAGTGCTGCCCCTGGTAGGAAGGTTAAGTTTGGGGGGGGGGGGGGAAAATAAAAATTGAATCTCCCCTGGAGTGTCAGCCATCCACTGGTTTGGTGACCCTTGGATCACACCATGCTTCTAAAGACCTCAGGGCTGTTGGCATGGGTTTGGTTACACACAGGACTGCTTTTGGGGGGGACAAAAGGATCAGAATGCCCCAGGAGTCCCATCCCAGCACAGAGATGTCAGTCCCACCAAGACAGCACCAAGAGGTCCTGTCTGCAAATTCCATTTGTAATCATGGAAGTAGTTAATAGATGATGTGCTTTTCCTAATGTTTAAATCCTGCCTTCCCTGAGGGATAGGAAGGCATGGGGGGCACTTTATTTATATTTGAGCTTTAAGAAGTTGTCTCGTAGATCATTAATGGGAGAACTTGTGACTGAAGAGCAGCTCACAGCTTTGTTTGTGTAACACCATTTATTTATGGCTGAGTATCTCACAGATGCCAATGTTGGTAATGCAAAGTCACACAATAATTTGAGTGATCTTGTGTCATGGCTCTTAAATATCAACTTGTGTGATGTTTCAGAATAAATAAATGGTGAAATACAGAGTAATTACATGAAAACAGCTGCATGGTAGTTTGGTTCCAAATCTTCTTGAATGCTTTGAAGATTAAATCACAATTTACAGTGATGCTTAGTATATTACTGTAGCCTGCTTTATTCTTTATTGCTATCTGGTGAAAGTCAAAGTATCCTGTAATATTTTGATTACAAATTCACTGTGCTTATCATCAAAATGAACTTTTTTCCAATCATGGAGTTAATGTTTTGGCTTTAGGGGGAGATTGTGTTTGCTTGTTCTAATCTATTGTGAGTTGCATCATTGTATTTTTTCTCCTGTTGTTGGTTTGTTGATCTAGACTTTCCAGCATTTTAAGAGATATCCTGTTAGTATGATTAATTTAATAAGAAACACATAATAAATATTAAAATACTGGAAGTATATAAAAGCCATTAAAAAATACAATTCCAAATTCTCAGCCTACATTTAAAAATAACACAGTGCAGGTTTCTTGGTCATCTTGGAAGGTGTTCAGGCACATTCAATTCACTGTGGTAGAACACAATCCTAAAACAGAAAGGAAAATTTATAAGGAAATGCACTTGAACTTGCACTGAAAGGGGATGGTTACCTGAATGCAGCTGCAGTGGTGGTTTTGGATAATATGCAGAGGTTTCTCAGGCACATTTGACAGCCCTTTGCTGCAGTCAGAAACAAGAACCAGAAGACAGTGGTTAAAGCAGACCAATTTTCTAGTTGCACAAAATGTTCTCAACCCAGCAAAAAACCTGCTGCTAACAGGATGCTGCAGTGCCTTAATAGTCAGTTTTGAATAGAAATAAACCAGTTCTTGGATCTTCATTCACTTGGTCAAGGCAGCCTAAAATACAGATGCAACTTAATACCTGCAATAAAATCCCCTGCCAGCTACTGAGGGTGTAACACTGCCTGGAACTGTGTGAACTCTGGGAGCTTCCACATGTGCTGCAACTGTCAGGGGTGAGTTGTGCTGTGTGGAGGGAAGTGAGCTAAATTAATAAAGAAGTTCTTTTAAGCTGCAAAATGTTCACATTGTACTCACTTGTTGGCAGTAAAACTCCACAAGTTTTAAGTTGAGATGAAAGAATCTGGTGTGAAAACCAGACAAGTTTTCTTAAGTTTGAATGTGCCACGAAGGCTTTTTAAAAAAAAAACAAACAAAAAGGCAAACCCAAACTACTAGTTTTCATGAGAACCAGAGGGGTGTGTTTTTATTTGCTCCTGCATTCCATGTTTCCAAAAGATCTGATCCGTTTAAAACTGAGATTTCCAGGACTGGTGTAGTTTCTAGCAGTAGTAAGGGTGAAGGAGTTGGGAGTGACTGCTTTGCTGACCCCACCTTTCTCTTTGCAGACCCCTTACCATGTCAACCTTCTCCTGGCTGGCTATGATGACCACGAGGGCCCTGCCCTCTACTACATGGATTACCTTGCAGCTCTGGCTAAAGCTCCTTTTGCAGCACATGGATATGGTGCATTCCTCACCCTCAGCATCCTTGACCGCTACTACAAGCCAGGTCAGTGGAGTCCATGGGAAACAGAATTCTCCTCTTGCTGATTAATAAATTAAAGGCTTAGACCCAGAGGTTGACTTCTCCTGAGCCAGGTGATCTGTTGCTCTTGCTGTGGTGCTGCAGATTTGAACGTGGCTGTTCAAATGGAGCTTTAAAGGTTGCCTTCTGGCTTTGCTGAAATGGTAATGTGAAACTAGTCAGTCCCTTACAGTGTTTTCCTGTTGGAAGCAGACTAAGTGAAGGAAGTTTCAATTTATTCTAAAACATGATTAGACTTCCCTGGACCATCAGCTGCTAGTAGTCTGGTTTTAATGAATAGCATTTTGATAACTTTATCTTCTCTTTGCTTGTCTGGTGGCTGTGACATGTACGTATTCCCAGAGTATCAGACTTCAGAGGCCAGTCCCAGATCCTACTGCTCCATATTTCCATATTTTGGACTGGTTTTGTGTATGATTTAGGAATGCACAACTGAAAAGATATTCCTAGCAAGATAAAGTTCAATACTTTGAAGTGGTGAAGGTGGGTTGGTTTGGTTTACAGTTTTATTCACGTGGCAGCTCTTGATCCTGATTCTTGTACGTGTCTGTACCTGTGTAAAGTTTAAATATTAGAATCATAATCCAGTTCTTACACTGCCAAGGAATAAACACAGCCCCATCCTCACTTTACAGGTGAGGAAGTGTACAAAGCTTGGGATAGTGTTGATCAGACATCTTCAGCTACAAAACTGCTGCAGTCCTGTGCAAAGCTGAGTTTAATCTCATAGCAGGGGTGTTTATTTAGTAATTCTTTCATCCATCTCCTGCAGGAAGTGTAGCTGTAAGCTGACAGTGGTATCCTGGTGGAAATTCTCCCTGAACAGTGCAGTGGGCGTAGGTCTGGAGCAAGCACTAGAAACCATCTTATGAGACCTACAGTTGTGTTCTAGTCACGTCCCTTGAATCATAGAATCACAGAATGGGCTGGGTTGGAAGGGACCTCAGAGATCATCAAGTCCAACCCTTGATCCACTCCCCCCGTGGTTCCCAGCCCATGGCACTCAGTGCCACATCCAGGCTCTTTGGAAATATCTCCAGACACGGAGAATCCACTACTTCCCTGGGCAGCCCATTCCAATGCCTGATCACCCTCTCCAGAAAGAAATTCT